>NW_020897742.1:4360247-4881283 GCF_003984885.1 Neopelma chrysocephalum | reverse complement strand
GGGGCCGGGCCGGGCCGGGCCGGGGCGGGCGCGGCGGCGGGGCAGTCGGGCTGCGCGCTGGGCACCGTGCGGGCGTGCGGCGGCCGGCAGCGAGCACGGAGGCAGCCAGCGTCCCCGCCACGTAAGTAGTCGCCGATACGTCGTGGGGGGAGACGGTGCCTCGGTGGAGGGGAGCGGCGCGGCCACCCCTCTTCTCCTCCCCTTGTCCTACCACCTTCCCCCCTCCCCCAAAAGCGGAAAACAAAAAATCAAACAAAATCTGCTCCCTGCATTTATTTTTTTAAGCGATTCCAACTGAGTGCTCCCCGTGGCCTTTCGCCTATCGACGTCCCAGCCCCTGGAGTAAGAACTCGCCCCCTTCTCGCCGCGCTGGTTTTTCTTTTCTTTGTGCGTGAACTCGATTGAACGCGGGGAAGGCAGCGAGCCCCTGCTCACAAATCCGCTGCGCAGGGGGAGCGTGAGAGCGCTCTCCTATTCCCTGGTTGCACTTTTTGTTCTGTCGCGACAGCACGCTCCTTTCCGCCGGCGCGGAGCGGAGCGGGGCGGTGCGCTCTGCCCCGCGCTCCACCGCGTGCCCCCGCTGCCGGTGCGGCTCAGCCGAGCCTCCCGTCGCGGTCCCTCTCCTTTGTCGGCCCCTAAGTTAAATGCTCCCTCGCTGTTTCGCGGGGCATTCTCGGAGCGCCCCGGGCGCCAGCGGCGAGGCTCCCGCGCCATCTACAGCCGGGCCGCGGCAGCGCGGCGCTGCCGGGCCGTAGGGGAGCGGAAGGACGGTCCCGCTGCGCGCACCGCGCTACCGACCTTTTGTTACCGCCCGCGCTGCGCGACCCGCGGGAGCGGCGGCCGCCGAGCCCCGGCCGCGCCGCGCCGCCCCCTTCTCTCCTGTCCTTCCCTTTCTTCTCCTCCCCGGTGCCCGGCGCCGCTGCCCCGCCGCCGTGCTGCTCCGCTCCGCGCCGCTGCGCGCCCGGCCGGCGGCGGGAACAAAGGGCCGCGGGCTGAGCGCTCTCTCCCTGTGCCCAGGACGCGGCGCTGAGGCTGGTCGCCCGCCGCCGCCGCGCTCCCGCTCCCGCCCCCCCCGCCACACAAAGGCAGCCGCAGCTGGACGGGCGAGGAACCGCGCTCCACGCCAGGGCTCCGGTGCAGCGTCTCGGCTGGTCTTCTCCATACTCATGAACATACAAAGGTCAACCCCTATCACGATAGCACGATATGGGAGACCGCGAAATAAAACCCAGGATTTTGAGGAGCTCTCGTCCATACGGTCCATCGAGCCAAGCCAGAGTTTTAGCCCGAATCTAGGCTCGCCGAGCCCGCCGGAGACCCCGAACTTGTCGCATTGCGTTTCTTGCATCGGGAAATACTTATTGTTGGAGCCTCTCGAGGGAGACCACGTTTTCCGAGCCGTACATCTGCACAGCGGCGAAGAGCTGGTTTGCAAGGTAATGCTTCTCCTTGTTCTCCCTCCTGGTTCGCCGCTGTCGCGCGTGGGTTTCCCGTATCTCGCAGGAGGGCGAACACGGCCGTATACCTCAGTTATTGAACACTGGAGAAACAAAAGCCAGGGAGACAGGATTAAAGGCGCATCCTGTAACTTTTCCCTCTCTCCAAACAATAGCCACGTTATAGCGGTGGCCCAGAGCCAGGTCTGCCTTCTGCCCTGGGGGATATTGTTCTGGAAATAGCCTTTTTTGAAGTAGGTTTTAACGTGAGTTCAGATCAGGCGAAAGCCTCGTCTTCTCCGCTCTCACTTTTCAAAATGGAGTAGGGAATCCCCAGCTAATTTTAAGGTGTTGCGACCTGCTGGCTTCCTCGATTTTTTCCTGACCCCGATTCTGTGAGTTGGGGTACGGAAGAGGATGGAGAAGCTGAGGGCGAAGGGCACATTGCCATCAGCTTTGTCTTAAAAGTGATTTAAAAAAAAGAAGAACCACATCTAATTAATCAGCCTGAGCTCCATCACGGTGGAGGTTGTTTGCAAACAGCATCCTCCCCCATTGCACAACTGAGCAAGAATAAAACCTGCACACCTACGGTTTTTAGAAGTGCAGACAAAATAGCTATCCTACTCTTTGTAGCCTGCTAGCTTTTCTCTGCCTCCTCCCAGTTTGCTCCTGCTGTTCAAAGGTGAGCTGTGGGAAAAAGAAACCCACATATGTGCACATCTGTGGAGGGATGTTTTTCTCTTTTCAAGCTGAGGGAATGTTATCCTTTGTTCCCAAATTGTGATTCCCATTGTCTGTAGTGAGCCAGACTTCTGTCCAGCAAACTGAGGCAGTACCCAGTAGTAGTTTTTATAACTACGTAGCAAATTGCAACCTTGCTGCACATGCTGTAGTGTTTGTATTGTTCCCAAAACACAGAATTGTGCCATTTGGCAAATTTCTAGTGTCAAACTAACTGCAGGATGGAAAAGTAGACGTATTATAGCTTATTAGTGTTCCAGGGATTAATAATAGTATTGCTGATTGTTTCATACTTTCTCATACTTGATTCATAAAAAGTTATAGACTAGCCTGTAGCAGAGAAGTGAAAATAATTGCTCCTGCTTGCTATTTGTAAAGATTGGAGTTCAGAGGGCAGTTTAAATATGCTTACTGATTGAGTTATAAAACCTGATGTTGAGGCAGCGTAGGACTTTGTGTGATTATTTAGGGTAAAAAAGGCCCTTTACTTTGCAAAGGACTAATATTGCCTGCTGAACTGAATGCTTTGTTACTAAACTGAAACAGAACATGAGAATTTCGAGAATGAAAGCCCAGCTTGATGCAGTAGTACAGTGCTGCACTCTAGGACGTTGGCATCTTTTCATGAAATAAACAGATCCCACAAAGCTGCTGCTCTGCATGAAATTCTAGGTGAACTTGCATAGCAAGTGCTGAAGCGGGGGCTATGCACTTCTTTGTTTCCTGTTTGGTTTGCAGGATTAAGGCACTGTTTTGATAACAGTATGAACAGCATAACTACAGCTCAGAAAGAGTGGACTGTTATTTTTTTCCCTTCCCTGTATGTTTTTGAGCTGATCCTGACATTTGAATAGTATCAGTTTTTCCATATGTGTGAGGCACTAGTAGCTGTGCTCCAAAAATACAATCTTAGCTTGAATTGCTAGTTTGTGAACACGTAGTTGTCAGTCCTGTACTTGGCTTAATTTAATGCATGTTTTAAAATGCCTGCAGTATCATGAAAACTATCTGTCAAGTAGCCTACTGGCAGAGACCTGCTCTCTGGTATCTTATTGAAGATGCTCTTAGAGATTGCTTGCAGAAACATTGCGTTGGATAACAGACACATACTGATGATTCTCAAGATGCATTTGGCTGCACCCACTGACTGTACTGATGCCGTTATTTGCTTCAAGGCTCTGTGGCATCCAGACAATGGTAACTTCTCACTTCCAATTCCCAGTGAGAACTAAATCAAACTGCAGCTTATTAGACATTTTCTGAATTGAGGCCAGGGATCTTAAAGGCTGGGATACAAAGAAGCCCTTTATAAAAGGTATTCGAGACTGTAGCAGTATGATAGCGCTTCCGTCTACCCGGTTTCAAACACAGTACTGGTGCATATCCAAAACTACTTATTTAACATAGTTTGAGAACCACAAAATGTAACTAATTTACATCAGGATAATCTGGTTAGCAGAGAATTCTGCAAAGAGTTTTTTCACATGAGGGTTTGAGCTGCATGAATGTTCCTGCTTAAATTTTATTTTATAGCAGCTGCTTTGTAGAAGAGCCATTCACTTACAATGTAGTAGTTACAAGTTTTGAGATCCAAATGTCAATGAATTCTCCTCTGGAATGAATTACACACCAGGGATTTTAGCAACACCCCCTCTCCGCCCTGGTTCTGCGTCCCTGGTGCACCATGTCACCAGAACGCCTCGGTGCTAATCCTCCCCCAGTAAAATGTGCAGGGGCTGTTTGGCAGTCTGCCTTTAAGGCTGTTTTTCCTGTACCAGAGTATAGCAGCACAGGTATGGGGTGAGGGGAGAAGGAGATGTGTGAGGAGGGGGTGTCCTGGTTTCCTGGGTTTTGAGTCCGTGGAAGGAGTTTGCTAGGATTGTGCTCTGAAGCATTAAATGGCTCGTGTTTTGAAGTCTTGGGTAAATTTTGGTTGAACTGTCTCTCTTTCCCTCAGTTTTGAAAGCTTTTTAAAGCTTTAGAGAAAGCAAGGAGAGATTTGCTTCTTGGAGAGGATAGAAATACCTGGTATTGGTACACAAATGTGAGAATACAGAAAGAGAAAAACCAATTGCAGTTTAAAACAGTGGTTAGAGAACTATACTAGTTCTTCATTTTTATGTTCCGTTCGAAGAACACATGACTGCCTTAAATTCTTTTTACCAAAGTAACAAAACACCCACCAGTAAGTTACATATTAATCGAATTTTTATGCTGGTGGAAATGCTAATTCCTTGCTTTGTAGTCCTCTGGATCAGGTATAATTAAAAATAAAAGTCACTCCTATCGATACTTTGCTCATAGTCTCTTTTAGCACACTGTCTTCTGTTACTCTCAATGAAGTCTTTCATTTTCTTGTAATGTGGTCTTTTCTCAATTGACTCAAATACTGGTTCATTCGTCATCACTAGATTATAGTAACTTTTTATTTGGGTTTCCCAGCAGCTTTTTTAATTCTTACAGCTCATTCATAAGATCAGTGATAACATACTTAGTAGTAAAGGGACACTTTGCTTTTAATGGAGCACTTGATTGAAATACAGAGGGTTCAGGGTGGTTTTGTCTCTGCCTTTTGAAGGGTGTTTGTCTGCGCTCCAACAGGCAGAGCTATTTCCCGGGTTGTCCTTCTGATCTTATAAACAGCTATTGTGGAACTGAGACTTGGAAAGTGAAAGTGACTTTGCTGTTTGTCAGAGATGAAAGAAAGGCAGGAAGTAAATAGGAATAGCAATAGATGGTACTTTAAAGCTGAAAATCCTTAAGGCTTTAATGGGTTAATAAAATCAAGAGAGGCAGGCATGTGTATCAGGGTGGATTTAATGTGACAGCTTCTCTCAATACAAAGCTACTGGCTGTATTTTCTATGAGTTTATTTGGATGGAAAACAAAAGATGAACATGTTTCCTTCTGAGTACTGCCCTTATGCACCACTGGTCTTCACAGCTTAATTTAGATTACATTCTTAATTTCATCATCTGTTAGCTGATGAAACTATGCTTGCTACCAGTTTTGAAGAGTAGCCTTTCCTGTCAAGGTTACGAGTATCTTTTTTGTGGGGTTGTACAATCTGTTTTGTCTTGTCCTCAGGACCGTGAGTCTGTGACATCCTGTTTACATCGGTGCAGTTTCAGCAGTAGCCTAAATTGTACTTAGAGATGGTTCTCTTAACAGAATTAGATGTACCATGACTTCACCGTCCTTCGTGTTGCTAACCCTGGCTTTACTGTCATTATTCTGCAGGTGTTTGATATTGGCTGCTACCAGGAGTTATTAGCACCATGTTTTTGTCTGCCTGCACATAAAAATATCAACCAAATTACTGAAATAATTCTTGGGGAGACAAAAGCATATGTGTTCTTTGAAAGGAGCTATGGGGACATGCATTCGTTTGTTCGCACCTGCAAGAAGCTTAAAGAAGAGGAGGCAGCCAAACTCTTCTATCAAATAGCTTCCGCTGTTGCACACTGCCATGATGGTGGACTGGTACTGCGAGATCTCAAGCTGCGAAAGTTTATTTTCAAGGATGAAGAAAGGTAAGAGTCTCCCTTAGTTTACAGGTGGTAAACTTGTCAGGGGGTGCCTGAGGTCAGATACTCAGAGCTGCAGGACATTGTACCCTTCATTGTCACCGTCCCATTAGTTTGTGGTACACTTTATTTTCCTTTGCGACCTGATCATGGGATGGATGTGCCGTTTTACCTTCTGGCTTTGGTTTTGGAGTAAAGTAAGTATAGGCTGATATTTGCATCAGTGCTTGGCCTCTGCATCTCCACTTAGAGGAGTACCCTCATTCCTAAGGGGGAAAGGTTTCCTGGAGGAAGGCTCTGAATGGATGTCTGGTGCAAGAGCTGAGCTATCATAAATGCTGCTGGTGTTAAAAGAGGAAAGGAGCATAAGATCCAGTATGTTAAAGAGGATGAGGGACTGAAATGGCTCATTCCTGTGAGGAGGCATGAAAAGGAAGAATAGCCAAGTGTTCTTTGTAAGACTACTTTGAGGACAGCTTCTTGTTTTCCATGCTGGAAGGGTCTGGAGGCTGCTTCTAAGAGTATTATGTGATCAGTAATCATACTAAGACTAAAACCTGCCTTGCTGGGTGCTTGTTTGCAGTATCAGCTGTTGTGGTACTTGGGGAACTATTTTTTATTTTTTTTTTTTTTTTAATAAAAAATATCTACCTGCACACCCTCCTGTATAAATGATTTGCGGAAGGAGTATGGGAAGACAGGAAAAGAAGAAATGGATGCTCTGGGTGTATTGTTGAAGTGCCATTTCTGGTGTGCAGCTATAGCTATACTGTTGCAGCTGTGGAACTTACCATCTCTTTCTTTGTGGTTACCCGTTTTCTTTGTTTTGAATGATAAATTTATTTGCAACTTCCACATAAGGTATCAGTAATAAACAGAGTAATGTCAGACTTTCACAGAGGGATTAAATTGTAAGATGACCATCACAAAAAAAAAAAGGAAACTAAATGGGGGGCAGAACCTGCCTTTGTTCTTCTTCATATATTTGCCCTTTTAATTAAATTCTATAAATTGTCTGAAAACTTGTTCAGATTGCTGCAGAATGAAATGGATGTTCTGGAGAGCTTTGTTACAAATAACCAGTGCATATTAATGCTGTTTGCAGAAGTTATAAGCAACAGCCAAGGCATATAAGTTTTCTACAATCATGGGAAGTCTGTGATCCAAAAATTAGAAAAAACTAATACATAATTAATTCAGGAAAGAGAAGTTCCTGGCCTAATATAAAAATGGCAACCATCTATCAGGTTTAAATATTCTCTACTTAAATTTTATTGCAAGCTGAGTTTTACAAAATAGACTTCTCCTTTTAATCTATTTGTGGACTGAAAAATAAAAGACATTTTCATTCCTTAATTCAGTTCAGATGATTCTCTGCAAAGCAAATAGCTATTCCTTATTTTTCTACCGCAGACCCAATATATATGATTGCCCTTTCATCCTTTTCAAATAAAAAAGCCTAAAAGGAAACTAGCTTATTGTCCATTCATAGCGAAATGCAGAGTGGATAGATGTAAACTGTATTTTTACTCCCCAGTTTAATAATTAAGCACCATTATAGCACCTCTGATGAAGATAAGAAGGAAACTTGTACAAAATAGTTGAGGGAGGAATTGTTTTCTGTTGTAGCTGATAACGTCCTAAAATTACAGTGGATTTTTTTTCCTGGGGATATATGTAAACTTGTGTGGTTTTGCATAAAGAACAGGACTTGGAAAAGCTCCTCCAAGGGAAGGCAGCATGAGCTCAGATCAGTGCAGTGGGAGCAGACGTGGGCCTGTGCTGAATACAGTTGAGCTCCTACCCTGCTGCTTACTAGGAACTGAATGCAACATGAGGCATAAGGCCAAATCCTTCAGCCACCCAAGAAAAGTGGTGTGTACTATAATAGCAGTGTTGGCTTTTATGAATGTTTTTAACGTAACTATCCTCTGCAAAATCACACAGTTACTCGCTTTTGAGTACTGTCTTCTAATTATACAATAATATGCTTTAAAGGTCAAATAGGACTTGCCAGTTATTTTTAAGATAATCATAATGCGGTTTTCTTCTGGATGTAATGTTGGTTTGTAAGTAGAGAGGTATTGTAATCCTTTCTCTGCTAAATAAACACAGATGAAATGTGAGATAGAAATAGAACCAAAGAGCACTCTCTGTCTTTTTTCACATGCTCTGATCATCAGACTGTAATCAGTCATCACTTTCAATCTGCTGCTATATTTAGGCTGAAAAATCTCCCTGGTCCTTCGGAGTTCACAGAGGTGTTTGTGTGTTGCTTGCACCTCTCCAAACTCATGTCTCCCTGAGGCTGCTGGTGCTAGTGAGGGTGCCTGTGAGCCGAGGAGCCTGCCCTTCAGGAGCTGCCATCGTCAGCACTGCCTGGGGGTGGCTGCTGCACCATCCCTTGCTCTTTGGTGCTTGTAATGAACCAAGGAGTGAGAAAAGGATCAAAACGATGTTTTGAGAAGTGTATGTGAACTCTGCTGCTGTGTGTTGCCTGCTCTTCAGTGGAGTTCTTTGTTAGTAGTTCTTTTCCTATTTCTTCATGGCTATTTTTCTGCAGTTCAGTTTAGGTACCTACCACTTTGAAGCTTTCTCGTCTTGAAGACTCTCACAGCTTTTATTTTGGTAGAAAAAAAGATGGGAAATCCAGCATGCAGGCAGCACATGAATGGAAAACTTGCTGCTTTTATTTTTTATTTTTTTTTAAATGCTTGTCTTCTCTTAGCTGAGAGCTGCCAGACTGGAGGAGCCAGAGGGAATGTGAGGGATATATGGAAGCAGTTCCATTTGTTTAAAAAAGAAAATCAATTAAAGCATTTCTTAGTACATCTCTTTCCATTGATCCTAATGGTATCCTGGTAGTTCAGTATAAAAACAGAACTCCTGGAGTTTTTCAGGTGGGTGCATGCAGTGTTGAAACTCTTTCTACCCCATTCCTATTATCTAAGTTACAGCAGGAATTTGCTAAGATTCAGGCTCCTGATCTAGCAGAAACATGAGTGCTCTTTGCTTCAGCTGATGTCAGTGCTAAGAATGCATGTTATTTGGATGTTGCAAATCACTGTGCCTTGGGATGTTTGTAATGAACTCGGAGGTAAGAAGGTGGAATAAAGTATTTTTGGAGGCTGGTAGCACTGAGCATTTTGTAGGGGTCCTGGTCTTACTAGTGACATTCTTTTAATGTGCTAAATCAAAGATGGACTGTGATGGTGTGTTACACTAGTGCACATGGGTAAGTACATCAGCACTTAAAATGAAATCCAAAATTCCAGTGTGGAAGCAGAAACAATTTGTCTGTGTTTCAAAGTAATTTATAGGATTTAAATTCTTTAAATCCTGAACTGCAGGAAGTTTTAAGATATGGTAAATTGCATTCCATGAAAATGATGTGTGCTGTTGTTACATGGGTTTTCTGTTTTGTATGAAAGGTTGGATGGTTGTGGTTTTTAGAGGGAGATGTGTCTGCGGATCCCTTTGAAAACTATAGGTGAAATAGCCGGTCTTGTAGTATTGAAATTTCAGAGTTAAATTCCATAAACCTGCAGCTGATCTTGATGAAGCAGAAATTCTAAGACATTACAGCATGGCTGGAAATGTTTTGTAAGACTGGGTCAGGAAGCAGCAACACATCCATTAAATGAGTGCAGTGACTTCCAGAACACTGAAAATATGGAAAACAACACTGACTTGCCATGTTGAGTCTCAACAGACTTTCCAAAGTACCTCTAAGATACTTGAATACTTCAAAAATTGTGTCCTTAGACTTCAAAATAAAACTGGAATCCAAAACAGTAGAGATGAACTGTGATAAAACATGTGGTCTTGTATGTTTTCTGCTTCCAGTCATGTTGTTAATTATTTTTTGTCCTGGGTATTAAGCCAGGTCAGTTTTGATGTTGTGAGGCTCTTGCTTTGGAGTATTTTTTCTGTGTTCATGGCATGGTATTTACTGTTTTCCGTGTACAGCCTGTCGTCATTGTAGGCCCTTGGGCAAAGCAACTATACCCTTCTCCTGGCTGATGTCCCATAATGATGTTGCAGAATGGGCAGGTTTTTTTGGGTTATGCTAAAAATAACACTATACACAGTATATAGCTAATAAAGCAGCTCATCAGTTTGATACGTCGCAGACGCTTTGAGAAAGAGCCACCTCAAAGATCTCAGAATTAAATGAAACATTTCAGTGTTGGTTGTTTCAGTGGTTTGCTTAATACAAGAACATTTCTGCTGTCAGGGAATTATTAATTTATTTAGTGTGTTTTTAAGCCTTTAATTATATTAAAATATTAGCTGTCGTAATATTTGAAGCTTAAAGACCTTGTACATTCATCATACTTGTTGAAGGGAAAATTAAAATAATTTTGGTATTTAGATATTGTAATTTTCCTGTATTCTTTGAGTAAATATGAAGCAGGTGGGATTCAATAAAAATAAATACAATTTGACACTTTTTGCTCTGTGCCAGGGGAATGCAGCCAGTACTATACACTAATTTAGGAAGCCTGTGATAGCATAACATATTTACTTGGTTCTCCTAGCATATTTTTTTCTTTTTTCCTCTAGAATTTCTCAGCTTTGAGTGGATGATGCTTTAAGGTGACCTAGTTATGTTGTTTGCAATCCTCATGATACAAACCTGATCCCACAAAAAATACTAATGCATATATCAACCTTTTTCCACGAAGACCTTTCATTTTCTTATAGTTAATAGTAAGTTTCCTCCCCAGCATTTGTCAAGTTGTAATGTGGTCAGCAGCTTTTTCACTGTGGTGTTAGAACTTACTGTTTTCCTCACAATTCCATAGAGAACAGGTAAGCTAACACTTTGTCTAAGTCCTAGAAAGAGAGTCCTAAAGTAGAAGAAAATCAAACAAAATAGTGCTCTTTAAATACCAGAAGATTTAGAAATAAAAACAGTCTTCATCTGTGTTGTCATTTAAGCACTACCCTGAATGGGGCCACAGGACCAAAGAGTGCACTTTCTCCAACGGTGGAGAGTCACAGGTCAGATCTCAAACCAGAAATTATTATTCTTAGAATATGGGGAGGAAGGCGAATTTCTTCACAGGCAGCACATTTCTGCTGTCAAGCTTAGGATAGAAGATGAAGTGGTTGCACAACTGTTTTCCACTGAAGGGTTCATGCCCCCTTTTGCCTTTATGTGGTTTCATTACTAAGTCTCTGTTTTCTCACTATGTTCCTGGGAGCATTTTGGATTTGTTGGGTGTGTAGTGCCTTGTCCCAGTGGGATGCAAGAGGTAGGCTGTCTGCAGATGCTGAACATCACACCAGCCTCGTGAAGTGCTTAACTCTCCTCCTGAGGGCATAGATAGTCATGGAGATTGTGTTGTAAATTAAAAGGAAAATTGGCTGGCCCTGTGATGAGGATTGAGCTCAAATGGACCTTGAGTCAGCTCAAGGCCCTTCAGTGAGATGATGAGTGGAAAGAACCTTTGCTGTTGTAGCCAATGCTAGAGTTTGCAGGAGGTTTTACACCTGGACTGTGCTATCCTTTGGTATGTGGTTCAGTTTCTTCTTCATGTCTTTTCTTCTTCACTGTCTCAGTTCAGACTGAATGCTGTTACGTGTTGGCTGTCATGTTTGGGTGTTGTCCTGAGATGCCCATCACAGGATTGATCTCTCTGATAAAAGGCGCTTTGCAGTCCCTGGAAGTAGATGTGTTTTAGGACTTCTCAAATTGGGTTCAACAGCTGGTCATTTTGAAGACTTGAAAACATCCATCCATAGACTTGGTGCAAAGTACTCCATGTTGACTTATGAGCGGAGACTGAGGATGTCTGTGCTGAGAGTGAGGAAGTGAGACAGAAACCCTGCTAGGCACGGCTGCAGTGGATTGTCAGAGGGAAATTCTTCTGCCGCCGTTATCGCACTTGGAGATTACTTCAGACTGGGGAAGGAGGGGAAAGGCGGAGATTGTAAACAGGAGCCAACCTGGGACTTATTTAATCTTAAGCACCTGCTTTTTGGTAGATGTGAATTGCTTGGAGACAGGGTTGAAGACATCTAAGCAAAAGGTTTTCAGTAAGGTTGTGAAATAATGGCATGGTTCTGTCTTAGAGATGCTGAGCACCCATCACAGGCTCAGAAAGTGCAGGGCTGTTTTCACAGCTTTCAATTATGTTAACAAAATAAAATTGTGGTGTCCTTTCCCTCCCTTTGGAGCTTCATTATGTGTCATATGAAAAGACCTAGAAAAGATGGTGAACACAGCATATGGTTGACAGCGTAGCCTTTTAAAGCTCAGATCTTCAGTGTGATCTAAAAAGATAACAATGAGGTGGTGAAGTAGCTGCCCTGAGCCAGATGCTTATCAAAAAGTGGACAGCTCAGAATATCGTAACCAAGCCCCTCTGTTGGAAGGATCTCTGTTGGATTTGAGAATCTGCACCCCGACACATGCATCACTACCCTACCTACTTTCTGGGGAACAAGATTTCTCCTTAGGCAATAATGGCATGAAAGAAATGCAGTATGTGGCATACAGGACAGGCTGTTCCCAGCAATCCTATTTGAGTGTTATAAAGCTGAGGTCTCTGGGGGCACCAGCCCTTCCTGGAGGTGTGTCAGAGTATTTTTAAGTGGAATTCTGTAGGAGAAAAAAAACCAACCAAAACAAAACACAAAAGAAAAAAAAAAGAACAAGTTAAAAGCTCCAAGTTGCTGGGTACTGCATGTCAGGAAGGGGGTGCGGGCAGGACCGAGTGTGCTGGTAGCATCCCTGTGGAGGAAGGGTGGGGAAGATGTAATTTTTAGAGGCTTCCTCATTCTGTGGAAGTACCAGTGAAGGAATCTTCCCTTAGGAACAAGGTTCATCCTGTAAACCTGTGCTGCCTGCAAGTCCCTGTTGTCTTTCGAAACATATCCTTAAGCCTGTTTCATTATGCAAGAGACTGTTTGTCTGACAGCCTTTGTGCAGCGTTTGTTTTTTTTCTTCCCTGAAATTGTGTAGGATGTTATGTGGTGAACTCCTGTGCTCTGTGCTGTTATGAATTGGAAAGGGATCTTTTGGTGAAAGGAGCAGGATTTAAATTGATGGCATAACACCGCCGCCCCCCCTCCCCCCCCCCCCCCCCCCCCCCAAGCCTCCCCGCCCCTCGAGGAGATGGGTAGTTGTGAGTTCAGAACAAGTCCTCACACCAAGCTGCAAATCATCTGCTCAGGGTTTTGTTAGCTGCCTTCGCTGTCTCACTGGCTCCCTGACGGCAGCCTACTTCTGCATTATTTAGGAGATTCCCTTAGTTTAAAAAAAAAATCAAGTAGCAAAAGATAACTGTTTCCAATGTCAAGCTTCCCTTTTTTTTTTGCCTCCCTGTGACTCTAATTGTGTACATGCTCTTCTCATCTTAATGGTGGGGTGTGAGCAACTGACCTTGATTAAATGACCTGTGAATTACTGGCCACATAGGAGCAATCCCTGGTCTACTGGGCAGTCAATGGCATGAGTGCCTCTACCTAGGGAAAGACATTCCTGGCCTCAGTCAGAGTAATGCTGAAATATGAGATAACACTACTTGAGTGCCTTCGGTTTTTATGGGTAGGGGGAATATTGTGAGGCACCTTTAGAAATTGCCATTTTATATTTACTTGCAATTATAATAAAATGGAAATTCAGGAGGCAGTGACAGTTGCTTCCTGATTTCTGGAGTCTGCATAGAATCTGTAAATCTGGATCATCTTATTTGACCCAGCCTGAGTAACAAGTGGATGGTGTACCTGGAGCGTCCATAGTAGGATGGCTCCTTCAGTCTCCTCCCAATGCAGCTGTCATATGGGGAGTTTTGCTGTGCAAAAATTGTGGGTCTGGTCTGCAAGTTAGTGTTCCCAAAATGGTTACGGTGGCTCAGCTGTGGTTCAGGTGTTATTTCTTATACAGATGGCTTTGGAGACAGACTAGAAGCATCTGCTTTCATTGATTCAGGCGCAGGCTCCTTTACTGCTGATGGCCTATTCAATACAATGGAGATATTTTCCTCTGAAAAACTCAGACTATCAGTTGACATCTCTGCTTTAAATGTTTCAGATTTTTTTTTTCTCCTGCCTTATGAGCTTAGAGCCCTCTGAATAATTCCATTGATTTTGGTATGGAAATTGTGTTTTCTTTTGGAGACCAGGTGTGAATGCTGGGTTCTTACAGCCCTGGCTGCAGTGTCAAAAGGCAGGATAGCAGTTTGCCAGTAGTCCCTAAGCTCTACAGGGAGGAATAATGTGAATCAGTCAGAAAAAAGTGTAGAACGGGCAACAAAGCCAGAGATGGTGCTAACTCAGGAGGTTGGATTGAAGAATCTTCTGGAAGACGTTTAATTGATTAGGTTTTGTTACATTACTGAAGAGCAAAGTCTGAATGCAGTCAAGTAATGAATGGCATATTGATAAGAAACTCAGAGTGGTATTGTTTTTCATGGGGTTCCCTGACGGTTTCTATGGGGACAAAGACGCATTTCCCGTCCGAGTGCTGCTGCTGCCCTCTGATTGCACTTCTGTGGTTTCATTCACCAGTAATGGGAAAGCATTCATAGGCAGAATAGCTTCCCCTTTTTAAATAGCCATGATTCAGGGTTGTATTTTTTTTAATGCATTACACTAATGCAGTGTTTTATCAATGATCTGATAGATGCATAATGCTCTTTTTCCAAGTGCTTATTCAGGGTCTGCATTAAAACTTGAAATTATGTACTGTAATTACGTAAGCCTTGACAAAAGTCTTTGTTGCTCTACAGTATGTGTACAAAGTGATTCTCATCCGGCTGTAGCAGTAGCTTACATTTGAACTTTAGGGATTAATTTTGTTGCAACTGTTTGTCGAACTCAAATGCTGGTGCTTTTGGAAAATCTTTTTTCTTGTAGGGGTCGTTCAGTTGACTAATATGAGTTAATTATTTAGAGAATTAGGGTTTTTTAGAAAAGTGACTTTAAAAAAGAATTATTTTTGTTTGTCCTTTTTCTGCGCTGTGATGGGAGGCACTTCAAAGGGGATTGTGATTTCACATCTTCATGTTTGGTTTTGTCTGTCCCTTGCCTAGCAAATGTCAAATTTAGCGTTGTCTCGTTAATCTGCAGTTGGATGCACTCTGCACCCTTTGCTGTGGAGGTTCTTATTCTCAGAATCTACTTGCAGTTTTCAGGGTCTGTTTGTTGTTGTTGGCTTTTATTCTTTTCCCTGGGTATTTGATTTCAGTGCTTCCTCTGAGGGGGAGAGCATGTGGGGGAGAGAGAGATTGCATCTCATTCAGCGTGTCTCTGCATTTCTGTGTATTTAGACTTCAGAATCCTCTCTTTCCCATTCCCCTCCACACTCCCCCTGCTCCCCCCTTTGCTCTTAAAAAATTAAAAAAAAAAAGCTGTGGCTTGTAGAAAACAGCTCTTTTAGGTAATACTTGTGTGGAGGAAGGGAAGGCCAACCAGAGCTGGAAGCTGTTTCTCACAGAGATGGGTGCTGCACAGTGGGAAATAGCAGCTCCTGAGCCAGGTTGCTACTTTTTGATTGCCTGAAAAAGTGTGAAATGACTGTTAAGAGGGTGGTGAGCCTTGCCATTTACACCTGCACGATGCCCAGTTGTAGTACATAAGAGTGTTCCTCATGTGAGGCTGAAGTGGGTGAAGTTGTCTGTCACTGGTGAAAATGGGCTGGAGTTGCAGTGCTGTCTGATGGTGAGGGGCACTGGCAGAGCTGAGCCAGGGCCCTTGGCAGATCCATCTCGGGAGTGCTTTCTGTTACCAGCTGCGCCAAGCCGGCGAGCCACAGTGCCAGCCGACACTTCCCCTACTCCTGTGCTCTCCTTGCTGTAAGGATGGCAAATCGGTGTTGTCACCTAACGCAAAGACACCGGACTTTACAAATGAAACCGTGGACACCCGAATTGCTTCTGGGTGTAATTGGGAAAGGAGAAAGGGTGTTTCTGGCTGAGGGTTTGGGGTCTGAGGACGAGGAGTGAAGGTTTTGTTTTTGTTTAATTTGGGACCTTTTGTTTCCTCAAAGCCTGTCAGCTTGGCAGGATGAAAAACCTGGTTTGAGTATTTTCTTCATTTGGCCACAGCTTATTGAGGAGCAGGCAGATAAGGGCCAGCTGTTGTTCCATTTGCTTGCTTAAACAAAACCTGCTGAAGCATGCGTGGAGGCTGCAGCACCTTGCAAGGAAAGCAATATGAGGCCATGGCTTTTGTCTGCTGCTTCTTTTTTATTATCAAGAAATTATTTCTCCTCTCGGAGAAACGATGAATTTTTTGACACACCTTACAATCTGTTCTCTATGGTTCTGTGCCATGTCCATTGTAAAAAAATGAGAGATTAGGGAATTCCAATAATTTTATGTTATATAAAAGCTTCTCATTGAACTGTTTTTCTAAATTCTTTGGCAACTCCCAGAAATGTAAAACAGGATAGGAAAGTAAACAGCATTTCCCTGCGCTGTTGACACGGGGATGGCAGGGGAGCGAGTGTGTGTGGGGTGAACTCCCTCTTGGAAGTTGTTTATAAATAGTATGCTCTGCCCTGCTCCCTGTGTGTGTTCTGCTTCTGTTAGTTAGCAGGAGTGAGTTGATGCTTTCCTGTCTGGCAGTTCAGTGACTTAATGCATGTTTGAGTAGCTGGCCTCACTGTTTTATTGCTACACATGCTTTTCTATGGAAAAACTGAGGTGGGCAATGCAAATGGAACCACAGCTCATGTTCCTGTCTTCCCTTTTATTTCCTCCTCTCTGCTCTCTGCCCTCCTTGGCATGTTTTTTTCCTCTGGGCGTATCTCCTTGCTGGTCTTCCTATGCTGTGCAGGTGCAGGAATGTGTGGAACCTGAGCACTGTGAAAGGACTCTAGTCACTCTCCTGTTGTGGACTCTCTGAGCTCTGTACAGAGGGAAATTGCTGTGGTCTTGGTAATTGTAGTTAAGATTCTCCTTGCAGCCAGCTTCCTGTGTGAGGCATTGCTGCTGTAAAGTATTGTTTGAGTGCTAATGAGGGGATGGGCCAGAAGTGCTGTTAGACTGGCAGTGGGTAATTAATGAGGAAGCAGGTGTGTTGAGCAAAGCCCATCAGCATTGAACTGGAGGAGCAAACACTGGCCTATTTAAGGAGGGAAGGAGCTGCCCTGACACACACTGTGCTTGGGAGCCAGGTATTCTGAATTTTGTATTAATGACTTCCTCATTTGGGGCATGTTGCCAGAGGGGCTTTCACCTCTGCGAGTAAACGTCTCTAGCTGTTGAAAAGGTCCAAGTGTCATTATGAGAGTTTATGGCACAGTTGCCTCTGGAGTACTCCATGGAGTAAAATGCTCTTCTGTTGGTTCAAAGAAGATAGGGCTGAGCTGCCCTGGAACCAAGTCTAAGGCAAAGCGGACCGAGATATCTTTTGGAGCTCAAGTCTAAGCAATCTTGTCTTCAGTGAACATTTAAGAAACAGGGCTCTCCTTGTTTGTTTTAGTGCCAGTTAAATGATGTGCTTTAGTTGAGAGACATGAGTTGTGCTTTCTGGGATGAAGTTCAGTCCCTGCCTGTGAATGTCTGTGGTATGGAAACATGGCTATGACACAGGGCTAAGGCTGATTATAACAGACCAGTGGGGTTGAGGGATGAGGACAGTAATACCTGAAGTTGAGTTGCGATTCCAAGTTATTGAAAAGAAAGCCTGCACTGCTGCTAGGTCACTCTGCCATCCAGAGGCACTGGACAAGCCCTGTTGCATTGTAGTGATTCTGTTCTCAAAACCATCCATTGCTGGCAATAGTCTAAAGGGTAATCGGTAATCCTTTGGATGCCTCCAACAGCGACAGATTTTTAAGTATAGATGGAGACCCCAGCAGTGAGAATTGCAAGGAAAGAAAGGTTATGTTCATCTAGTGCTATGACAAGCAGCTCTGCCTCACTTTTTCTGCTGCTGCGTGATATCTATAAGGAAAGAAAATTGTCTTGCAGAGATAATTACTGCAGCACAATGACAAGTTCACAGTGCTTTGCAGGCAGCAGTTTGAAGTCTAGATAAGGCATGCCTGTCATCTCCTTGCAAGTCCTCTTCTAGCTTCTCTGTTCATTCCAACATGAGGAGCTCTTCTGGTTTGACCGGATAGATAAGCTTGCTGTTAATCTTGGCAGCATTCAGCTCACCTGATCTCCCTTTGCCCAAAGGTCTCTTTGGGGAGACTGTAATCTGTTAAAATTGCTCTTCCTTAATGCTGGGATAAAGAAAAATGTTGGTTGGTTAGAGGTATCATTCAGGGTCAGAGTGACCATTTTATTCCTGTTAAACCTTGTGGAATTACAGGTGCAAGGAACAGCTTGCCAGCATGAAGGTATCAAAATAACCCTGTGTACTTAGGGCCGGTTTTGTATTTGGGCATGACACCTACATGGGTGCATTAGAGTGCAGCCAACACAGAAGAAGTCTTAAGGTTTCTATCTCCTTTTTGAAATCATATCTATTTAAAATTAACCAAAGGCATGAATACGGCAGTTCCTTTCATCTTCTTAAGACCTTATTAATGAGTTTACTGGACATAAATGTATTTGAAATCTTGTACCTACCTGTATGTGTGGGAATATTACCTATTTGTCTCTAATATCTCTAACCAGTATGGAAGAGATGGTATCAATTGTTTGTAACAACTGCTGCGAGTGGGATTTTAAACTGATTCACTTCTGTGGTTGTTGAATTTTGTAGAGTATGACTCTTGTAACCATGTAATTGCAACAGCCAGGAATTTGTGTTTGATGTTTGCTTACCTTGATGGTTTGGTTTTCTTTTTACCCGCAGGACTAGAGTGAAATTGGAAAGCCTAGAAGATGCTTATATTTTAAGAGGAAATGATGACTCTCTTTCTGATAAGCATGGATGCCCAGCCTATGTGAGTCCAGAGATCTTGAACACAAATGGCAGCTACTCTGGCAAAGCAGCGGACGTATGGAGTCTAGGTGTCATGCTTTATACCATGCTAGTCGGACGCTATCCTTTCCATGACATTGAGCCTAGTTCCCTCTTCAGCAAGATCCGTCGTGGGCAGTTTAACATTCCAGAAACTCTATCCCCCAAGGCAAAATGCCTCATACGTAGCATACTGCGTCGGGAGCCATCAGAAAGGCTGACATCACAGGAAATTCTGGACCATCCATGGTTTTCTACAGATTTTAATGTATCGAATTCAGGATATGGTGCTAAGGAAGTATCAGATCAACTGGTGCCTGATGTCAACATGGAAGAAGACTTGGACCCATTCTTTAACTGAGCACAAAGACTGGTGTTCAGAAGGTACACAACCTGGAGATGGACACATGAAGGAGCCCTTCCTGACCGCGTTAAATCACATCCTGCATCAGCCTAGCTTGGTAGCAAAAGACACTCAGAGGTCCTTGGGTTGAGAAGGAACCTCCACAAGGAGCTAATATAACAAATGTAGCATGGGGACAGATTTGGGGGGCGGGGGGAGCTTGCTATCAGGTTAGATTGATTTGGAGGAGAAAAGGCAGCATGGAGCAATTGTAGCTTCTCACCTTTTTGGAGCCAAGGAGACTGCACATGCCAATTTTGGTGCAGCTGTATCACTTCTGTTTCTGTTCCATTAAAAACAGTGGTAACTCACAACAAATAGAAACTTTTTTGCCTCAGCTCACATCTTGGCATCGCACTGTTAGATATTTAACTTCAGCCATTATTCAGGGAAAGTACAATTGGCTAACATTTTTTTTAATCAGATGTCTAATAATTAATGGGATTAATATAAGAAAAAAATTAGGTGCACAAAGACGGACATGAAAAGTGGGTGCTAAAAACAAACAAAATTTCAGTTCATGTCTCTTGATAGCTATTTTCAACTCATTTCTTCTAAATAAACTACTTAATATTCTTGTCAGGAAATGACATTTTAATGCTTTGTTCCCTTAAGGGGAAGTTACTGTCATTTAACAGGCTGTTCTGTTTTGTGTCAAATGGTTTGTTGCAGGAAGCTATTATAACTCGAACTTCCAGATGCATTACTGCTATAATGGGGGGGGGGGAGAAGAAAACTGTATAAGTTTTTTTTTTTAAAGATATGAGATACTGGCTTCCATATCTGCCATGCTGCACGTGTATGACTAGAGAGGGCAGAAAGCCCTTAACCGTGTCTTTGAGAACCAATCTCTTGTTTCCTGACTGGCCCACATGTAAATAGAGGGCTCTTTATTATTGAAGAAGAGTATTGTGGGTTTTTTCTTTTAATTCCTTTCAACTTGGGAAAAGAATTGTTTGGTTTTGATTTTTGTTTATGTCCAGACTAAGAAATAAGAGGGTATTAATAAGCTGAACATTTATATTACAGATATTCCTCTTGAAACATACACAGTAATATGCACCTTTTGTATTGTCAAGACTTATTCTATTTATTGAAGAAAATGTCACAGTAGTGATGTATTAAGCCAGTACTTCAATTACGGGTTGACTTGGGATGACATGTTACATGCTGTAGTTAACACACTTCTTTTCTGTTCAGGTATTTCTGTCCCTAAATAACTTTTTATTTAGCTTCTTTTTTTTTTTTCTAGATAGCTTTATTTGATTTAGACTGGCAAATGTTTTTATTACTGCTTTTATATTGCTGTATGATACTGAAATCTCTTGGCATAAATATTTGTGTTTCCAGTACCTCAGTTGTTCTGATATTACTGCCTGTATACGTTTTGTGAAGTGGTCATGTTTTTTGGGTAGGTACATGTGGACTCTGTAGTATGTAAATGTTACTTGAATTTGTGCTTAATTATAGTATGTGGCATGTGCGTACAGCTACTTGGCATTTGACGTATGGATGCTATTTGCCTGCCTTGCAGGAAAGTTATGGTCCCACTCTCAAGAGGATGTTTCACAGTTCTTTATCAAGAGACAAAGCTAGCTGCAGCTGACCTGCCTTGGTTCTATTTTGGTAACTAAGAATATAAAGGAGTAATGTTTTTACACTCTGAAGATGGTGCTGTGTCAAGAAGGACTTTTTTTTACTTTGTAAGTACCTTATAGGAGGAAAGATTGGTGATGTGCATGGTGGGGTTTTACTGCCTCTGGTGCTTTGTCATGTATTTGGTTTAATGTTTTTGTCCTAATCTCTTCAATAAATAAAATTGTGCATATTTAACTAAACATCAGTGGTGAACGATGTTCTTACACTCAAGTGGTTGCTGACAAGTTCTTGCCAGTCATGTGACCTGAGCAAGCTTAGCACTTAGATTTACAAGGTAACACTGTAAGCCTTTTCATCAAAAATTTTACCATTTGCTATGCATAAAACTAGCCTTTATTTTATTTTATTTTGGCTTGTCCCAAGCCCAGTTACCTTTTCAAGAAGGGTATTGAAATGTGATCAGAACTTTGGTGGTGGGAGGCTCTTTGGCCAGCGAAGAGATACCAAAATGGAGCGAGCTGGCACTTGCACTTTTCAAAATCCCAGAGGAATGTACATCTTGCATTTGCACCTCAATTCCAGAAAGGATAGATCTGAATTAGCACCTCCTGATTTACTGTCTTTAATTTAAGGCCAGATTGTGTTTCCGTCACTCATATCCAATAACAATTAAAAGAAGCAGGTAGTGACATCATGTATAAGTGCATGTGGGGTAATAATGTGCTCTGTGAATATGAGGCAGGACAGATGAAACCTGATCCATTAAGAAAAGACAATTTGAACTGTGCTTTGATTTGAACCACTGTACAGGCTGTTTTCAGCACTTTTATAGTTTGAAAAAGCTAAGGGTGGCTGACAATTACCCCTAAAGAAACCCTAGAGCCCTAAACCTCCCCTGTGCAAGAGTATTGCACCAAAACTGCTAACACAGGGTTTACTGTCAGTCTGACTAACTTTGTGCTACATGATTTCATCCTAGGTGATTCAATGTATTGATAATTGAGTTGGTAGGTTGAGAATTAAGACTGTTGATTATAGCACCAACAGAAATGTTATTAACATGTAGAAACACTTGAAGATCAGTTTTTAAATGATCTGTATGCCTGCAGCCAAAGTTTAAATTACTTGAAATTCTTTCAAATCAAACTCCCACAATAAATGTGCTTTATAGAAAAAAGCAGATTGTAATCAGTCATAGAGAGAAGGGGAGTGCTGAGGATTTCCCTCTCCCCCACTAAAACTTCTGTGAACAGCTTCTGTTCTGTTTGGGTGGAAGTAGTTAGACCTTATTTTCCAGCAACCTGCATGCTTGCTTTTTCACTGCCAGTAATTATATGAAAAATGCAGCTGACTAATGATTGCTCATTTGCAGTGAATTTTTTACTTGAGGCTAAAGCTTTCTCAGTGTTGCTGCAGAGGAATCCTTTGGCAGCTGAAGTCAGCTTTATAAAATGCTGAAGGGATGTCTTGTTTTTGGAGCTTCCTCGTCCCTAAAGTGAAACCCAAGAGGGGGATTTGTGATTCAAACAGCTGATTTCTGGCTCTTTTTATTTTATGGGCACTGCTAGTCTAGTACAGGTATAGCACTGCTTGCTGCAGAAATGCCTCAAGACAGCTTTCTTAGTGCTGCTCAACCCTTGATTTGGGTAGCAATTGCAGTGGGATGCAGGATTTTTCTGAGCAGACTGTCAGATAGTCTTAGTTGCCTCTTGGTCCTGGGGAAAAGGATGGTCATCTCACAACTATGCAGGGTGAAAAACCATGTCTACAAACAAAACCATTTCACAGAGTATGACCCGATGGCAGACTTAGGGAGCAGAGGCCCTCCACCCCCTCTGTACCCCTCCCAAATGAAAAAAAAAAAAAAAGGTTTTTTGGTTTTTTTAACTACAACTATATTCTATTCCTATATATTTTTGTCATTGCAGCACTGTGTGTGATTTCAAGCTACAGGCTTTTCTTCAGGACTGCACAAACAAGTGACAATTATTCCTTTGACACCATGATATCATATAACCTGATCCCTTAGCCTCACTGAGGTGTGCATGTGTTATGGAGATAAACAAATCAGTTAAAAATGCATTATCTTGTAGATGAAATAACCCTGGTAAACTTGTGTTTCTGAAAAGAAAAAATAAAGACAAAAGCCCAACTCAAGCCCCTAAAACCCCCAAACTGCACCTTCCTGGTAGTCAGAGAGGAAGGATATGAAATGTGATGCCAAGGAAAAATTATTAAGAAGGGGAAAAAAATAATACTCTTCATCCTGAAATGATTGTGTTGAAATTTGGAAGTGTATGAGTGAGCTCTGTGACTAATAGCATAATGAATACCAAAAGAATTAGTAATGTTCAGTTCTTTATTCTTAAAGTTTTGGCTAAGGTTTCTATGAAAAACTTAATAAGTTAATAAGTGACAGTCTAGCTAGCAACTTAACTAGCTTGTAACTGTCCTGTTCTTTCAGTAGAAGCAAATGTTGAAAATTGGTAACATGATGAGACAAATTGAAATCAAAGTGTAAGTAAAACAGGGTATGAATGACCTGTAATATGGTGTAATTCCCCTGGAACAGGAAAAACAGCTGAGGAAAATTTCTTCAAAAGAACCAAAAACCCAAAACCAAACTTAAATCAGGCTAGTTCTGCAACTGACATTTGCTTTTCCCAATGTTCTTGATAGTTACATTCTCAGTACCAGTTTCTGTGCCTCGATTTTGGCTTTTTTGACTTCTGAACTAAGCAAATTTATACTATAAGCTTGAAATTTGGATTCTCTGGAGATGCCTTGCCAAAGGCCTCTGTAAAAGTGTGAAACTCTAGACCGTATTTGACTTGGAAAGCTTTAAGTATATCGGTGAATATATACAAATGTGAGAAAAAACACATTTACAGTGATCATAGTGTAAATTCTGAGAAATGAATTTGATATTATTTGCTCTGATGTAAATGAGTAGAATCCATTTCTTAAGGGCCTTGACAGGCCTGACTTCTCTGCTGAGAGGTGTAATTTATTCTTTTTATTACTCAATTTAAATTCATTTAGACTCCTCACAGAAACTGGCTCAGTACAGGAGTGGCTTTCTTTGTTCTGACTTTCCTGCCTCCTTCACCCAGCATCTGTAGCCAGCAGGGGAAAAAGGAAATAATATTGGTGTGGCAGCTTGTGGAAAGTAATAGGTTAGTTGCTGCTGTGCTTATTTCTGCTCAAGAGATTAAAGCATTGCAAAGCTGGTGCTGACGTCATTCCAAGCACACAAAAAGCTGACGTCAGTTGTACAGTATATTGCAAGGTGTTTATCTCCATCTGATTAGGTTGGCAAAATGGGCACTGCGAAAGCAGCACACAAAGAAGGAAAGTCTATTTGTCCATGCTTTCCACTCGCCCTCTGACATCGGAGTTCAGTCCTGGAAAGATCGAAACATTGTGCTCGATAAGGCTCCTTTAAAAATTGTGGCGCTACCATTGGGCTCAGCTTTTTCCCATCTAAATCTCCAGACATCAGTGTTGAGTACACAGTTTGTTTGAGGTGGGTGTTGGGCAGCCCCTCCTTGCAGGGGAGCCCAGGTCTGAACTTTTAGCCTTTTCAAAGCCCATCAAAGTGACAAAGTAAGAAGGGAGGCTGTGAAGCACAGTATAGACACTCCTGCCTGCTCACCTAATTGTGGATCATTGGTCAGTGAAGAATGCAGAATTGCTGCCGGCCAGTGAGCAGCAGGATGGGAGGTTGCTGCCCCACCTGCTGCCCCTGCCTGCTGCCCAGAACATGCAGGCAGCACCAGCTACTGCCATAGGAGCCCAAGTTATGCTGCCTCTGCTTCCCCTGTCTGCAGGAGTGTGCTGGAGATGTGGAGGGCAGTAACAGAAAGCATCGTCCTTCAGTTGTGATCAAATGTGCCCTTAAGGGCAGAAACTTCTGCCCATAACTGCAAATACCTGCAGTAAGGGGACACCTGGGAATAGTGTGCTCTATGGGTCAAATCAAGTTCTTCAAGGTGTGGGGCAGAGATGGATAAGTGTCTGCTCATGCTGAGACCTGACTCTCTCTTTCTTCCAACTTAGTTCATTGTTTCTCTCATAACAATTTATTATTAAAATTTGGCCTCAGTCACTGGAAATAAGGATAAAATGCATTTTAGTCAGAATATCATGGGTTGAAAAAAACGTTCAAGTCTATGCAGTTGTGGTTTAATTTTGAGAGCTCAGTATCAGCCTGTTAGAAGAGGGGAGTGCACACTTAACTGGTCACCAATGGGCATTTTATGACTTCATATTTTGTTTAATTCTACTTTCTTCTATGTGTAATCACCACAACTGCAGATTATTGGCAATTTCTAAGTGTTTGTAATTGCTAATCAAGCATTTTAGTTTTCACGTTAGTAAGAAATGTGCCTGATCCATGCCTTTAGAGCTGCTGTAAGATGAAGTGTGTCTGTGGGTAAAAATTGCAGCTCTTCTGGGTACCGAGTTTCTGACAGGGCTCCAAATGCATCAGGGTAAAAGGATTTTATTACATACAAACTTTTTATTAGAATAAACGTTGCTTCAGAAATTGCATAACGTGCCTACTCTCCTTGGTAGCTCAAATCAAGGCCAATCAAATCAAGCTGCTCAAGATGAGTAAGTACATGCATATTTTACCAGTTGTTACTTTTTAAAAACTCTCTAATTCAGTCAAAGGAACATATCTTGGAAGAGCAATAGGATGATTACAACAGAGAATATGTGGCAGAGAAAGAAAAAGCATCTTCATTTTTCCTTTTTTTTTTTTCTATTCAACATGATGAGAGATGTTGACAAATCCATTTTCTTGGTTCTGTGTAGAATATCGAGTCTTTAGCCTGTCTGAGGAGCTGCTAACATGAATAAGCAGTGATCTCATGTAACCTCAGGACAGCAGTGAGATTTGTCAGAAAGTTCTCAATGTGCTGTCTTTAATTTAAAAAAGGAACATCAGCAACATGAAATGCATGATTCAGAGAAATCCACTGACATTTTGCTATTGTCTGCAGCTGATAAAACTGGAGTAGTCAACATCGCCTGATTTCGTCCCTGCTGATTGATCAGGCCATGAGTATAACCCACATTTTACTGCAGGATGAAATTTTTCCTGGATAAATTTAGCTGTGTGTAGAAAGCCAGGACATGATCAAGGTTGCATTTATGTCCTCAGAGCACAGGAGATGCAGAGTGATTGTACCTTTCCTCTTTTTTTTTAACCTTTATGCATAGGTAAATGTGAAGAAGATAAAGCCCTTTGCCCCTTCTGTAGGAGAAACGTTACTGAGCTATTCCAGAATAATACTGCATGCCAACCTGTCCAGGGCCAAGTGATATTTTGAGTTCTACTTATTTGCTAGTTGAGCAAGGGTTAGGCTGTACCTCATTTTTTCCATCAAGCATGCTGGGATTGTACAACTGATTTTGCGAAATGCCATAATTTAATAAGATCTTCTCCTTCTTCCACAGTTCTCCTTCAACAATGTCATCGCCGTTTTCTGTGGTTGGTAATTTTTAGAGAAATTAAGTTTTTAGGTTTTGGATAGTCTTGCCCATAAATAAGTGTTGAAGATAACAAATGTAGCAGATAGGGGTATTTTATGCAAGCGATCATAAACTTTTGGTAATCTGTTTTCCTAAATTACAGAACAAAGATGAAAATCCCTCCATCACTGTGTTTAAACAGTTTTATCTTCTTTTTCCATCCTGCCAATACACTTTGCTTTTATTTAGAACAACTGCAATTGTAAGTGACACTTGCTACCATGGGGTTTGTGCTGTCAGGTCACTCAGAGTGCATTTGGAGGCCACCACGGTGAGCACACCATAGAAGTAAGGGAGAAATGTGTGTGTTATGTATTATATCCAAAGGTTATCTATCTCAGAAACACCAGACATTTCTAAAGGGTAGAAGGCTTCTCATCTTCTTTCTAATTGTAGATGGGATTAAGAGACTCTAAATGTTGCTGCTCCCATCCATAAGTAATGTTTCCGACATTGTAGCTGTTGGATGCCAATTGTTCAGAGAAGTGGAAACCACATCTTTCAATACTTCTTTGCAACTTCTTGACACCATCAATTTACTGTGAGTTCCAGTCAGCTGAATCAATAACAAATATAATCCCCAGAGACCTGGGAAAGACCACCTTTCAGGAGGTTAGTAGGTAGGCTGTAGGTTTCATTGTCTGGGGGGAAATCACAGTACACTTGCTGCTGTAGTAGACCAAAGACTGTGATATTTAGGGCAATTTCAAAGCTTGTTCCAAGATTGTTTTCACAAGAAAAGGTTACCCTGTCAGAGCACAGCAGGGGAGATTGGCTGCACTTCTGGAGTCATAGAGTCAAGCCCAAGCTTTGTTCTGCCTCAACTCTTAAATCAAGTTTCTTACAGGGGGACAGAGAAACCCACTGCCAGCTTTACATGTAACAGGGAGGACAAAGACAAGATTTGGACCACCTAATGCTATTGAAGCTGGGAGTAATGGCTTACACAAGTGGAATTTGGGGGCAGGATTTGTTCAGCTAAATGTTGACAACTGTATTTCTCTCTGCTGACTATAAAAGGAGCTCAGCATGACTAGCTTAGGCGTAGATGTCTAAAGTTAAATGGGATTAATTCTCCCTGCTTGCCAGAGCCTCGATTCATTTGCATACACAGAAATGTCTTGTTCCTTTTGAGATACACCAGGTACCCAAGACATCTACACAGGACTTTCAGATGTGACACAGAAGCTGTGGAAGAATGACCTCTTGTGAAGAGACAGCTGGAGACGTGGTGGGGTGCCCCCAAGCATCTCAGATGGCAGTGGGTGGACACATCTATGTGGACTTCTATGTAGGGTGGTCCAGAAGACTTTAGCTTTTGTAAACCTGAGGCTCAGAACACTATTCTGTCATTAGCTTGAGAGTTTCCTAGGTGTCAGCACTTGGCTATTTTAAAAAATGTAAATACATGTCTAATTTATGTGGGAAAATGCTCTCCTTCCCTCTTCAGAAATGGTCACTTGTGAAACAAGCTTGCAAATGTTGGCCCAGAAGGGTTTCAGGCCAAAGGAGCCTGACCCTTATGTAACACGTAAGTGCTCAGCCACGGGCACACGTGGGCTGCTTTAAGCCTTTTACATCTAGCAATCACTGCACAAAACACAGAAAATAAACCTAACTGCAGAGAGAGCATAAATCAACATCAAAAAAAATAGTAATGATGAATGTTGATACATCAAGATATAAGGGGGACTGAATAAAAGATTGAGAGCAAATGCATTTATTTACTTTTTATAGCATGTCACTATTTTATTTTCCTCCTGTTACCCCTCCATGTAGGATGTGCTACATGGACCACACTTAACCACCTGTTCAGTAGAGAAATTAAATGCTCTAGGAAAGCATTTTCTATTTCTTCACTTTAGTGTCCACCAGTGGATGTTCTCCCTGGCTCCAGAAGCAGCTGGTGTAACTCAAATAGCTCATTAAAAGTGCCTTGTGATCGTTTCTGTTGTGTACATGGCACTTTAACCTGTTTGCTCCTGGACTTCCTCCCCCCGCCACAACTTCCCTCAAAAACAAGTTGCTTTTTATGTGGGAGAGGGTTTTGTGTGTTGTCAGAGAGGAAGATTCAAATTGGGCAGAGCATCATAAATACAACACTTGCAAATCTCGCTGGTTTTAGACAGCAGGAAAATGAGTTCCTAGCATTTGCTAGTACTTCTCCAGACAAGTGTGTTCATTAAACAATGTTAATGTTTTTCTTCTCTTAAAAGCCAAACTATGGTATGAGGCAGCCTTGTGTTTAACAGTTGCTCACTGGCTAAAAATCCTATGGCAACCAATAAATGGAAGCCAAAAAATGTTGCAATATTATTTTAGAGGACTCATCTGCTTATTTTTACAGTTAGCCTTGCATAACCTTCTGCATTTTTGGACTCTGCCTTATGTAGAATATTTCTTAAAGTTTCCATTTATTTCAATTGTGCACTGCACATTAGGAAAACTCCTAAAAGAATTAGAAAAAATGAGTCACAAATACTTTCCCTTTATGATGTTATTCTGCCCTTCTATAACCTATTTATGTACTGCCTTTACATAATACTTATTTGGTGCTACAGTTTTGCTGAGGATCTAACACTAATTTTTTTAATCTGCAAAGCAAAGATGAAAACACTGTCATGATGGTAGCTTGAAATGTGTCTGCTTCCTGGGATTTAAATATGCGGACAAAACAAATGATGTCTGGCTTCCAGCTGATGACCAGAGCTCAGTTGCTGGCTCAAGCCATCACATACTCATCTCAATAGTGTGTGGGGTTTGGGATGGTCTTTTTTTCTTTCACTGTGGTTGTGGAAATGCATGTTTATAAACAATGAAAAGCACTGTAATGGTAGGTTTAAAAAGACACATGGAAAAATCTGTTTAGTATCAATGCAGCTCAGGTGTTTGGTGTATGTCCATCTCTGTGTTACCCTGACATAGCTAATAGTTACCAGCAAAATAACAAAGGCTACATCCCTAAGATTTGGCCTTGATGCACATAATGGCCGAGCAATGATATATTTCACTCTCTCCTCCCACAAAAATAGCAACAAAATCCTGTCAGCCTGTTAATCTGTAGCCAATGGTGTTGCAGTACATGAATTGCTTCAAGCCAGCTTTCTATAGATTGACTGGTTCATGCCTGATGTTGCAACCCCATCACACATGATGAATTACACATGCAACTCTTGCAAAATTGTATTCTGAGTAAATAAAGGCTTAGAACTTTGTCTTTCTTTAGCAAACGTGAATCTCACATAGAATAGAGATGGATGAGTTTTTGTGCCTGCATGTGTGCACAAGGCTGTGCATGCACATACATAAATGAACAGTCCTAAATGAGGGAGGGGGTGGGGACGTAACCATTCCTGCTTCTCGCATATCTCTGCACCAAGCTGAGTGAGAAGCTGAAACAGGAAAAATTATGTATTCCTTAGTTACTTCAGAGCATCACAGCTTATTTCTCCAGCAAGAAGAGCTGGGAAAAGGTTTGGCACTTCTGTAGGCTAGAGATTTGCAGCAAGCTGTGCCTGCTGTTTGAAAGGGAGAGAGCTGATGGGAGGTGGCAGCACCCTGTCCTTCACCTTTTCAGGAAATCCTTGCCCATGCAAATATACAAGTTCTATTATTGAGAATTTGTGTTGCCTGTGCATATATAGAAAAATAA
This sequence comes from Neopelma chrysocephalum, assembly GCF_003984885.1. Lineage (NCBI taxonomy): Eukaryota > Metazoa > Chordata > Aves > Passeriformes > Pipridae > Neopelma > Neopelma chrysocephalum. The sequence goes on along the minus strand of NW_020897742.1, from coordinate 4,851,508 downwards.
CAGGGGAACCAAACAGTTCGGTTCTTGGATTCCTCAAATACCCTCAGGTAAGTTCCAGCATCCTGAGCTTTAGTTTTTTGCAGGAAGGATGTGTCAGTTCCTGACAGTTCAAGGAGACCCTATCAACCCAGCCTGTGGAGCCTAGAAAGTGATTAATCTCATCCCAAAGCAGACACTGATATTTCATCAGATGAGTGGTGCCCTACACCCATTACCTGAGATTTTTTTTGTTTTTTAAAACAGGAGCCTAAACATATAGCTCAAATATAGAAGGCAGCATCATAGCCATCAAAAATCAAAAGAGCTCTATCCTGCTTCTAGCCTCCCACAAAGGCTAGGAAAATAAATGTAATACTTTATATTCCCATTGGTTTCCATGGCCCTTGAGCAAGGACAGGTATTTTTATACACTCAGAAGTGTACATTTAAAGATAATTAGAATATATCTCTTCATATGCTAATCCTGTTAAAATGTGAACTAGGATTGCAAGATCTTTGGGACAAGGACAGTGGTTTTTTTCTCTATGTTTCTATATAGCAGCATAATAAAGTCTGGATATGTCTAGGACTGGAGGTCCTTATGACTACTGAAGTTAAACTAATATATTAGAATGAATAGTTTTAGGATCAAGTACAATATGTCTTATCTTATGAAATCAGCAGCTTCCTATTCTTCAGACAAGGCATCTCCTCTGTTCTAATTGAATTCTTTGTGGGTTTTTTTGTACAAAGGGAACAAATTTTATCTATGAACTTTAGCTGCAACTGACCTAATATTGCAAAACCCATTTCTCACGGAACCTAAGCAGGTTTTAACCCAGCTTTTGAAAGGAAAGCAAAATATAATAATCTATTTCAGCAACTAGACTCAGAAGATAATCTATTAAGGTTAAATGAAAGCAATGGAATAATTTTCCTTCTATGGTCCTGCTCTGAAAAAACGTTAACATAAAAATCTCATAAACTGAGGTATTGTTTATCATTTTAGATGCTCCCCATACACTTTGGAATATCAGTTCAAGAAAAAACATCCAGTATATTTTCTGAAAGTTTTCTTTAAAGGAATATTGTTTTTAGTTATATCAAACACTGCATTACATTACACATTATATTACTATACTTCAGAGCAAGCAATCATCTTCTTCAGATTTATGAGAAAAAAAGAGATAGTAGAAGTTTTTTATAAATTTAAATTTACTGGTTTGATAAGTGTGGTTAACTGGTTTATAAAACCAAAGCGAGTGTGACATTGTCAGCAGTGATCCTTCCTGACCCACACTGATGTTTTGTACAGACCTGTTGGGTTTATTGCTGTTGTTCATTTTATGAATATATTTATTTATGATCAGTCCTGACAAGTGGTAGAAATACTGCCAGGAACAAGGCTCTTGTCATGATAGTCATAATCATGAAGCTCTGTTTGCAAGGTGCCTGTACCACCCTAATGAGCTGCCCCGTTGATTCATCTCCAACATTTGGACCCTATTTCAAATACGCCAAAGCAAGAATTCTCCAAGGGTGTCCTCAGGCTGCAGGCAGGCTGCAAAGCCCCTGATTAGGGTCTCAGAGCATCTTCTCACCTGAAGTCAGCACTGGCAGACCCAGGTGGGCACCAGTCCACCGTGTGCAGGGCTGTGGAGTTTAGGACAGTCCTGAGAAGCAGTGGTGCGCCTCTGCTGCACAGCCCCAAAATCTAACCTTTGCATACTTTCATGCAAAAATAAGCATTGTGAGGGCAAATTCAGTATCTTCATAAGGTGGAGATATGATGTCCTCTTGTTTATAAACAAATATGGTGTTTCTTGCAGTAGGATATGCTATTGTAAAGCAATATTGTTGTAAATTGTCTCTACTTAGTGCTCACTGGAGGTTAATGCAGTACACATTTACTGATCTCTTAATTACGGTAGGTTAATTATAACAAACCCCTCTTTGTTCTGGGGTTTCTATTACTTCATATTTCTACTCAAAATGAACAGCCTTCATGATGGAGAGGTTGCAAAATAGGGTGAGACAAGTAGAGGTTAATTTATTTAAAAAAAAAAAAAGTGAAATTAGACAAAGGGGAATGAAGAGCACTCTCTCTTCCCTTCTCACAGCAGGATACATTCCACGGTCCCTTTTGTTGTTGCTACTGTGCCACTTGTCCCGCCTGCCATAGCAATGCATAATTCCTGGTCAAAGCATTCAAGAATTTCACACATTCATGCATGACATCTTTCCAGGTTATATTGTAGCTCTTTCTCCTCTTGTCTTTTAACAAATGCTCTGTAGATTTAGTATTTTTTTTAAGACTTCATCTTCTGATGTGTTTTCTTCTATCCCTGGTTTAAACTTTATATTTATGTCTCTTATGATTCTACAGTAAAACTAAAATGACAGAGATGAAATGAAGTATTTTCAGATGTGCTATTTTTTTTAAAGTTCAGAGTTTATAAACAACCAGTGTATGTTTTGGAGGCCTGACTTGTTTGTTATTTTTGGTGCTGAAGCTGAACTGAACTGCAAAAGCCAAGAAATGTTGTAAGCATAACTCTAACTACTGTTATAGTCTTATTTCATTCAGCTTCTGAGGGCTTATATTCTGGCCACTGAAAGGAATGCAGGCCTGGCCGAGTACTTTTCCAGTGAAAAAATATTAATTTTTTCTACACCATCACCATTTTTTGTGGACATCTATGTTCAAGACTAACTTTCATTGATCACCCCTGATGAGATACAGAAGGACAGAAGAGGAGACTACAATTTATGTAATTTCTAGGCCTCTCAGAAATTATACCCTTTAAGAGAAGTGGATTTTAAAAGTTTTGTGGTTTAGTGGATTTAATAATATACATTATTGCTTTGCAACTCAGTATTCTTCTGCAAAATATCCCAAATGTCAGGACTAAAAGATAATAAAAATAATGCACATTATCAGAGCAACTTGAAAAAACCTCAGTTGGCCATTTCACACCAGGGACCTTCAGGAGTAATAATGTTTTATCCCATTTCTGGCCCATGACATGTTAGAGATAGCTGTTAAGTTCCAGACCTGTGTTCAGAAATAACGGCCTCATGCTGAGTTTCGCTATAATTTGGGCCATGGTGTTGAGCAATTTACCATATAATAATTTAATATTTAATTTCATTTGTGAGAATTTTGTATTATTATTTGTTTTTATGAATGAGGTATTTTAAAATTATATTACATCTATGCAAATATTGCATATAATTAATAGCATACAGTACATGTTATATATTAAAATTATTACATCATATATTCAAATATATTTTTGTATGAGTGTAATTTGAAATTACTTACGTATTTATATCTATGTATTTATGTTTAAACAAAGCCAAAGTCCATTCTGTGGTCTCTTCTGTTCAGCTAGGTAAGGAAAGAGTTCTCATACTGCATGACATAGGGCTATTTCATCAGCCTGCTCTGTGGTGTTCCTTTCATATAACAGGGCTAATCAGAATCACTAGTGAGAAAGGAGCAGGTTGCAGATGCCTCATTGCACAGATTTTGCTTTCACACCAAGGAGCTTCCAGGACAGAATGACTCAGGTGACTGATGGTATCAATGCCTGCATGAAATAAGATAAAAATTTGGGTGGAAGGAATGCAGCAAGTTGATAGGACGAACTTTAGTCTCCACAGTCATCCAGCATCTTCCTGATCTGAATCTATTCATTTTGCCTTTCCTTTTCCCTTTTCCTTTTCCTTTCCCTTTCCCTTTTCCTTTTCCTTTCCCTTTTCCTTTCCCCTTCCCTTCCCTTCCCTTCCCTTCCCTTCCCTTCCCTTCCCTTCCCTTCCCTTCCCTTCCCTTCCCTTCCCTTCCCAAACCTTCCCTTCCCTTCCCTTCCCTTCCCTTCCCTTCCCTGCCCTTCCCTGCCCTTCCCTTCCCTTCAATTATACTTCATATTTGCTTCATTTGGACTTCCCCCTGTCCTGTGAATGGTGCTGTTGGTCCTGAATCATGAACTGAGGAGTGCAGTGATCTGATGAAATAAATTATTGCTAGAGAAAAGTCACTATTGCACAGTTTCTCCCCTTCAAAATCCACAGACTGAAAGGGAAATATCCTCCCTTCTATTCCCCACATATTTGAAGAATCATACAGAAACTGGAAAGAGCAGGCAATTTTGATTTTTGTAAGTGCCTTAATATAGTTCAGGTTTTAAGCTGTAGCACAACCAGTATCCCCAACTCTTATTACATTCAATCAAATTTGAATACACTGTATCGGAATTCCATTTAGATTTTGTAAGATTTGGTCTTTTGAAATCATAATAAATTGTAATGTTCCAGTCAATAGTTTGTCCAACAGACAGCAAGTCACTTGATTTTACTTTAGTATGCCTCAATCTGTTAAACAATAAGGCTTTTCTTTGCTGAAGTGGGACTGGTGTGCACACAGTAAGAATAAGCTCATTCTAACAGCTTTGCTTTGCTTTTCTGTTTTAGAGAGAGTTTGTAAATACACTGTATTAAAGCATGTTTGGTAGCAACATGTGAACCATGCTGATAAAAGAAGAATTGACCCAAACTACTGACTCAATCTAAAAAGATCAAAACACATCACACAATATTTGTTTATTTTTTGTGGAATGGTGGGCGTGCGTGTGTGTGTGCACGTGTGTGTGTTTGAGGTAGGGATGTGTAGCTTATTTTTTTCACAGCTATTTAGTTGTTTGTTTGGGATTTTTTCCCAAGACTCTCTGAAAACAGGACTGTGAAATGCTGTATGTCAGGGAATTCTTATTCTACTTTTCTTCCTAAGAATGATCCAGAAAGCCCACAAGAAGGATTGCTTTCATCTCTTTTGACCAATATAATTAAATACTAACATCTTTATGTGGTGAACTGAATAGGATGTTGCTAATTACTAATCACAATCAAGAAAGGGATTAAATATGAAGCTGTACATATCCAAGATACTTTCCAGGTGGAGGAATAGGTTTGCTGACTTTAACCTTTTGTTTATTGATTTTCTCAGTCTTGTTTCTCTTCAATATACTGCAGATCAGATGCTGTCAAAGAGCATACACTTTGAAGGACAAACTATCTTTGGCACAAAGCTCCTTAAATCGACATCAGGATATCCCAGCTATTTCAGATTAAAATCAGGCTGATTCCTCTATTTTTAGGATTATTGTTCATGCCTTACAATTTTGGGGTTTACATACAGTAGTATTGCAATCAGAAAAATAAATTTACTGTGGAGAATGAGTTGCATAAATGTCAAGTCATTAACAATCAGCTGGCCAATTGCCTGAAGCCTTTTTTGTTTTCTTCATGGGACATAAGTACAAGTACTTATTCATGCAAATGAGTCTTACACTCCTAAGTAGACCTATTGACAGTAGTGATGAATTGAAGGTGGAAATAAAGGGAGGTTGTGCAACAATGTCTTTTAAACTTAGGAATAAAGTTCTCATTGTCACAAAACTGATGGTATAAATTCACTTGCTTCTGGCAATATATACACCCCTATACAATTTTTAATTTTTAAAAAGGCAGATGGAAGAAATCAAATTCAGAAGCAGCAAATTGTTTTGAAAGTAATTTCAAAACAAGGGGTGATGTGGTTAGGGCAAAGATAGAGGTTCTTGAAGTGTTTAGTAAAAATATAAAATTGGATCTGTCTCGTTATTAGAATCTGGAGTGTTGATTTCTCTGGAAGAACACACTAGTTTAGAGAAATTGTTATCTTACTTGATATACCAAACCCTAAATTCAAGACTATGGAAGACAGACGTGACAAAGTTGACAATGACACCATCTAAAAACAAGGAAGGGGGCTGACAAGCAGCAATGTAATATCAAAGAGCATTCTAGTGAAAGGGAATATTATACTTCTTGCAGTAGCAAGAATAGGCATTAGTATTAGTTTGTTCAACAATAAAAAATGAAATCAGAAGAAATAAACATATTTGCAATACTTTTCAAGCAAACATTTTAAGGGTCTCAAAATGAAACGAAAAAGGGGTAAACTCACTTTGAACTTTCTTAAAGTGGAACCTTTAGGCAATAATTATTTATTTTTGTAATTCAACCAGATCACAGCATGGGAATGATCAGCTTGAAATGGCTGGTGATTGAGAATGTCTTGTGTGCTGATTTCTGAATTTACTGTCATGAAGGTCATCTCCCCCTTCCATGGCTGTCATTACATGGGATGCTTCCCTGTCTTGTTTCCTTTCCCCATCATCTTTCCTTTCTTCTCACCTAATATGAGTGCCCCCTGGCTTCAGAGTCCCTTTCTGGAGCCACCAAGCAACACTTATATTTCTCTCCTAACATGGGATTCAGTTATCTAAACAAGGGTGTCTGTCCCTGTTTGGGACACCTTGGGTTAGTTTGCCTAGCCCTCTGCTGCTGGTTGAGAAAGTGAAGGTGTTCTTTAAGGTCCGTGTAAGGTCTGTCACACCAGCACAACTTGTGCATCTCAAATATTATTAAGACACTTGCTAAATTCTCTGACAGTGTAAGTGTTTACATGTGAGTTTGCTTTCTAGGCTACCAGTGGAGTCCGGAGAGCTGCTTGTCTTATTCTAGACACCTCCATGTGGTCCCATAATATGACTCATAAACCCTGATGACATCTTCAGCTTTACTTATCACCAATTTATAACCCCTCATTTCAGTCCCACATACTTGCTCCCAGGCTACCTGTTCCTTGGCTCACCAGCAAGACCCACCCATCAGCCCACCAGCACCCTACAGAGTCTGTCTTTTCTAGCCCAGTACAATGAGAGTTCTAGGTGTTGATTGATAGCTTGGTAAGTGTCAGTGGCAGCCTCCCAGCTCTTTGGGAAAGGATTGAGAGTCCTTTGCTGAAAGGAAGGTGATTGTTCTTTCTGAGTCCACCAAAATATGTACAGAGGACACCGCAGCAGGTGGACAAGAAAATAACTCATGCGATCATTTTGAAATGCCATGAAATTTGTTTCTCTTGTCTAATACCAGTTCAATAATTTTGCCTTTCTGATTTAGAGTTGGAATACCTGGTTTACATTTCGTGAGCCAATTATATTGGGGACAACATAAAATATCTGTGCAGTGACTGGAACTATGTGAACTTTCAGCAGAGGACTTGTTTCCCAAAAGTTAACTTGACATTTCCTCATCTTGTCATCTGGTTGTTTAGTTTTGGTGTCTTCTAAAAATATATCTCTTCTTTTTTTTCTTCTTCTAGCACCTGGAACTGACAGCTACTTCTCACAGAGGGTATTTTTTTTCTCCTTTACATCCTCTTTCAAGGTGAATTTTAATAATATCTCATGTGCTACAAAGAATCTGTCTCAGTAATTTTAGTATTTTGTAAAATATCCTTTTTTTCAGCATTAAAAAAACCCCACAACAACCTATCAGGAAAACCATATTCAGTTTTTTTCCACAGTGGAAACTGTGAATTATTTATAACAGTAGGTTGATTATATTAAAAAGCACAATCCCAAGTCTGCAGTACATTACTGGCTCCATTCCTTGCCTAAAACAGGCGTGTTTATATTTTTCCTCAGTAAATATGTGATAATTAAATGCAAATAGACCATATTTTTCAAATGAATTCCCAACCCTGGAAACTTGGATGATGATAATCTTGCCTAATAAATGCACAACTGCAAGTGAAATCAAAGTTTACTGAAGCAGAACATTCTTAGCAGTCAGTAGCCGCCATCACTTAGTGAAAAAAACATCCAGAATTAATATAGACACATCATTGAAAAATGGATAGCCCAAAGGTATTTTATAATCATGGAATATACCTAAGTATTAATTGAAAACACTGTGCACTCTTTATGGGATGTTCTCAGCTAATCCATTCCTTTAAATTATTAGGCTATATTGAATTCATGCCTAAGGCTGTCATCAGCTCTCTTGCATGTTCCCCATTGTGTGTGTTATCCCCTGTTTCTAGGTCAGCTTTTCAGCCTTTTCCTCTCCACTTGTGGAAGAAAGCAATTTCTCTCCCATATGTTTCCTTTATGAAGAGACGTAGGCATGTTCCTTGGCTGGCCACACCTGGTCTTCTTCTTCTCCTGTACAGTCTGAGATCCCAAGTCTCCTTTGAGGCTAGTGGAAAGACTTTCATATTTGCATCCCATGAGTGGCTCTGTTTCCCCCCACTTTTTGATGGATTGGGTCTTTCTGATGTCTTTCCAAATCTTCTGAGCTAAAGACGAAGGAATATGGAATCCCAGAGAAATCATCAAAGAAAGGACTATTGCCTGTCCGGCCTGCAATGAGAAACTGAAAACTCATCTGCAACCATCCTCATTCCTTTCTCCTTTTCTCATTCTTCCCAGCATGCTCCACTTTTATACAGCAGTTTTCTAACATTTGAAAATATATTATCATATATCCTTAAGAAGAGCCTTAAAGTGTGGGATCTTGTCTCAGTGGCAGGATGCTGGCAAGAAGCCTAGCATTGTTTTTGTACTACCTGCCCTCCCTGCCCCAAATAACTCAGTTTTCCTTGCTGGCATTCCTCTAGCTGCACCCCCAAGATCGTATTCCTAAGATATTTTGAGAGTCCTAAGAATATCTCCCCTTCTTTCCTTATGACTTCCTCACATGAAAGTATTTTCCCCCTTTACCAAATTCTTCTTATCAGTGAAAGACAGAGGCTGCATTTTGTTCACTCTTAAGGACCTTAAGAATGGGGAAGAATATTTTACATCCCATAGGAAGCATGAATGTAAGGTCTGATGTCTATTCTTTCTGTAGTTCACTCGATTTCATGCATTACTGTTTTCCTGCCTGAACCTGAAGAAAGAGAGCAGTTGCGGGGGAGGGGAAGGCAGGTTCCTGGAAGAAGGAGTAGCTGACAGGATGTTGCTTTTGTTGGAAAAGATCGTCCTGTTGACAACAGGGAGGGCCCAGTAAGGCTGAGTGCTAGCTACCAACCAAGCAGCCTGCTGCCAATCAGAGTGCAGAGGCCAAACTTTCCTTCTTTCTGCCAAGAAAAGACATTTGAATAAGGACTGAAGTATGATTTCAATTTCACTCCAGTTTAATGCAGACAGTAGAAAAACATGGTGACTCACAATGCATTCTTGACCCTTCAATAAATAAAATTTCCTCTCAGAAGTCTGCAATTTTGAATCTGTAGAGAGGCAGGGTGAACACTTGGTCCTAAGATGTACGCAGCACACCAGCTGAGTTTTCATTCTCAGAAAGGCCAAGAAATGAACATGTTGGAAGTTTTCAGGAAAGACCACAGTTTACATTAATGTTCTGTTTCCTTCACAGATGCAGAAATAAAAAATATTGAAGGGCAATAGCTGATCCTATTCCCACAGCTATAAATCTTAACCAACCTGCCCCAAAGCAGCTACCTCCTTACCCTCATGTTTTGTAGTTCTTTCCATGATGGATGAAGGATGCATGAAGGATACATTGCCACAGACAAAGCTGTAAAGTTACTGTGTAAGCTACAAATTTACTATATAGCATTGCAACACTAGGCAGGGCAGATTTTTTTTCCCTTCTAGGTCCTCCCTTGCTTGTGGTCCTACTGCCTGAACAGTTTCTCGGTCACATAGCCAAGGCCAGATGACCCCCAAAAGTTGGTAAATGTATTGGCCAGTAGCATTGTTTGTTCTTTATCTGTATCTGAAGGTGACCAGGAAATATGAATAACAGCTTAATTTTAGATTTTAGATGCAAGCCTGAGGTTTTCCCTTTATGTAATGCTTTCTGAAATGTCCTGAAAGGAACTGAAGAGTTAGGCTGAAGTCCAGGAAAGGAAATGAATGGTAGAAATTATACATAATCTCCCCTGACATCCTGTTAACACAGCCTCGTGCTTAGCCCAAGAGGTCTGCCTTGCAGATCTGGCAGGGTGAACCAGACCCTGCCTACAAATGTGTTTTTGCAGCCCTGTCCTGGTTTGCTGAGTACTAAACTCTTTACTACATGCCAAGGTCTCTGGGTTTGCTGCTGTGACACTGAACTGGGGAAGCCATGCTCAATGTGCTACATTCCGTCCCCTGGTGCTTTCCCTGCTCTGGAGCATAGCACTTTAGACTGGCATATGTTCAGATCATATAGGCTCATGTCTCTTCTCAGACATTTAGAGCCTGGCTCAAAGTCTGCTAAATGCAAAAGAAAGATTTTAACTGACGTCAGGAAGTTTTGTTCAAGCCTTTTGGGAAGAGCTGGGATGAAGGACAGGAAGTACAACATACTGTGAGGTTCCCCTCCCAAATAATTATTTATTTATGAGTGTATTTATTGACTTCTTTGATGTTTTAATCATTGTGGAAGCACAGCAACCTGATGGATCTCTATTAACATACATTTAAATACAAAAGGGACAGTTTACTTTTCAGCAGTTTGAGCACCTGCAATTCACATTAGCTTCAGCTGGAATTCTGTGTGCTCAGCAAATTAAGCATTCAGTAAACAATGCTATTACAGCATTGACTTTAAGATGAAATCATAAATGCATGAAAACAGGACAAAGCCTATAGCTATTTGTGGCTATATTCAATCTGTTATGCCTCTTGGTCCTGAAATAGAAGGCTGGAAAAGATCTCAGTGGCTGTGAATTAGTTCAGCTCCACAATTACAGCACCTGAGATGAGAGCTGGTACTTTGCTTATGTTTGGTAACCAACCCAAAATTGTCACATAAAAGGAGGCTTAATTTTTTATTACAATACTAAAAACAAATTCATCTTTGAGCTGAATTAGTCTGATTTGCTGAGTCCTTCAGGCCACCACCTTTCTTTTTTTGATATGCTGAGGCTACTAATTTTCCATTTCTGGTGGGAAGAATCAAGAGGTGTTTTTATGCAATCTCATTTTGCTTCTGCAATATGCCCTACCACAAAGAATCCCATTTGTTCTATTTACCATCTAACATCCATTCATTTCTATCAAAATTATGGTGCAAAAAAGATTATTCTGAAAGAACAAAGTGAACCCAAAGATTTGTGCATAGTCAGTAACTTGACCTACCGAAGCTGATCCATTAAGAGAGACTTAAAGGACCACTCAGGCCCTGTTTTCAGGTCAGACCTGAAGTGTGTTAACTTGTTTTGAAATTCCTGGGAGCTGTGGGAGATGCCCACTGAATATGCTAACAAAAGGAAACTAGAGAGTTTAAATGCAACCAGAAAAGAAATAAAACAAATTTTCTGTCTACTTGGGTAAGATATTACTGATTCAAGAGCTTATACACACCAGAAATGAGATTCAGACTCTTGCTCTTGGAAATTACCCCAACAGGAAAAGGCTACATCCTTCCTTGGATTTAAAAATTGTTGTGAGAAAATCTTGTCATCGTGTCAGCCTTCCCCACCTCAAGCTGAGTACCAGGGAGTCATCAGAAATACTTCAGTGTACTGACACACTTTTGGAGAATTATGGAAGTGTATGATAAGAGGTAGTGAGCAGTTTGGAGCACTCTTTCTTGGTTTCCTACACAGACACACCAGCGTTTTTCTCCCTTCTGGTGGCACTTCACACAGCAGTGGTCTCTGGGCCAAAGAGGAGCTGAAGGTGCTTAAAAATGACCCATTATCTACTTCAGAGGAGTGAGAAAGCTGGAGGGTGGAAAGCATATGGAACATCTGTGTGAAAAAAAACCCAAACCTACATAGTATAGAGGAATAAGGTTCCAAACTTCCACCCTGTAATTTTGCAGAAATTAAGAATGTAAATGTTACTTAGAAATGGGGACCAGAGCAGGTACAACATTGACTGGGTTGGCACAGTGTCCTGGCTAAAGTGGTCAGGCTCTAGGTGAAGCCCTTCCCTCTCAGTGGGGACACAGGATGCATTTATGCCCGTCATTGAACAAAGGGCAGCCCCTCCTACCTTCGGAACAATCAGTTTGTTTATCCAATGCCAGGAGCACTTGCTATCATATCCCTTTCAAAGAGATTTTTTCTGATTCATGGAAGTTAGGGAAACACTGAGATGAAATGCTACTATTTATTATGAATGTTTCCCTCAGACCCCTGTGTTTCAAGGCCTGTACTAGGAACCCATTTCTCTTTTGCAATCCCATTTCCGTTACTTCTTTCAGTAAACAACAGCTGACCTTCATAAGTATGTGGAACTGACTGGCCCCAGGCCCTCTCATCTCTAAAGGACAGAGCTGTGCTGTTGCAGACGGATCCATGTTCTTTAGCATGTTTTTATCTTTTTTTTTTTTCTTTTCAAGTGAGGTGAAGAAGGTGGGTGTACAGATAGTTTGGGATGGAGGGGACCCTCATGAGACTCTGGAATCAGGCAAGTCTTGGGGTTCTATAGCTCATAGTTCTGCTGTTGTTTCCCCCAAATGAAACAGTCTTGCTGGGATTTTGGAGGAACCAGGAGTGACAGACAAACGGACAAGCAGGGAGGTTGTGGTTTTATGACAGCAAACAGGAGAGGGGAAATCTCTAAAGTTATATCTGCCTGTGGTTTCACCTCTAGTACATGAGCAACAGTATTCCTGAGACCCCAGGCTCTTTAGCCCAATTTTCTGCTCTAGAGAACTCGATGTGATTATTTACTTGGGACAGGGAAAGGGGATGTGGCAGAATCTGATTGATCTTCCTCCAAAGAAAGGAAGACAATGACCACACATGCTGATACTATTAGATACCTAACTGGCTTCAGAACTATAAAGATGTGTTTATTGTTTACAAGTTTTTCTATTTGCACAGTGCTTGCCCAAGTCCTTTGCAGCCAGGTTTGAATCCTTTTCTATTTCTTCCATTGCGCAGTGGTTTATTTTGTTACAACTCATTTCCACACCTCATATGAGACAGATGCCATTGTTTGCTTCTTTCCCTTCCATTTGATATTTGGATGGTGATCATAAGGGATCCTTGTACAAATCCTACAGAGCAGATCCTATCACACAACTTAAGGACATTATGTCAGGACCTTGGCTGTTTGTCGTTGACTTCAATGTGTTTTGAAAGGAAATTTCATATGTTGGTCAGCACTGGTAGGCCTGCCAATGGACAAAGGTAACTTTCTTCAGCATGGTGTTTAAATCTGTAGCATCAACCACTGATGCTAGAAATTCAAATGTCAGTAGAATCATGCATGGTAAATAAGAAGGTAGAAATGAAATAGTCTATATGATGCCTAAAATGGAAGAAAAATTCTCCAAAAAATATTAGTATAGATAAGGTGTAGAGCGGTTTGTTTCTAATATATAGCCCTAATGTTGCTAATGCATTTTAAATATACTCCTAGGTGAACATCTTTACTTTATTTTGTAGGCAAGAACTAAGGCCCTATTTCCCTGCTTTTAGTTTCTTGTGCACTGAACACTCCTGTATTATTTGGTGCTGAGGATTAGGGAGGAATGAATAAGTTACCAAAATAAATCAAATATGTAAAGATGTGGGTGATGTCAAGCCTTCTCATAAGTCTGTATGGAAAAACCTGAATATGCACAGCAGTTTTGCCTTTAATGCGCCTGGATATAGGAACATATTTTTAAATAAATGTTTTATCTGTCAGCTTAAGCAAAAAAGGAATTTATACCAGAGTGGAGAGAGTACTTGTTTGGAGGGATAAAGAGCTGTAGCTATGCAAACATGCACACAATAGAGGTTAGGCATTTTGGTCTTGACTTTTAGGAGCTACTAAATCTGCCTGAGAAGATTCCTTCTCTTTAGAGGCCAACAAGTGTCCTACCACTTACCAAGGACTGTCTGTGTCTGAATTAAAATATAGATCTTTAACACCTATGTAGGACTTTGTTCTGATTATTGACAACAGAAATTTCTGTAGCATAAAAACATGTATTCTAGGAGTGATGCTGAATCAATATGACTCAACAGAATAAACTGGAACATTCCAGAGATAGTCTAGCCAACACTTTTTAGCTCAATTTGAAGTCAACATCAGAAACACACAGTTAATTTCTTTATACAATCCAAATGGAGATCACTAATGTACTCTTCTATAAGTCAGAAATGTCTTCATCTGCAATTTATATACAGTAAGGATTATTGTCTTCTGAAGAAAGTATTTTGAGGAGCTATTCAAAGTAAATTGAAAGTGCTTGAGAAACTTGGAAACAGACCATTCATAGCAGGAGATGGACGTGAAAAAATGTGCAAAACAAAACCTGAGACAGAGATAGGAGGAAATGCTTTTTCAGCCAACCTGTAATTAGCTTGTGGAAGTCACAGCTACAGAAAGTCAAGGGCAAGAATATAATTAGATTCCAAAAGGGACTGGAAATGTATATTGATGTAATTAATTATAGCTCTGGATATATTTCCTAAAGTGTTTTTTTCAGCAATATTAAACCTCATTCTTCCCCCTGGAGGGACCGTGCTTTTGCAGAAGGCCAAAGAACACATGGGCAGGAAACAGCCCTTAGGTAGTCTGCAACGCACAAATGACACTCCTGAGGGAGAAACAAAGGTGGCGTTATGGTGTTGAGCAGTAGGGCCAGTAAGGTGCTGGGTGGTCTGTGTGTGTGTGAGACTGACACAGTAATGACTTAGACTAATACTCAAACATACAGTCACGGATGCCAGATGGTCACCAGCTGGGAGACAAGTCTCATTTTTGAAATTGTACATCCCTTGTAAAATAAATCTATAGCTATCAGCGTCTGTAAACTTTTAGTCTGCCCTGTTGGTTGAATTTAACAGTACACTAAGTATGGCAATTATAGATACTGAGGTAAATTTAAGTTACAATTGGAAAGTTTTCCAAAGGCAACTATTATCATTAGTTTACATAAACTAAGAGGCTACTGTCATGTGCAAAGACCACAAGGAGAAAAGCTTTCCAATATTGCAGATTCATTTTTTTCAGTGATATGTTGCAAGCATAGGTAATGCTCTGGAGTTGACAGTGTTTTATTGGGGGCTTATTTTGCCCTTTCTTATCACAGAGCTAATATTCTCCTTTCTACTTAAATACACAGCTTAGTAGCTAATACGTTACGAAAAACAAAGTAATCAGGAATGGGGTGGTGCAATCCCAAAAGTAAAATAAAACCTACACTGGAATATTAATAAGCCATGTGATAAAAATACTGAAGGTTGGACATTCTTTTGCAAATAAGGAATAATAACTTTCTGCAACTTCCGTTCTTGGCAGAAGAGACTTGTGATTGCATTTACTATGGGAGGTCAGGAACAGTCAACCTGACTAGGTTGCTTGATGCTCATCACCAAATGGGCTCAGCTCCCTTGGGATCTGCTCTGCTCAGTTCCAAGGATAGTTTTGACCCAGAGGGCCATATACAGAGTTATAAAAAGTATTTATGAAAAGAATGAGATTGTGTAGCTGAGGTAATAGATGTAGGTACATATGACCCCCTGACCTACCCACTGAAATTTGAGGGGTGCTTTAGGGCATTTGCTAGTTATTTTGGGTGGGATTTCTTCTTGGCCGTGGAAGCAATTTTTGGGGTTTTTTTTGTGGTTGGAAAACATTGGAAAGATATCAATAGGTGATCTCTGACTAGTTCTGTTTCTTTGTTTGGATTTTCCATGTATGATGAGGCAATTCAAACTAAAATAAAAAAAGATATATCAAAATAGACATTTTTGTACTGGCTTGATATGGTCATATCTGGATTGAATTGTGAATGTACCAAGTCTGGCTATAGTTACTTGTCCAAATTGCAGAACAGTCCCGTTTCATAAAAAGACTGCTAGAAGCACAGAAGGGGTATTGTAGTGCAGTACAGAAATACACTGATAAAATTGTGCGAGGAACCTAGTATCTGCTTTCAGTAGCAATGAAGCCTTGAACCGTAATAGGTAGCAGAAAGCTAAAAAGCTTTGTTTGTTACTCAAAAGTAAATTGTGCCTTCTAACAAAGCAAAGACAGATAACTGTTTCAGTCACATATCTCTCTGGAAATTGCTTTCCATCAATGACCACTAAGTGAATGCTAGACCTGGGTGTTTTACCCCTTGGATATTTGGGCTACAGCCACCTGCTGCCTTAAAAAATACTGCTTGAATAGCCCGTCCTCCTGAAAAAAGAAAACAAAAAGAAAAAAAGGAAAAAAATTGTGCACATTTTCAAAGTGTCTGTTCCCATTCCAGCTCTTTCTTGTATCCATAGAGAATTTTGTATGAATTTTTCATCTCCTCATTTGCACCAAAACGTTGTTTTTGACAGAAACTTGAATGTCTATAAGTTTTATTAGTGACATTGATTATTTGAAGTTGGTCATCAGAACATCTGTTTTATCAAAACCAAGCTGGTATATTTTCTTCAGCAATGGCCTGAGTTTTTGTGGTACTAACTCCCCGTTAATGCCAGTTGGAGTTGCTAGGGATCGGTAACCCACTGTCTTGAATCCTCATTTATTCTACTTCCCACTATCACTCTCTAAGGCTTCAACTGGAAATTTAGTTTGACCTGATAGAAAAAAAAAATGTTTAATTTACCGTTGGCTGATCCCCTTTTTTTCCTTGTACCTCTTTAGGGACATGTAGACTTGAAAGAAATAGAAAATGTTGGAGTTGACAGTCACTGACAAAAGTATGAAATTCCATTAGCAGGACAAGCATAAATTTGGGCACATGCAGTTCTAGTGAAGTACAGCTAGTGCTTAAATCCCCACCAAACAGTCAGATGCCTTCCTCTGTACATGCCGCTTTCAGAGAGATATTCATATTTCATGTATTTTACCTAGCACTTATGAAAGGGATGACAGTGGAGTTCATTGCTTTCCTGGCTGCCCACTTTCAAGCCTACCATGCATTAAAAGAAGTCTCTTAATTCTGTTGTAAAGTTGTAGGCCAGAGCACCTGGGATACGGGAATTATTGCTGAAAATTACAACTCACTAATGACATCACGATAAGAACCTCACACTCACAGAGAGCCACTAGCCACTCACAAAAACAGTAAAAACAGACAACATCTGTCAAACTTTCTGACACAACCTTGACTCAGAATGCAAAAGAATAGTTAAAATAGTTTTGCAGCTTGTGCTTCCAAGTTGTTTCTTTACAGACCCAAAAGCATATGCTGGACAGATGTTGTACTCAGTCTGATAAGTTTGCATGTGGTATTGATGAGCTGTAGATATCAGAAAAGTCTTGGATTTATGTAACTAGATATGTCCAAGTAAAATCTGTGAATATTAAGGGAGTGTAATTCAGAACTGATGTAGCTTGTGACTGGAATATTAATATTCTGCTTTAGGCTTCAAATATGTAGGATATCAACAAGAAATAATTATTTTATCTTTGTCTTTTTAGATTTCTCATTAAGATGCAACAATTAAGCCCTAATTTCAGCAACATTTTAACAACAAAGTCAGTATCTTTAAAAATATGTAATTTCTTCAGATTCTTTTTATTAATTACAGTGTTATTAATCAATAATTGCTTAGGATTGCACTTTATGGGATTTTGGGCAGGGTGGATGTAGTCTTCAATGGAAAATTCTACATTTCCCTTTTAGATTTATATGAGCCCCAGTGCTAAAAGGGCTCCTAGTATGAACATTCTTATGATCTTCCAGTTGACAGTAATACTTTCATCTGTAAATATTATGAAGGAAATATCTGTAGAAAGTTTTTTTACATTCTTATCAGACCTCTCATGTCACACTGTCTTACACCCTGAACAGCATGCAAAAATCCAATGTGGGAGTATAAGAACTAGTTCATTTTAAGGAATTGGTTAATGCCTAACACAGTTTCCATAAGTTCCACTCTAATGTTCCCTCAATTTTTACCTATCCCAAAAATACACAAGAGTGAACAAATTTTAAGTTTGTTATGAAAATATTCCCATTAGTTACTGCAAAGCTGAGGGAATGTTTTGCTCTTACCACTTACTGTGTGATTCCTTCCAATAGATCAACAAAGTGATGAGCAGACCTGAAGACAGACCATGCATGGAGTATTCTCCTTTGATCAGTACTTGACATGTCACGGAGTTGCTTCTGAGACAGGGAACTTCTGCACTTCCGAAAGTTCCTTTGGCACAGGATAGGAGAGTTACAGAGCTGCAAGGGACTAACATTGTTCTAATTTTCATTGTCTGCTGTGGGGTAATAGTTACTTGGCCTATTATCCTTATTTTACCAATGGGTACTGGAAACCCTTGTGCTTTTGAGGAGCTTGACCCAAGCAATTCACTCAGGGTCTTCCAGTTTGTTTGGAGCAGAATACAATTGACTTGTAAATTGACCAGTTAGTCTTCAGAGAAATTATTAAAGTTAATACAGGGCTAAAATCCCAGCTGCTTCTAGAGAGTGAAGTGCTATAGCTACATATCTCCTCTGGAGTTCATCATATCTTTAAGGATATGAAGCATCTCTGTAATGCGCATCAGCTGCTCATGGTTAGCGCAGGATTGCCCAGTGAGGAGTGCAGGAATGTGCTGTGTTCCAGCAGTGGCTGGAGCCCTGATACCTTTTCCAGTCCCTGACTTTTCTGTCCAGGCTTTCTGCCGTAAAGATGCTGCCAGTGCACACAAACCAGCCAGGCATGTGTGGGTGAAGCATCCTTCTGCATTTTAGAAAAGATGAAATACAGTGATACTGAAAACATGCAATTCAGTACTCCTTAAGGCATTTTCCTTCAGTTTGACTCACATAGAGAAATTCCTCAGGCCGCTTTCATTTTACTATTGTGGTTTCACACCTCTGCCCAACAACAATGAAATTAAAAACAGTTAAAGTAGAAATATTAAGAGAAGAGTGAATAATTCACTACAAAAGATGGCCCTGCTAGAACTAGTCTGTCTCTCAGTTCAACCAGTCTTCAGGTTAGTTGTAATTTCCAAATATTTATTTATAATTTTGGTTTGCCTGGTGTTCTCCTGAAAATTTATTTTTTCACTGTAGGAGTTATCACACAGAATTTCCTTCAAGTACTTGAAATTAAAATCTGAGCTGTGTTACTTAGTTGTGGGTTGCTCATAGGTAGTTGCATGAGATGGCAGGAGTTCAACAGCAGTGAAAGCAGCTGACAACTGGAAAAGACTGCCTTGGGATGAAGTCTGTCTGAGATGCCAATGAACTACATACGTGGAATTATTTTAGAGTTTCTAAAAACTGTTTAGTGTGTAGTAATCATAAAACCATAGAAAGGTTTGGGTTGGAAGGGGCCTTTGTAGATCATCTGAGAGATGTAGGCTTTAACTAGAGTAAAATGAAGAGAGGACCAGACTATTTGCTACAAGCAGACTGTCAATGCGTTTCTCTGTAGCTATGTTTCCATAAAATAATTATATTTATGTGTGAGGTCTAATTCTTCCTAATGGGCACTTTTGTAGGACACTGTCTTATCATCTGAGTTAACTTGCCCTTAAGCTAGGGTCTTAAGATGTTTTGAGGACTCTTCCCTCTTGTTTCAGGTGTAGGTGCATCTTACACAAACTCATTTTTACGCTTGTGCAAATCCCTGTGAAACATGTTTGGGAGTATTTGCTTAGCTTCTGTTTTTATTACTGAAGAAACATTTGCCTCATATGTTACTGCCACTGATTCTTATGTGAGGCCAAATTATTTTTAGTGAGGATAAAACTTTTATGGAACTAAATTTTTTATTAGTCTAAATACAAAATATTTATGTTCCATTACATATTTACAACCTTGTTCATGAAAAAATAATGGTCATCTTAAAGAAGTATTTCCGTGGGAATTATTAAAAAGAAGAAAAATAAAGGAAGGGAAAGACAATTCCATTGCAACTTCTTCCATACAATAATTGAAACACTTGCAGGTAAGAATTTATGTGAGGCAGTTAGCAAGCAATAGATAAGTGCTTGCCACTTTTAAATCCTTGGAAATTTCCATTATGTCAGACATGATCATAATGATGAACTGTAATGCATTGGGTAGAGACTAACTTTTCCCTAGCCTTCTTCACCAGAAAAATTTCAAGAGAAGTAATTACCGCTTGCTGTTCTCTGTCTACTGTTGCAGTGAAACTGCTGTTAAATTCTGTTCAAACATCTTCAAATGTCTGCAGCATTTCATTAGAGTTTCAGCCAAATTAATTTCTGAAGCAATACTATTGAAATTCTGGTCAGTGAGCCAAGCAAAGCACACAAGCAAGTATTTAAGCAGTGGGGGTAATCCTGGGAGTTCAATGGGACTATTATAATGGAGCAAGTCAAATATGTGCTTACTTAGCTGCATGGGGCCTCAGTGTATCTCAATGCACAGCATCTATAGGTCTGAAAGCCAACAGAAGTTAATAGAAGGGCAGCCTCTGACTCTGAGAGATTTTGGGCCAGCCCATGAATGATTTAGTGTCATTCATGGTGTCTAGTAGATCAATTGACGTAATTGGATGATGAATAAAATGGTTCCCCAAATATGAAGATTGCCTACTTTTCTATAGTCCTCCCTTGTTTTTTTATGGCCACAGAATACTGCTCATTGCCTGTGACCACTCCAAGATCACTCCATTCACCCTGAAGAATTGACCTGGCTCAGAATATGAGATTAGAAGGCTCAATTTTGTTTTTCGTGCAACGCATAAGATAATTTTCTTCCTGAACTGCAGGAATTTTCTGGCTGTGACCTTTTTCTCTTCTGGGTAAGAGGTAAGTATGTGTGGGGTAAGTATTTTCTTTCTTATTGCCCTCTTTTCAATAAGATAGTTACTCAAAGGAGCATTTCCCTGACAAGAATTTGTAATAATATTTTTCATAATGCACCAAGAAACCCTTTGTCAAGCAATTATTTCCTGTTTTAAATTAGAAATACAAAGCAGAAAAACAAAAAGTGTGGGGGGGGAAAGGAGAATTTTTTACTTAGAGGACTGGAGAGGAGAGAAAAGAGTAGTTGGGCTGAATAAGTTCTGTGGCAAGTTTCCCAAATAATTTTTGCCTCAGATTTGCTAAACATTTCTTTTAATCTGATGTCAGGTCACAAGTCCTCTTTTTCCTTTGTATGCACATATCACTGTGTGTTCAGAGCTTCCTGGCATCATGTGCTCAGAGCATTTGCTGCCTCTTCACTGGCACTCGGAGTGCTCAGATTCCTGAGAATTCACCTGATAACATCAGACCTGGAACCATATACATCGAATCCACCTCAGAGACTTGCAATGAACATGTAATTGTTTCTCTCTAACTTCAGCAACATGACTCCAAGCTGCTTTTGTTCTGACCCTCCTTCAAGTGCAGGAAGTTGAGTCATGGCTGTTTGGAACTGCAGGACTGCAGGTCATGTCCTTGTGTTCTCAGTGGATCCATATGATTCTGATTTTTTTTGTCATGGTGTCAGAATGAGAGCAAGAAAGGGATCAGTCCCTTTGTGACTGCGCTGTTTTTTCCTACTGAGATACATACATGTAACCTTTACATCTAATTTAAGTCATGAATCTTTTGGGTTTCCTAGAATATCTCACTTCTCATCTACCTGTGCTTTTTCTTGGGACACAACCATGTATTTATATCCTCATGTAAGAGGTGAATTTGCTTTCATAAAGGAATAACATGGGCTAGAGTAAGGAGTAACAAACAGAATTAAGGAGGAGGTGGTGTCAGGTGATAAGGACAGCTGATAATAGCAGGATAAAACAACTTCCAAAACCTAGTTTTAAGAATATGTAGTAAGTCTGTTTTGACTTTTCTGTTTAGGTACACTTGCTAATTTACAAATCAGAAGACATTCAGTTATAGGGACCAGGAGCCAGTTAGGGAGGTTGGGAATTAGGAAGGTTTTCAACACAACATCTCGTCTGGGAAAGATAGAAGTCTGACTTGTGGGTTTTGACAAAGGTAGGCTGTGATGGGCTCATGTGAACACCAGCACTCAGTGTGGTCAAACCCTCTAGAGTTTGTTTCAGCTACTTGAAGAGCTGTGCATGCATTCAGGAACCACTTGGACATGGTAATCTGGCTGAGTTTAGCTTCTTTGAGTGATTGAGACATTGCCTCTAACACCATTTTTGGCTGTGCAATAGCTCTGAGTATCCTGTAAGGAAACTGTTCCCTGGTCCCCACCAGTCAGACCTGTCAACTCTTTTCAGTCTTCTGTTCCCACAATTTTCTCCCTTCTCATGTTCCACTCCCACCCAGCAAGCCTTTAGTGTCCAAGACGTCTCTGCTGGTCTCTGATCCTCTGTGGTGGCCCAGCTGGTCTCCCATGCTAGGATGTGTTGCAACCACTTCAGCCTGTCTGCAATCACAGGGTGTGAAACTGTGGCTCAAAACCTTGTCATGGAAAGACTCCCATAGCCTTTCCTCACCAAATGGCTTAACTCTGTCAGTCTTCTGCCATATTACTCACCATGCCAGATGAATCTTTCTCCTGTCTGATCTGAGTCAGCACCTTTCTGCTCACCAGGAAAGAGGCTTCCTGAGAGAGGTCTCTTTGGCAAGTGCGTGGAGGGTCATACTGCTCTGTGGAAAGCGAATGGTTTTGTAAAGAACGTTCCCATAGAGGTTCTCTGCTAAATTTTCCTTCAGGTTCTCTTAGAACTGAAATGAACCTCAAATTATTTCTTGCAGAATTCTGTTTCCTGAGATTTGAGCTTATTAAAATGTTGCCTGAGATACCAGTAACTGTCTCGGTCTTTGCTGCAGGGGCTTTTCCCTTGTCCCTGTTGAGGCTTTCAAACAGTATGATTTTCTTTCTTTGGCTTGAGGCTTTCTACCCCTGAGCTATTCTCTTCACCCCCAGCCTCTTCTGCAGCAAATCCCAGGGCTTTCTACCTGAAGTCAGCTAATAGCTAAGTTTTGTGTTCTCATCAGGAAGGAGCAATGTGATTAATTCTCTAGTGTCTCTTCTGTTCCTCTGAGCTCTGTTTCCATATGGGGAATATGTAATGGAGCAGGGCTGGAACCAGCACTGAACTTCCTTTTACTTAAAATAGACACATCACCTGCTCCACCTTCACATTATGGAATAAGCCATGATGAGAGAAAAATAAGCAATGCCGTCTCATCATTGACTTGCAGTCTGGATGTTGTTGTCTTGCAAAAGGCAGAGACAGTCTGTAATAAAGAAGATGTGATTCAAGAGGGATGTGGGCAAAATACTACAATTAAATAGAAAAAATCATCAGCATAAATATGCCTTCTGAGGCAGCACTCCCTGGAAAGATTTTGATTTACAGTGTGTCAGAAAAGAAGTACAAATCAGAAGCTTTTAGAGGTGGATGCCTTTTAGTGCAGAAAGGAGGGGCATTCAAATGTACCCCACATCCAATAGCACTTGTAGAGCTTATTGTACCCAGTAATGCCTGGATAAACCTAAATATTATAACCTCATAGAAGGGAACAAGGGGCTTAGGAGCTGTGAAGTTTTTATTTGCCTTGGGGAGCTCCCTATTTCTCTCTGTTGGCTCCAGAGGAAAACTGAACCAAGACACCTCCTTACCTTGACCAAGTGTCTGAAGTAATCGAAACTGACCCAGGTCAGGAGGATGCAGGTGAAGAGAGACCATCAGAGCATGGTCTTCTCAACCAGCTCCTCACAGGCACTGATTTGTACTGGAAATTCAGTCCTACATCATCCACATGGACTATTAACATGATTTGTGACCTGGAAACAGCCATCACAGGAAGAGGTTGGAACTTGCATGGCTATTTAGTTCCTTCTTCAGGAAAAGAAAGTTTTTTCCTTCAGAGTTTGTCCTTTGGATTTTCATGCTTGACCTGTGACCGTCAAACCAAAAATCCATGTCACACAGAGAATTTGACAGTGTTGTAATGGAAGTATGTCCCTTATATAAAGGAGAATGGTCTACGCAAGAAATACTTCATTTTCTCCACCTGGCAACAAAAGTTAAGAGGGCTGACTTCTGGTTCAGAGAAAATGATGGGTAACCTCTGGGAATGCAAGCTGTGTAGTGTGAGCTCACTGTATGCATATTGGGCTCTTTGGAAGGCATGTGGTTGGGTATTTTATTAGTTAACTTCACAGAGAAAAAGTGTTAAGTCATCCTAGCATTTCCTGTGACAATACTTCCATCTGGATATTCTTTGAGCACTGAGGAATCATTGTGCTAGGAAGGTCATGGCAATGCAAAGGCAGAAACTTAAGTCTCATTTATAACTTTAAACTAAAGTAACTGTAGTGAGTGAAGGCATCAGTTATTTCAGCAAGATCTTAGCAATTATTAACAATGCTGCTGTATAAAAATGGCCCCAGTTCCCAGTGTGGATTGTGGAAAGATAAAGCAGTGACAAAAGATGCTAGAGGTTGTGCACTCTTTTTTGCATCTTTTCTTTCCCTCAAAATGGGGCAAATGCCTATAGTCTCTCCAGCAAAGTCAACTTCTTTCACTTTTAATCTTAGAGACCTTTTGCTGCTGTGAATGCTTATGCACATTGTCATCCTTAACTTCATTACTATGGGTACTGGAGCAACACAACAACTGTGAATGTTTCTAAGTTTGGAATTTCAGACAAACAAGTCTGTGCATTTCTTCAGAGGCTGAGTGATTCCAGAAAGATCAGTAGGTCTGTACGATAAATAAAAAATATAGCCTTTCCAAAGTTGGACTAACACCACCAGTCAACATGAGTGTCTAGATTGTGATATGCGTAATAAAACATATTTTTCCTCCAGAATTCTGCCCTTGAAACTTCAAGACTGTATAAAATAGAGAATTTCAGTTATAAAAAAATACATAGAATATAAGGTTCTTCACTGTACATTAGGTAAAAATTCAAAGTTCCTGGTGCCTATCAAGATAGATACTTTTAAATATTCCATACACATGCTCTACTCATAATTTCACTTTGAACAATATGTGTAAGAATGATTTTTAACATACATTTGAAAATTTCTTTATTGAGTTTTATACAAGAAGCCTACCACTGAGGAAATGACTGTATCACTGGATTTAAAATTGCATGTGGGGAGGAAAGAAAACTTGAACTACTTTCCAGAAAACAGGACTGTAGTAATCACAGTAAAATAGTTTATTGTTTCTTATAATACAGCAAGTGATAAAAAGGCTTAATATATAGCCTAAATGGATATTTGCTTGAACAGTTATATAGTCAGCTTCTCATGTCAGAGATTTAATCTAGTCAGGGCTGCTTTTATATAAAAGTGACTTACTTGCTTTCTGTAGGACATTTCTATTTTTTTATGTGAAGTCTTACATGACTAGAGGATTAAAATTGCTACAGTGTTTTTAGAAAATTATTACTACTAAAAATTCTGAAGTAGTTGGGTCACTAGAGGGAAAAACGTATTACAAAGGGGTTTGGGTTATGAAAATGAGTAGATATCAGTAGGCAAGAAGGACAAGTGTCGTTCTTTTCTGGTTCCTAATATGGGAACTTCAGCATGCTGAACATTTATGAGTTCTTAGTTTTAATATGTTTTTTATTTTTCTATTGTGATTTAAAATGATACTGATATTTTTACTTCTCTTTACTGAAAACATTTTATTCTTATCTTAGATGAATGAACTAACAGATCAAAAGTTTATTTTTTAAATGATAAGTGATAAAAAATATAACAAACTGACTATATTTAACAGGAAAAGTGAAATTTTGGCTGGACAGGTGATGGCAGATTCCTCACTGACTTACCCATGGCCAGGATTTCTTCCTTGGAATTTGTTTCAACCCCAGCTTCTGGCACAAAAAAAAATCTTAATATCTTTACTCTGCAGGATTGGCCACTGTGTTTTGCCTCCTTTTGGAGGTATGGTATTGATTGTTTGCATTTCATTGTATCATATGCATTTTGCTCAAATTAGTAGCTTTTTCCACTTCCTGGATTGAGGCAGTTATGCAAAAATGCTCATTTGTTTGGTTTTTTTTACCCAAAGGTGAATAGATTTCTTTTAGTCAAGGAAACATAAGGAAAAGCTTAATAGTTCTAAAAGGTAGTAGGTTAAGAAGATAACAACTCTGTTGCTTAAAAAAATGTATATATATATATATATACGTGTGTACATATGTATATATTTACATCTTTTAAGCTAGACTAATTGCGTTAGGGGAAGGATATTAGGAGAAAAATGGGCTGACTCATGATCTGAATCCTGTGTAAACAGCTTGAAGGAAGCATATTATAATGTCAGCTTATGCTCTTGTGTTGGCTCCTTTGTGTTTCCACAGCCTGTATGATGCCTTCCACCCTGACTCAGCATTGGGATGAGGTAACTGATCCTTCAGGCATAGATTGGGAAAACTTTTGGTCTAAGATCAAACTCAGTCCTTACAAGCAATATAGGTGCAGCTGGGGTTATGTGCTGTTCAAATTCAAGCTTACTGTCAGGTCTTGGTAAGAAGAGAGGAATAGAAAAAGCTGTTAAACCCTGCATGTTCTCTGTTTGGGGAAGGAATGTTAGGGCTGGCCATATTGGCTTTTTACCCAGGAGTTCCCGTGGGAAAGCTCTTACCCTGGAAGAGGTAAACTAGACAAGAATGAGAGAAATCTGCTCCTTTGGAATAGTACTGTAACCAGAACTAGTTTAGCCAACCAAAGTGTCTTAATCCTTTGCAAAATTACTGAAAGGATTGAACAAATCTATGAAAATTAAAAGCAAAATTTCTTAGCCAAAACCACAAGCTGATCTAATCTTTTTTGGATAACATAGATAAATCCCAGTAATTTAGCTATCATATTGGATACACAATTATTGGCATCAGTCTAGAGCACAATTAGAATAGGACTTTGATTCCTGTCTTTTCTAGAATATTTGGTAATGAGGCTAAAGACAATTTGTCTGTTTATGCCTCCCCTTACAATGAATCCATACAAGTTAACTATTTGGTTTTGTGATTAAATAGTTAGCTGGAAAATGGATGAAGGTAATTGAATTTATACACATTCCCTTATTCCTTTTGTCTTTTTTATTTCATTAACACCAAACTATTTGGAGCACCCTGATTTTCCATCTGGCATTTCATAGCCGCATTAAACCACTAACTGAGTAGCTGATTGCCCACTGTTCTGAGCAATGGGGGTAACAGCCTTGTTTTACACCTATTCTGACTATGTCCCTCTTCTACGACCTGAAGAGCAGCTGAGGGGCAAGAAGCACAGCTCTTCCCACAATCCTGTGGTCCCAGTGCACCACAGCACTTTTTGGCTGGTTCAGGGGAGACAGCTGCTGCCCAGAAGAAGATAGAGCAAACCCTACAGTGTATCAAAGAGCCAGTATTTCCTTTTTCAACCTCTCTTTACCATGCCTCCTATGTATTAGATGGTATGGTAGAGCTGCCTTTAGGCTTAGCTTTAAATTTGGCAGTTTTATCTCTTTGCTGCTACTGCCTTGTAACCATCTGCTGTGTTTGCACTCATTGTCTGCTGGGACTTGTGCACGTGTACACTGCAATCCTCTCATCTTCACACAGCACTTTGCATGTTAAGGTAGGTGAAATAGCATAGCAATTTATACAGCCCTTGATCAGCATCCCTGTGTGCAGCACCACATTGTTTGAAATTTAACTGACATAAAATCATGATGTGGAAAAAATAACTGTTTTTTCAGATGTTTAGCTATATGTTGCATGTGAGTAAAGGCAAACTGAAAGTGAAATAAGACCTAAGACACCTCAGCTGTGGACAGTAAGACCCCAAGAAGCTCTCTCTTCCTGTTCACTGGATGACCTTTGTCAAGTCAAGATGAACTTTCTAGAATCTAAGTTTTTCCATCTATAACAGTGAAACCTGCCCTTTTTTTCCAGATCTAAGGAAGTAAAAAGTTTTATGTAAGAGCTTGGTACTGATTACTATTCCAAGCTATGGCTTGGGAGCATGCACTCCATGGTAGAGCAGACTCCTCACACCCAAAGGCAAGAAGGTGTAGGGAGCTCAGGGCTGAAAGAGAGCTGGCTGCTGAGGGCTTGAGGAGGTGAGGTGCAAGCTCTCAGCAAAGTAGACAAAAGAAAAATTAGTTGCATACCCTGCTGAAAGAAATGGGAAGGGGTTTACTGGTTCTGACTTGGGCAATGGGAACTCTCGCCTTCTTCTCTTTCCCCTCCTGTCCTTTCTCTCTCCTCAGGCTTGACTGTGGAGGCTGTGGTAGCTTAAGATTAAAAAGGAGAAACAAGATGTATGGCATTTAATGTGGTAACAGCAAGTATCTTGACATCTGAAGAGTGCCAGGAGTCAGCCAGGCTAGTTGCTGGTCAAGATAGGGACTGAGTGAGTACCCTGTTCCCTTCTGTGCTGCGTGTGACAGTTGGTAGCCTTGAAAAGGGTTGCCATTAGCAGAGGGCCCTGCAAGACTCAGAGACACTTTATTCCCTACTATTCTCTTTCTACACTGGAGGATATGATTTGTGATCCCCATAGAAAGGAATGGTGCCTTTAAATTCTACTACATATTTACTGGTAACATCAGTGTTGACCCAAATTCTCTTTTAAGGAACATGAAAAAATCATGATCCAAAGACATTTGGATCCAGAATTTGAGCTTGAACCTTTCTCTATTACTTTAGAGACTCATTCACATTAGGATTTTACTAACAGAAGGAGGCAGAAACAAGAATTGTTGAAACAGGCTTGTAGCACTACAGGGTCCCTGACATTCTTTTGCAGGAATTCAGAGCTTGCTCTGCATCTGTAAGACTTGCTAACTGATGAAACGTACTGGTTAATTTAGTGGGCAGTTTACCACTGTCAGGGCATAAAGCTACTACCTACAAGTTCTTTATGAATATTTCCACATCTAATAGTCTTTACCAAATACACTGGGTGCAAAATTTATAATGCAGTAGCTGCAAAACACCATGGTCTGACACAGCTATTACTTCAACATCCATATGTTTTGCCATAGCTGTTTACCAATAGCTCAAGCAAAGAACCCAAAGGGTAGCAATTAAAATAATCCATCTTTGTAATTTAAAGCTTCCTGCATAAGGAAGTGGAGGAGCATTATTGTCTCCAGATTTAAGCCTGCTGAAGACTTTCAGATTGTGAATTCAGGAACCTGAGGGAGGGCAGAAAATTTGAGTAAGCACATTACCACTTCCTCTGGAGGAGTTGGTTGCTGTTCCAGTGGTATTGTAACCACTAAATGTCACCGTGATCTCTCTGGTCCAGCTCAGCACTGCTCCGCAAATGCATCTTTTTACAGTCACTGACTCAGCTTTATGAGTAGCTGCTGTACCTTTTTTTGAGTTCAGCAGGAAGCTCAACCATATATTTAGGGTATCTTATAAATAACTCCTTGCCCACTACATAGCTGACACAAAAGAAAGTTTTAATTTCTCATTTTGGTAATGATTTACAGCTGTTGTTCCACTGGGCTTACGAAACATTATATATGTGCTTCAATGAATGTTTCATATGTATATTTTTATGTATAAACAGTGAAAAATTACTTCTTGAGTCACTTGCAAAGACACCATATTTTATGCAAAAAACATGTCTTGCAAATATACTAAACAGTTCTTGCTGCTATCACAATTAAGCAGAGCAATTCTCATTCTTCCCTCTCTCTTTCTACATATATATCTCAGTAATGAGGATAGAGCTATGATTCAAGATGACAATTTTTGGACAAGAGAGCTATTTTTCATTAGGTGATTTAGGGCCAATGAAGAGGTGTTTATTCTGGAAAATGCTCTCTTTCCTTTTAGAAAAAAAATAAAATTAAGATTACACAAGGTTAGGAATTATTTTTTTTCTGATTTAAATTCAGATTTTTTAATCTTGGCAATATGCTTGCCCTGTTTTTAGGGTTTTGGTTTTTGGTTTGTGTGTCATTTGTTCTTTTCCTTCGTTATCATCAAATGATCCAGACTTTTTCTTTGTCTCAGCATTTTAACTGAAAAATGAAAGGTGGCTGAAAAGGCAAGAAACCAAGTAAAATTCTCCCCTGCTGGAATCTGGGCTGTGACTTCAGATCTGCTGCATGAGATAAGCAAGTCACTTGCTCTGTGCCTCAGCTTCCCAGTCTGTAAATGGGGACTAAACTGTTTTTCACTGAGATGCTTCACGATTCACATCTGAAAAGCACTAAGCGTGATTAATATCCAAGTGATGTCTGACATGCAAAAATACCATGCTGTTTAATCACTGGTGCCTTATGGATGTTCTTTGACATAAAGACAGCAGCTGGGTCTCTTCAAAACAATCCCAAAAAATCTAATCACTAATGATTTACTTGCTATTCACAAGAGGTGTTTTACGCAAGTAATTACACAGGGACTAGGAATTTGAACAGTGATGTGATCAAGATTCATCTGCATGATTGCAAACACTTTTAAATTATTTTTCAAATATTTATTTTTAAAGAAAATTAAATTAAAAATTCTTAAAGCCTGGTATTTAAGATCATGGGGTTTTTTAAATGTCTAGTGGGAGTTAAAGGAAGTCTAGGAATGTGGAACGCATAATACTGAAAAGGAGAAAAATTGGCTTGTCCTTTTATTGTTTACTTTCACCCTCCCAATTAACAGGGATAGAGGAGGTCATAGAGGATCCTGAAATGATCAGTCAACTCCATTACAGGTACTCCTGTGTCTCCCTGCCCATCACCCACTACTGGCTCCCACAAGTGCTAATCGTAATTAAATGGAACAGCCACTGCGAGTAATGAGATTGAGGAACAAAGACAAATCAGTTCAATGGGAGTAGTCTGGTTAGTTCTCTTTTAATTAAGAACTTCTTGACTGCATACACCTCTTTCCTTTTTAAAGGACTTACTCTCTCTACTGACCCCGGTGACATTTTCAGTCCTACCTTCCTTGCTCACCCATTTTCTGGTTTTAGTATCCCCACCTATTTCTGTGGGTCAAACAGGAAGGAAGATACTACAACAATCTGGGTGAAATTCTAGACTTATCAATATCTTTGACATGTTTTATAAATCATGGTAAAACTGATGAACATTGCAGTCAGACTAGATGATCGTTGTAGGTTCCTTCCAACTGAACTATTCTTTCTGTTCTCTTTTGTTCTATTCTACTGCAGATGATGGGAAAGTTGAGCTCAGTAATGCAATTTAGTGGAGTTTGCTACTTCTGCACATCCTTAAGTGTCTTGATCCACAAGTATCAGTGATACTGATACTCCTTGTGATAAGATTAGAGTATGTGATTGATGTTTGCCTTTTTTTTTCTTTTCTTTTTAAATGCTATCTGCTCCAGTTTTTCTTCTAAAACATTAGCATTCCCTACATTTTTTTGTCTTTCACTTCCTACTCTTCCCCACTGCCTGTGCCACCTGCCTGAGTGAGGAACACTTCCTTTCAACCTGACTTCCGTTTCAACTCAGCAGGCACCGCAATCTTTTCCTTGGCTCCTGGTATCTCATCTAATCAGGCCCCATGCTTTTATGCTGGCTCACTGCATCTGCACTAGGTATTTTGTTAGACTATCAGGCAGAACTAAAAGCTTCCAGCTTGCTACCTTCCCGTCTGCCAAATTGGAGAGAGGGGAGGAGAGAAGGGAGGGTGGAAGAGACAGTGAGAGCTCTGTAGTGTGAGTCATCTTAACTTCAGTCCTTTTCCTACTCCTATGGAAGTGCTACTTGGTATCTCTAGTGTGCATGAAGATTCAGCACTTTACCCTTGCACAGAGAGAATTCCCAGACCATTTGATAATTTCGTATTATTAAACAGTGGATATATCTTAATGGTGAATTTCAGGAAGTTTAAAATAAAATGAAAAAGCTATATCTCATTGGTTGTTTAAGCTCTTTTTATATAAGTCTTGCAGCTAATACCAAAACATTAGAGGAAAGAGAACACCTCTAATAA
The DNA here is from genome assembly GCF_003984885.1 of Neopelma chrysocephalum. Taxonomy (NCBI): domain Eukaryota; kingdom Metazoa; phylum Chordata; class Aves; order Passeriformes; family Pipridae; genus Neopelma; species Neopelma chrysocephalum. The sequence continues at coordinate 4,819,926 of NW_020897742.1, read as the reverse complement.
AACTTTCAAATTTAGTAAGGTAGTATGTTGGTTTAGTAATACAGGGAAAGGATCTAAACTTTAACTGCATTTATGTTCCACTTTTCACTACTGTATATCTAGTTTCAGTTACTGCACATGAAACAACAAAAAGTTCTCATACTACTCTGATGGTTTAGGATCTTTTAAGTTGCATGAAATATGTAAAAATGGTGATCAAGACATGCTTGGCCAGGATCACTGGTCAGCACAGAGCAGCTGTGAATAATGCAATAAGCAAAGATGAGAAGAGGTGTTAGCATTATGTTCATTTAAAGTAGCAACTTGACTAAAGTGTGGGTTCAGTTACTAAATATATCCTAGAAGAAATACAGAAACTAAACGATGAATGTGAAGAGATCACAGTCTGGTTGCAGGTAGATTTGATGGTGAGAACTAGGGGTTCTGCTGCACATCTTGTTCCATAGTTGTTCTCCTGTCTGCCCCCCTTCACGGCCACTTTGCAGGGAAGTGTATATCTCCTCTTCTCAGCATGGCTGCATCCACTTTCTGTCCCTACACACATTGGAGGGAATTAGATGTTTATCAGGAAGAATTACAGTCCAGAGTAGCCACTGCATGACGTACTCAAAAGCCACAAGAGACCATTTTCTGTAGGGTGTTGACATCTCAGATTCTTTACCCCACAGCTGCCATTACATATAGTTAAAATAAGCCACAGATCAGTTCATAACAAACATGAAAAGCTGCTGAAAATAGCTAACATGCCCTGTGGTGACATATGTTACTCGCTGATTTGTTTAAGAGAGTACAGGTCAACAACACAGGTTTGGTAATAACTGTTTTGGATTTTTACTTTTGTAAAATTGGTTTTAAGAAGATAAAGAGCATTTCTTATAGTTTAAATCTGTCTGAGTCTTTCAGGGTTCATGGAGAAATGCATGCTTCAATTTACATAATTCCCTGACCCTTTGCTACCTACTTGTTCTGGTTGAAGTGAATAAGTCAAACTTTAATGTGATTATGTGGTCAGATAATAACACAGAGCTCTTCATCCAATTAAACTGCTCTGCAAGGTGTGTAGTATCTGATAACCCGCAGACACTACAGAAACCCTTGTTTTCTCTTTCCCCTTTTTTGTTCTCTGTCAGTTGGCCTTTGTTTCCCTTTTATGTCATGGGATTATGTTAAGCAGTTTATGCCCCTTGCTTATTTTTCCTAGGAAACCAACACTTAATCCTGATTCCTTGTCTTTGTGCAGGTTTGTCACTGCAATGGTCTTTTTCTCTCCCTTGTACCTACTGCAGTATTTCAGGTCAGTTATTTTTCCAGTTTCTTTACTTGGTGCCAAGTGCTATATCATTTTTTCCTCAGTAGCCTGGTAAAGCTGGTTCTCCTCTCCTCACCCCTGTATAAACCTGGAGTGTTTCAGGTACAGGCAGTAAACCTGTGCCAAGGCAGAACAATGGAGATAATGGTGTGGTGAGATTATACAAATTGTAAATCAGCATAAAAGTGGCCTTTGTCATCATATTGCAGCTACAAACATATAGACACAATGATTTCACACAATAACTTCGACCTAGGTTGTATTTTCTGCAGATTCAATATGACTGGAAGTAAACTTTATACTAATATACAGTCTTTCCTTAATGCAAGATGTCCATCACTTGTACAAGATAATAAGTATGAGATTTCATTCCTATTAACAAAAAAAGTGTTTCTGACCTAAAGACACGATGCTTGCCTATGTACAAATCACCATTTTCTCTCATGTGTTCACTTGTGTGAGCAGAATATAGCACAAACTATTATGAATATATCCAAAGCCTTAAGAATTGCCATTTCCCCCAAAATTGAAATGACTGTTGGTTAAGTCAAATCATCTTCTTATAGGCAGTACCAAAAAAAGACAGTGGGACATTTTTACAGCCTTCCTTCCAAGAAAGTAAAAAGTGATAACACAAAATCCAGAAAATTGGTTGCTTTAATAATAAGCCATTTAAAAGAGAAATGAAAATACTGATATTCTTGAAGTCAATGACAGGACACTTTAAAAAAACATATCAGGAAAGAAATCCATTTTTAGATACTTCTATCTCACAATAAATACACTTGTTATATATCTCACAACAAATATACTTGTTATTTAAATCATTAATGACAAGTCTACAGAAGACATAACAAGTTGTAGTAAATCATGAGAACAGTCTAATGTTAGTCTAATGGTACACAGTGGTGTGAGTTACCTGCTTATATTTTTGTAGGCTGACTACCAGAGTAGTACAACTGGGAGCACTGAAGATCATATCAATCATATCATATAAAATCATATCATATCATATCAATCATATCATATTATGTCATATCATCAGACTGTATCCACAAATAGATATTGGTACCCTTTATATTCTTTTTTTCTTTTTCCTTTTTTTTGTTTTCCTGTCAGTCAGTAAGAAGGAATAATGCCGTCGTGGATAACCACCTCTCTGAGGTCTGTGTTAAAGGTTTATCATGAAGACTAATATCATGTCGGGATATGTGGACATGAGAGTATTAAGTAAGAGGAAAATGACCATGTCTGTACTTAACCTTATTTGTGTCAAGGTGGACAGCATGCGCAGGATAGTGATGTTCAATCCAAATGCCAGTGAGGGTGAATAAATAGAGGAACTGAGGCAGCATTGGATTGTCTGTTTAACATTGTTAAAATTATATTTACATATGGTTCTATCTTTGAATTCAACTCTAAGCAAAATCCTGCCATCTGCTACATTAAGTATTAGACTGGATAGCCTTTTATGTTTTAGATTCCTTAAATTTCTCTGTCCTTTCCTTCTTTTACTTCGAAATATCTACTTAGCCTTCTTACTGTTTTCTCCCTTTGTAACTACAGGAGATGAAGCTCTTCCTCCACAGTATTATTTCACACTGCAGCCTTCTCTACTGCAGCTCTCAAGCAGCCCTGTGGAAATCACTGAGTCTCGTTTAGGGGACAGGGGGTTAAGCATTGCCTTAGGTATGCCCACAGCACTTGCAGCTCTAAATAAAGATATGGTTTTAATCAAATCTTATGCTTCAGGGCTTTTATGACTGCCTGTGAAAATGGAGAAGAATATTTTCTTTCTTTATTTCTCCCCCTTTTTTTCCTTAAGAACAATTGACCATTTTTATTTTAGGTTTTTGCTTAGCTTGTCTTCTGACTTATTCTCCAGAACTGATAAGGGGAGCTATTTGTTGAGAGTGAAACTGGTGCAAGAGCAAGCAGAGGTCAGGATAAAAACGGGAAGCCTGTTCTGGAAGTAAATGTACTGATGATCTTTCTTTGTGCACTTAAAGTCTAGCCAAACATCAGCTTTGGAGAAAACACCAATTTGGCACCTGGGAAGAATTGCTGTTATGATGGCTTTGCATTTGTTTTTTGGTCAGTGGTGTGGATTATGATCTTCTGGATGTGGCCTCAGTTATGAGCTGAATTGTCTTCCCTGTCCTCTGCCTGTGGAGAAGAACTGTTTATTCCCCAGAGGACAGAAATAATCCTTCTGTCCTTTAGCCTAACAGTGTAGTTCAATGACACAGTTAATCAGGGGTACCTGTTTCCATGCAGCTAAGTATTGCATTGGTTTAACTGTACCTGAAAAGGTAACCTAAGTGTTAAAAGAGGAGAGAAATGTAATAGCCTTTATTATTCAGGAAGTCAAAATAAGGATACAAAGGTCTCTCCTGCCTGTAAGATCTGTGAAATAAACAGCAAGTCATACCTCAGTTTTTTTCACAGTTTCCAAATATACTTAATCTTTTCTTTAACCCTGAACTGTTTAATTTATTATTTCTTTTTCAATATCACAGCTTGAAGCTATATGACTGGTTCTTTCTTTTTCACTCTGTTCCTTTCACTAAGTGCATGTCCAGATTACTCTTTCATGCCTCATTTACTGTGGCTTGCTGTACAAAGATATCAAGTGTTTTGTTAGCTAGTTTACTCATCCTGCTGCACTGCAGGTTTTCTGAGGCACTGTCTCTCTGCATGCTTCCCTTTGTTTCACTACAGCACCACGGATGCTGCCTTGACTGAACACAGTTCCTACAAGTCATTTTGATCTCTCCATTTAGCATTGGTATGTTAAAAGTGACATGGTTTAAAATAAAGGTATGGAATAAAACCGTAATTTCTAATACAAAGACAAGACAGATAAAGGGTAAGCATTAGGATTACATGCCTTTACCCTGCAGAGGTATGTGATGTTCTGTGTGTGAGGTGCAAGGAGAGGAGCCGGGCTCTGGCCAGTGCAGAGCAGCAAGCCGTGCACTTGAGACCCTGGTTCAAGTAAGATAAGGGATCCTTGGGCTATGCTTCCTTCTTTTCTATTACTGGTTGAACACAAATTTTAAATACTTGAAGCTAAAGAAGATGTGCTTCACCTCAGTTGCTTAGGTGTGACACAGGGGCCTGAGGTAATACTTTTCTTCTGTGCTGAGGCTGAGCTCAGCGTGGCTGCTTTGGGATCATCTCCTTGAAGTCTTCCTTTGAATTTTGATGTAGCTTATGACATCTCTCCCTCAGGGTTTCTCTGTTTAACTACCACTTCCTTTTAGAATTACTTCAAGTTCCTCTCTTTGCTATACAGCTGAGAAAAATCCCTGGGAGAAGGGTACACTCCTCACTTGGAGACAGGGAAACGTCTGCTGGAGTGAACACTGCCAAAGACAGATGAGACACCAGCAATATGCCTTGCACCAAGGAAGGCCAGTCTGCTTGTTTAGTTTCTCCATGATTTCACATAGTGTTGTATAACAGATCTATTCCCACCTCCATTTCCAGTTTTTTCAGTTTCTGGTATTTCAGCACTTAGAAGGAAGGTTTCCTGCCATTTGGAGATCTTACATCCATGGAAAGTCATATTACATCAGCTCTAGGTTGGTCTTAAAATTTCAGCAACTATTATAGATTTATAAACCCTGCCATTTCACACTCTTTAAGAAACAAAACAAACTAGTGTTTAGTTGAAATGGTGAGAGTAGGCATGTTTTTACACGCAAAATGAATCACCAGAATCTATCAACCAGTCAAGTATTGTATATTTTTTCCTAAAGCCAAATTACCTTCCAGAGTGATGGAAAAACCCTTATATTTTAGAGAAGTCCAGATGCTTAATTTCCAGTAACTTCACTCCCTCTCCAGCATGTTTTTTCACTAACGTTCTTTTAAAATTAATTGAGAGTTAGCTGCTGTTACATGTGTGGGTGGAGAATCAACCCTTAGCTCAAAAGAAAAAAAATAAAGCAGATGTAAATCAGAGGAAATTTTTATTTTTAGTAAACTTGAGTGTGTGTGCAGAGATAGGGAATATAAGCCATACATTTGCAGTTATCTAACCTGGTTTTAAATTGTACAGATTGAAGTCAGGGGCGTTTATATCTTTGTCTTTGGTATTTTTAGGATACTTATTCCAGCTGACAGCTACGGGCAAAAAAACCCCACAAACCTAAGTTTTCTATAAGCCTGTTCCAAAAATGTGGGGTTTCATATTCAATTGTTTAATTAAAATGAAACTTTCGTTTTAACAATGAAAGAAAACTCTCAGTAAAATGACAATTTAGTTATTGGCGAAGGTGATTATTTAATCCCAGAAGTTTCCTTGTTCCTTATCTTTATTACTTCAATACAATAAACTTTGTGTTTGTTTTAATAAAAAAATCCTTACTAAAACAATAAATAACACAGTTTTCCTTTATTTGGCAAGCAATATACTTCATTTAGTTGATTTCTAAGGTGATAATCCTCTTGAATTATTGGGTTTTAAGTGGCTGCTTATTGAATTTCTTCCTCTGACATCCTGCTGACCCTCAGGCCTTCCTGTCCCTGAAATCTGGGCACAATGGGGCTTCCACAGATACAAATGAACCCCTCTGTGCAGTAGACGAGATCCTGGTGGCTTTCAGTGTCTTCACTATCCTGTGCTTTTCAGCGAGGAAGGAAAAGCTTGCTGTTCTCTGTCCAACCTGGATAAATTAATGAGTGGAATATAATGTGGTCCAAGGTGGTGTTAGTGTTTCTGTTCAGCAATTACCCTGTACAGAGAAGACTAAGATGTTTCTCCATCATTGTGGCTTTAGCAGATCCACACTTGACAGAGGAAGATGCAAGACTGCCAGGAAAACCCACATGCACTAGGAAATCCCTGAGCTTCCCTGGTGTTACGCAAAACTTTGGGGAGTCTGCAGCGAATTTGGAGTACAGCTCTGAAATCATTTCCTCATAGAGGTTCCACAACACTTTTCTGCCATCAAGGAAATACATTGACCTTGTAGAACAGGTTATTCCAAGGAATAGGATTAGGAGGCCCTTTGCTTCTCTTTCTGGGGACTCATTATCTGTCATAATCTTTCCCTGAGGCTGCTGAAAGACAAGGATCAAGATGCTAGCAAAAGTGTGGGAGGTACATAAGCAACTTTCCATTGAGTTCAGAAGTAAACAGGGAGGTAGTCATCATCACAGGACACAGGGTGACATGAAGCCTTCAAGCTGTGAAACCCTACGCTCTCTTCAGAATAGCTTTTTAAAAACCTGATTTCATTCTAACTGGAAAATACGGGGAAGTTTTACTCGGGCTTGCCACAGTTTCAAATATGTAATTGCTTTCCCACTTGCTTTTAGAGACCGAATATTTCTTAGTCTCTCTGTATTTTTTTGGGGAGGGTCTTTGTGACATAACACTACAACACTGTTCTTCCCAGTGCATATTGCATATCTGGTCTGACAAATTGGAGGAAACTCATAGCTTTCTGCTAAGATGATCTCAGGAAATGTATGTAGGGGGCCTCTGCAAACACAAATTGCATGACTTTTCTGCAGACTGAGCTTCCTCCTGTTGTGAACTACATAGGAATTACATCAGGTTTGTCCCAGGATGGCAAGTTGCATACATGTGCTCTGCCCTGGGATGTGGCAGTGAGGGCCCTGGGCTGTTGTCAGCAGAACTAGCTCCAGGATCAGGAGAGGGAGATGCAGTTGCTCTGGCTGTCTGCCGTAGCTAAGGACTCCTCTGAGCTGTGGGAAAGTATGCCTCCTTCAGTTGGCACTTCCTCCGGAACTTATGTGAGCCTCTCCATTTTTCCACATGATTGTGTTCAGAGAAATGGTTCACAAAGGAAAGTTGCTTCTCAGAAAAAATGAAGGGCAGACACATGGCCACACAGAGAAGGCAAGATGAAATTCTGATCCTTGTCTTTATAGTAATTTTGACAGTTCTTTGACTTATTATGATGTAAAATCAGTGTAATTGCAGTACCCTTAGGGGACTTAGAGTTTGCTCTGATGCAGAAAAGGGAATTTGTGCTGTATATGCATAGTCAAAAATGCTACTCTGACTCTGTGACTATTTTAACATCAGTTAGGTTGTCATCTCTATCTTGTATAAGCTTCTTCTATAACTGCATCTTTCTCCTATCATCACTTCTAGATTAAGGGTGAGCCTGTTATCCCACATTTGTTTCTCCCCTTCCACCCTGGCTCCCAAAGGGTCAGGATGCCAGAAGAAATATGTGTTTAGGAGCTAGACCAGCAAGGAATTTTTGTTGGACACTCTTGACTTGTAAAGGCTATGGCAATACTCTGGAGACATATATCAATGATGAATATTCCAGTATCAGAAGCTTTTGAATTTGTTGATAGAGCCTATTTGGAAAATTTTAAAACAAAAAGATTCATTTAGTTGGTACTTTTAGTTGATTACATAGTCTAGAAATTTTGATCTTCACTAAAAGCTAAAGAAAAGCAAACGTCAAGACTGAAAGCAAACAACGTTATTAAAAAAAAAAATCTGAATTGACCTGATTCAAGTTGTTTTCAGAGGAGCAGCTTGCAAAACAATAACAAAATTTCAATTTTTTGTTTTATTTAGGGTCAGAAATAACTTCAAAGACTTAAAAATTCTCCCATAACAGGAAGACTCTTTCCCAAAAGTCTACCACATCCACTCTTCCAGCAGCCTTCAGGAGCCAAGGATTGCTGCAGGCATCTGTGAAAGGGAGTTCAGTGAGGGCCAGAGCACCTAGAGTGTTTTAAACACTGTTAGCACAATAGCAGAATAGCCTGCCTTCTCCAACCTGACTAGTGTAAATGACAGATTCTTATTTTGACATGAAGCTTGAGAATCAAAATTGAAATGCTTAAAAAGGGATGTGCTGCTAACACTTGGTTTTGAGTAGGATAGCTACTGGTCCTTCATCTAAAAAGAAATCTCTCTCTTACAGGGATCACTCTCTCTTGCTGAATTATTCATCCATGGCATAGAGGAACTGTACCCTTTTATGAGCTGTTCTTTTCTACCTCGGTGTTTTCTGTTTTGTGTGTTCCTTGGCCTCTCTAAGGCCTCAGTGAGTGGCTTACTATATGTGTTTTTGCAATCATTTTCTGCTCTGCTTATCTGATTGGGTTCATTTTGAGCTATTTGTAGACAGACAAAAAGAGACGAGATTAAAATCAATGCAGACATTGTGTTCCCACACATGCCCTGTATTCCTAGGTATTAGAAATGGGAATGAGTCATCCAGCAATACAGTTAAGTACTGACAAATGGCTGTCTAAATCTCTGATAAGTAAAATCTCTTTGACTTATTGCATATTTTCTGTCTCCACATGCTGCTGGTATAAATCTAAGACAAAAATCTACTCTTGGCCTCCCCAAGGACAGAACTTGCTGTCTTTGTTCAGGTATATTTTCCAATGAAATGTGTGGGAGTTTTGGGGACTAGAGACTAAGACTAAATTTATGTCTTGGGACAAAGAAAAATAAATCCTCCCTTATAGACAACATTTGTCTGTAGCAATGCAAATGCACATGTGTCTCTGCAACCCGAGAACAATGATATTTTTAAAGCTTTGTTTGTAATGCTGCTTTTCTCCAACTCAAGGGATGTCTCACTTTCTAAATCATGCTGGTTTTAGCTGTTAAAAAGCTAACAATGGAATGAAGAAAAGTGATGATTGTGATAGAAAGGATAATAAAATATCACCTGAAGACAACTTAATGTTTTATCTGTAGTGTTTATTTTGAGCATATTCCTTGAGAATTGGGTTGGTTTAGCTGCAGGGTTGTAGTTAGAAGTCTTTTTACAACAGCAGAAGGACAATTTACTAGATATACTATTTATGTGAAGACTCACATAGGAGTTTATTCTTAAAGCTGTGCTTAAATGAGAAAGAGTCACACAAAATGATTGTCAGAAGAATAGAATAAAACCCCCACAATTACTTATTTACCTGTAACACATCTACTCCAGCCAAAGGCAAATTCACTTGCTAATGCTGAGAGGAGGATTGAGATGGCCTCTCCTGGCTTTTGATAGCAGTCCATTAGAATCCCTCTTAATGAATGAAAGAAAAAAAGGCACATCAATGTGCTCAAAGTCCTCTAAGTTTATGTTCTAATTGCAACTTATTTAATCATCATACACAGAACTTTTCACCCATGTTCTCACCAGCTACGAGGGCCTGACAATTTTTTTTCCCTTTCTCTCATGCTCTTTCTCTTTTTAAAATACATGTATGAGAGATATTGGTGTTTCTTAAGGTTGTCCTGAGCTGGACATTAAAAGAGTGTAGGCATTAAATGTGTAAACCTACCCTCCCAAGTATTTTGCTGTCATAACCCTCTTGTTCCAATCTGGGATGCTCAGGAGCAGCAGCAGCAAAGTGAGCAATGGCTCTGATGACAGTATGTGGGAATTCAACTGAAAATATTTTCTCCCTCTCTCTTTTTTTTTTTTTTTTTGCATTTGCAACAAAAAAGTTGAACACAAGCAGGAAAAGATGCAAAAAAAAAGTCTCATCCTCTCCTTCCTGCATACGCTCCCTGTCAGAGCTCCTTTTAAGCACTCCCCACCTTTCCTGCTTTGTGACCTGCCCACTGCTTTTACCTATTCCTGGGCAGAAATTGCACTTTTCCTTCCAGAGGCAGCCCTGGGCTATGGCATCCTGTGTACCTATTGTCCTGAATGCAAGTCATATTTCTTTGACTTCTCTAACAAACAATAGCACATCCATTTAGATTTTATTAAAAATAAATTCAAAAAGAAATCACTCTGCTGAACACACATCTTCCCCTAAGGAGAGAAACATAGAGCACAGACATTTGAAAGATGTTGGTCACGTTGCTTAGTGCATTACTGGAAGGCACTGAGACACAGTGGTGACAGGAGCAGCATTAGAACTGGCATACACAAGAACAGAATAAAGATTTGGTGGGATATTTAGCCTACTATATTTTGCTATTATCTTACCTTTTAGTTCTTGAAGAAATTTATGGAAAGTTATAACGAGAATAAAGCATAATAATAAAATTATTTTTGTCCTAAACATTCTGCAAAGGTTATTACAAACTGAGCTACGCTCTTGTTTCAATCCTTCTTTACTTTGCATTTAAAGAGTTGATTGGGGTTGTTTCATAAACTCCCTGCCTGAGTAGCATACCATACTCTGTACGTAATGTCCTTTGCTTCCCAACCATTCATACTCAGTAGAAATGGTCAAGTGGAACTGACCCTTGTGTACTAAAATAGCATAAGTTGTAAGTTCAGCTTCAGGAAATCTGGTCTTTAAGAACAAATACTCAGTAGATGCTGATATGCTTCAAAAACCATTATTTTTCTGCCCAAACAAAACTCTCTGCAAATGGTCACACTCTTTCATATTCAGCTGCAGCTGAACTTTTCCTTTTGGCATTCTACATTAATTTATTTTATTTTTCTGTATCCATGTCAACTTTGTGAAATCAAAGCACTTTGTCAAGACTTGATCTATGCATCTTTCCTCCTTGAATTAAGCAGTGTGCAGCCCTGGAAAAGATTTCTATTGGGTCAAGAAAAAAAAAAGAAAATTATTGGACACTCTATTGGGTCAGGAAAAGATAACTAATGGGTCAACTATTTATATACAGTGAAGCAGATCCAGAAATTAGAAGCATCACAGGAAAGAATAATCTGGAACAAGGTCAGAGAAGGTACTTGACACTGGACTTGTTGTACTTCTAGTGTTCAGATAATTTAACTCGCATAACCTAAGTCAGCTACTGTTGCAATCAAAGTTTTTTCCCCACCTCAGTTAAATTCAACTAATTCAACTTTACAAGTACCCATTTTTTCCATATGTAGAACAAAAAATGCATTTTTTGTGTTCCATGAATACTTCAGTGTGCAAGTACTCAGAGCTTTACTCAACAGAGCAGTATTACAAAATTGAAACCCTTTCACTGGTTCGTATGCTAACATATGATCCATTTTAAACCAGGTCCGAGAGCAATGTCTTGAATATATAACACTGAGAATGGGTCTTTAAACATGAAGTACAGAGTAAATAGGAATGCTGTAAAGGTGACAGAGAAAGCCTCTGAAATTCTGTTCTTTATCTGAGATTATTTTAGACACATTCATTAAATCTGATTCTGATGCAAGTTGTCAAACAGAGTAGAAGAAATATATATGTGTGTGTATATATGAATATATGTCTATATCTATATATCTATCTCCATCAAAAATGGGCAGTTATTAGAGAGTGATTCTCCCATGACAATTCTTGAGAACTCTTATTAGAGATTAAAACCAAGGAAAAAAGTTCTTGTTGCTTCTTTCCCAGAGTTTACATAATCTGAACCTATTCCTCAGCTTGTTTTCCTATCTAAATCTTACTCCACATGCTAGGATTATTCCTGTAACTTGGAAAGACAGTATGCAACAGCATCTCTTGTTGACATCTCTTGCAACAGTAGTTCTGCTAGAATGCTGTAATGAATTCAAGGAAAACTTCTTGTGCTGATTGAAAGCTATCTTGTGATTGCAGAGATACTGGTCCTCTAGATTAATCTGTTGCTTACCTTGTGATTTAGTAGAGATTTCAAAGCAAGGCTACTTGTTAAGGCTTATCATCAGCCCTTCTTCTTGAGAAATTTAGTGCCTCCAGGACTACTTTTTTATTTCTTGTGTTCAAATGAAATACTTTGCAGATCATCACAATAATGAGTGACTAGACACTGTGTATCATGCTCTGCCACTAGAGCCAACCTGAGATTTTCAGTTCAGTTGCTGCCTTCACTGCTAGACTCTGTCTGCTCAGAATTACCTTCTTAGGCCTGATCTATCAAATGACTCCACTGCTTTATGCTTAGACCCAAAGAAGAGAGCTGTTAAGAAGTGTTTTTGAGGACTGCAAAGAAAGTCTTAGCCATTAAGTGCAGCTTTATTAAAAAGGGTGACTGTCTGACCTTGTTGACCTTCAGCTTCCCACTTTACAACTTGTTAGCATCACTTACCACTCAGATGAGTATGATTATAGTCTCGTTCTTTGAAGGATCCTGCGTATTTTGAAAGGTTCTAAACCCAGTAAATCCCAACTGTTCCTCTTGATTTACAACTTTTCTTTCCTTCCAAGTCTGTCTGCTGAATCCCTCACTGACGGCGTTTTAACTATCATTGTCTTTCAGTGAAACTTCTAATGCACTCTTAAACTGTTTGCGAGATTTCACTTTGGTGCTGTGATGAAGGTGGAAGTCTCAGCTGGCCAGGTAAATAGTCCATGTTCTGATCTCTGTAACCATTCAGGCAAACAAACAGCTTTCCTGCTGCAAATGATTTGCTGTCATTTATTGTTAGAATACATTTTCCACCTTAAGTTTTCTGTTGACTTTATGCACTTTGGATCAGGTCAATATAAAAATTCAGTAAAGTCAAGGTCATTACAAGTTAAGAATAGACAGAGATCTTCATCCAACTCCTTTTCCATGGAAGAGAAGTTTTCAATGTGGGAATCATGAAGTATCAAGGCTACAACTATTTCACTCTTAGACTATTTAATGCAGACTTTTCTGCTTTCTAGCCTGAGCAAAGAAATCTTTCTCATGGGCTAAGTTGTCCTGCTGCTGAGAAGCTTGAGCATCTCAGCTGCACAGGCTGAAAGGCTTTTACCACTTGAAAAACAGCCTGTAAAACAAAATAATTACAGCAATAGTAATGAGCAGAGATTCAGCTATTTAACCTATTCCAGACTTTACAAATATTCTAAATTGCAAGTGAACTTTCGGGCTAGGTCTCCTCATGTACATGAGATATCATTACCTAATAGCTTTGTGTAGAAAGTTTGGTTGCAGCATTTATGTGGCATGGGAGAACACAATGGCTCCTACTTGCATTTCCATAAATACACACCTTATCTGAGTTTTTTTCTAATTATAGAAGCAACAAGTGGGTTCATTTTTGCAGACACTGTCTCCTTGTCTCAATTACCAGCAGAACACTATAGGTTTAAAATTAATCTTTCTGATACAGCCCAGCTTTCTTCTGTGAATGTTCCCTGTTTTCCAGAGGAGACAGGATGGAATCTCCAGTCACTGTCCACTGCATGTGACAAGGGTTTGTTTTGTTAGAAGGAAGCTGGTTGTCCCTAGCTGCAATATGTTAATTCCAACATCTCTTTGCAGTCCAACAGTATACATTGCATGCAGGAAAGGAATGTGGTAATACCATAGTCCAGATCTTCAGCTGGTACAAATCTGCATAGCTGCCTCAACTCAAAACAAACCTCTGCTGTTTTATCCACTGTGAGGAATATCAATGCTGCAAAATCAAGTGTGGTGCAGGAATCACAGAAAAGGGTTAAGTCTGTGGCAGTTAATCCACATGATACAGTACATTCCATTCATTGAATCATTTGCTGTGCTTCATAATCAGGATAGCCTTAGTCTCTGTAAAGCCACGTTAATCAATAAGTTTTATTCAGCTGCAGGATATCGCAAATGTGGCTGTCAAGTTTCAATGCTGAATATGTTCTCAGTCATGTTTTGGTATTACAGTCCCCAACATTTTCTGATGCAAGGTTATCACATGCAAAGTTTAGGCCTTGGATTTCTCAGTATGCTCCAAGGTAGGCGTGTGCTATTTTGTTGTTTATGGCTTAAGATTTTTACTGTTGCATTTCTTAAAACTAAAATTTTGTTCTTCATTTTAAAGAGTAAGTTTTTATTTCAGGTCCTAGCCTTTGGATTCTGGGTTCTTCATTGCAGCTCTTCTATATGAGACCGTTTTGGCATCTCCTGTACCATTCATGATTTCCATGCTGCCACAAAAGGAAACAAAAGGAATAATCACAACTAGCACTGGGAACCTTTTTGCCTTTGATGATGTAGCCTGGAAAAAGTAGGGTCCCTGTTTTCACAACACCATCTTTCTCTTATCTGCTATCTCTTATTCTAGTTCTAGTCATAGTTTCTGGCTAGCTTTCAGTTAGTTTCTGCATGTGGAGAAGACAGGCCTCTGGTTTTTCAGCTTTTCACTAAAACACACTTGAAATCATCTGTCCATCATGTGCTTTTTAATCTTTACTTTCTAAATGCAGGTATTACCCTTCTTCATTATACCCATCTTTGGAGTTGAGGTTTACCTCATTCCTACAGCCCTTGACTCTGCTCAGGCTTCTGTTTTGATTCTCACACTGGCCTTTGCAGTAGACACTCAAACATTTTTCAGAATTTTTACTTCTCAAATGAAATACTGACACCAGATCCACATTTATTCCACATGACACCATGACAATTGAGTAAATGAGAAGACCTCCTGAGGGTACCCAATTGATCTAACTTGAGGAGATATTTCTTCAGATGAAGAATCCAGCAACACATAAGTAAGATCTGCAAGGAAATCAGTGTTGTTAAGCAGCATTACTAAGGAATAATTTCTACCCCTCTTTGTTTAATTTTTAACTATTTTGGATTCTACTGTAACGAGAAGAGTTTGGATTGCACATTCTGCCTCTAGCAGCTTCCAGCAGTTGGAGTTCTTCACAGAGTTTAGATATGGGACCATCCATACCCTGAGACATGGAGGTCCTAAAGAAATTATGGACATAATCACAACAGATAATGCAGCACAGGATGATATGACTTACTTTTTGTGGCATTTGTGCTTGTAAAAAAGAGAATCAATGCATATAGCACATAACAAAAAAACACAGTTACCACATGCTCATCGCCATGTCTGTTTTTGGCACCTACCAGCCAGATACAGGGGGCTGTTGGAAGGCTCTTGTGGCTGCTCAAGAAATGGTCAAGGTGCTTTGTATCACTTGTGCTTCATTATTGTGTCAGGGTCTTGAAACAAGTGGGATTTATTTTTGTAGCATATCATCAACTAAGAGGAAACTGTTGTGCTCTTTTATATATATATATATATTTCTTGATGTTTTGTTTACTCTTGCTTGACATCATTGCAGTGAGCCGTAGGCTCCTACAGCAGCTGCCAATCAGAAACTGAACATATCATTCTTCACATGGAGGAAGTTAACAACTGGCCTTTATTATAATGTAATTAAGTTAAGGATCTGGTCATGATCTTCAAAGTGTTTGACTCAAACATTTCCTGGGACCATCTTTCCTTCCCTAGTTGGTGACCACTAACATCACTGCTTCCTGAATGAAGCACAAAAGAAGCTTACTTGCTTAACTTGTTTTTCATAGCATGAATTATTCAGCAGACATGCAAGACACAAAAAAATAAGAAATAAACTGACATATACAAGACACTTAAATAGCCAGTAGCCAGCAACTTCTCAGGGACAAGAGAAAAATCAAAACTGAAGAAAAAAATCAGCTATAATTGTATGTGGGAGGGTATTTACTGTTTTAGATCTGTGCTGTTTGTGCCTTACCTGAATCCCTTCTTGTTATGCACAGAGAGAGAAGCTGTGCCCTCTCTCACATCTGTACACTACCACCGGGACTGCGTTGGTTCTCTGTTTGCATCTTTCCCTGCTGAACCACTGCTCCTTCATGGCACTTGTACATAAAATCATCTTTTCTATTTTTAGGTTTCTCCTACTCACATCCTGTGAAGAGCAGTGGTGCACTGGGCATGTTCATTTTCATTTATTTATTTCTCATCACTTATTAATGGTGCATAACACATGTATATGTCATTTAGATGCCTGGATTTATCCTTCATATTTTTTAAATTATGTAATGAAGTCCCATCAGGCTTGGGATACTTCTTTATACCGTATGCTTTTTTGGTGCTGACTTGGTTTTGCTGCCTTTAGAAGTCAGCGGGAATTCTTTCACTGACTCCGGTGGAAATGAGAGTGTTTACCAAATGAAAATTTCCCCCTGTATCCTCACCCCACCCACAATTTTTTATTCTGGCAAGTATTTAAATATGACAGCAGATCTCACCATTGTTTGAAATACCCATGGAAAAGTATGCATTCTTTTTAACTACATTATGAATGAAACCTCAGGAAAAATCCTGAAAGTTGAGATATTTTCTTAATATAAAGACATTGGACGAATTCAGCAAAATGAGGATGAACTTGCTCTTCTACCTCAATCTCAGTGACCCAATTGCTGTTTCCTTCCTTTGATATAATTACACAAATTTCTGTTCCATTATGAAGTTACAAGACCAAGTCTCATTTTAAGATTTTTATCTTTAGGTAGCCAAAATCTCTAAGATACAGCTGAAAAATTGAACAAAAGTTTGCTGTATTTCAATTACTGAGCACTTATAATTTCCTCTGACTTCAGTAAAAACTGTGGCAGCTTAGCACTTCCAAAAATCAGGCCAGCCTA
Organism: Neopelma chrysocephalum; assembly: GCF_003984885.1. Taxonomy (NCBI): domain Eukaryota; kingdom Metazoa; phylum Chordata; class Aves; order Passeriformes; family Pipridae; genus Neopelma; species Neopelma chrysocephalum. The sequence continues at coordinate 4,803,337 of NW_020897742.1, read as the reverse complement.
CTGAGTTTCTTTATATATAGTGATGTAGTGACCTGAATTTCAAAAATGTTGAGTACAAACAAGTTTTACTAAACCCAGGGCATCTTCAAGTGCTTCATGAATTTGAATATTAAGGCAATACTTGCACAAAATGAACAACAATTTGCCAAAGTCTCCAGAAGTATCCAGGGATGTAACAGAATATTAATTTGGTCTCTTGGGTTCATTCAGTAACACTGGACAAAATCTATGCATGTAGATCCCAGAGTGACACTGTTAGGGTTTAACCACTTCCTGAACTTTCCTTTTAATTATTTTTCTCCACAAACATTACAATATGCAGTAATACTTTGGTACAGAGAGCAATGACACATCCTGTACCAGAACAGATACGAGAACTGATAATAGAACAGAGAGGTCTTTGTTCATCTGTTTGAAAAACAGCCAGCTATATTTTTAATCTCTTTCATTGAAAAATTATTTTGTGTCCCATCTACAGTGTATAATGGATTAAATTTGAGATTGAAGAAAAAAAATCTACAATTTTCACCTTTCTCAAGAATCTTAAAGGAAAACAAGTTTCTATTCTTTAGCCCTTCCATATACATGTGGGCCATGTATACATCCAGTTAATTTATTCTGCTAACAGAATGAAGAGTTAGTGAATGTGATGGTTAACCTCTGTCCTCTCACCTAAAATTGAAAGTCGTTTCTTGCCAACCCCTCAGATTACATATATAGTTATTTTGATATGAAAAATCCAACATTGGAAATTTTCACTCCTCTTTTTCCTTGTGAAGCCTTTATGTGTTTTTAAGTATACAAAAATAACTTCTATGCAATTATCCCAGGTGCAAAAAAAAAAAAAAAAATTAAAATAACCTGTCCTCTTTTCTTCGCATATTTTTTCTTTTAGAAAAACATTAAAAAACTCTTTTGTGACTGGACTGTTTGCCCAAATCAAGGAAAATTAGTGTGTTTTTCCCAGGATTTTTTATTACTCTGACCTCTGGGCCACAAATCAGTATTGTCATTTTGCCTGAAATCCACAGAGTTTGCAATCACCATTTTCCTTTCCTTATTTTATTTTATGCAATTTTGTTATTATTGTACTACTCTTTGGTCTCCTATAGACCTGTTCTGCAGTAATCACAGTGATTTTGATGATAACATCTAGTTTATTTGTCTGCTAAAATCTTTATAACCACTAGAAAACACTGAGGAAGTGGATAAGGTTTTACCACTTTCTGTCTATTCAAGACAGCATTCTGAGATTGATCTTTTAAATTTAACCAAGTTATTAATTTAATGTAGTGGCTTTATCTGGTTATATTACCCATTTCAGGATATTTTCCTATAAGATTAAGACTATTAATTCTCCTTTATTTCCCCTGTTCAGGTAGTATGCAAGTCACATTTTACATCTGAGATTTTCAGAAAGATTTTCTGTCTCCTGTAAAATGTTGCATTTTGATCTGTCTCAGTATTACTCTGGGTGCTTTTTTGAGGTATAAGTACATGGCTCTGCCTGTGGTATTATAAGATTTTTAGAAAACTTCTGGTTTACACTAGATTTGTTTCTACACACGAACAGAATATGATCCTGACAGTATTCCAAAATTTCAAGTCCTGTCATCAGCTTTGCTGGGATATCAGTTGGACCCTTGCCTAGGAGATAAAAAGAAAGCACAGACAAATGAATAACGTGGAGTGGTTGTATCATAGTTTTTATGTGAAACTCATTGTGTATTTCAAGCTCCTCCTTACTTGCCACTTAGTTGACTGAGGGACACCTCTCACTGGCTGGATGTAGGAGTAAGTCAGTGCTAGACTGGTTTGAGTGGGTGGAGTTACACTGTGTTGGGAGACACTCGGATGTCCCCGAGTTCCCAGGCAGCTCGCACGATGTGACTTCAGAAATGCTCCAAAGAGGCTACACTGAGAGATGCCCTTTTCCACAGGGATAGGGTGCTCTATAAGGAGAGAGAGGGGCTTCTTTGCTGTCCTAAGAGTCCATATGACAAGGGGAACAGCAACGTGCACAGAAGTGGCATGTTTTGTAGAAGAAGACAATGAGCAGGAGAGTAGGATATCAACCTCTTTGCAAAGCTCTGAACACACAGATATTTGGAAATGAGCCTGAATTTGTTTTATTGTTTTGCCCAGATTTAAATGTAAACTCAGATTTTGCCCTTCCAGATGAGCCCTCAGACTGGATTTTGCTGCTTTGCTGCTTCTTGCTTTTTCTGGCCCATGAATCCTTCATTTCTGGTTGCACAGGCAGGACAGAAAACCTTCAAAAATAAGGAAAAAGGCAATTCAGAGAAGCCTGAAACTTTGAATAGACTAAGGGATTTGCTCCTTGTTGAAAGGCATTGATCTTCAGGCTATAGTTTGTGGAAGAGTTGATCTCAGGCACCCTGTCTGTTTTCTGACAGAACAGTAATTTCTCTATTTTAACAAGGATTATCTTAAAAGGAAATTTTTTGGTGCCCAAACTCAGGATACAGACTGCCTTAGCTAACCACACACATTTAAGGTAGTCCTACATGGATCTACTTTTGACGGTAGGAAAAGATCATCCTTCTCTTCCTCTCTGTTTCCTAGTCCTTATTTTGTAGCCCAGTACATGTGATTTCTTGTCAGTACGAGTAAAAGGTCAGGGGCTTTCTGTTGACCTGACAGTGTAGGGATTAAAAACGTGCCTGGGCTTGTCTTGGCCTGAGTTGATTTTAGCTTATTTTTGCTGTAATAGCCATTGCCTAACAATCAGCTAACCATTGCCTACACTTGTTTTAGTTTAGCTTCAATTTTGGGTGATAACAAGTAGTTTCTCTCTGTGAATTGTCCTGTCTGTGATTTTAGATTGAGGAATGGAAGAACATTGGTTCCTGCTCTCATACGCCCACCACCCACCGTGCTCTCACAGGGTTTGTCTGATCTCATGGTGCACTGTGTCAGGGAACTAATTGTCTCAAAAATAGCAATTTTTGTCAGGATTTTTTTCCTCTCTGGCTACAAATATTTTAAATAGTATTGCTGCTCATGGCTTTGATCTGAAGGAAAGGGGATTGTTCAAACGCAGCTCTCTCCTTGATATTGCCATCACTTGCCCCATCCAAGTCACTTAACTCCAGGTTCTAAATTCTCCCACAATGTTCAGGCACCTCAGATTTTTTTAAGATTTAGGCTGAAGAGATTTTTTCCTAAGGTCTTCATTTAAGTTCTAGCAAAGCAAAGAACTTCATAGACCAGCACCCCAATCTGCAGGCTATGGTGTCTTTCCCTCTTGTGTAACATATCCTTTGCAGTCTGTTTTATTCAAATACTGGTTTGAGCATTAGGCTTTTGCGTAACTATGCTTTTAGAGGGAAAGTTTCAAAATATATTCGTTCCTAATATTTCAGAAAAACTTCCATTTTTCTTATGCTAGGAATAGTTGCTTACAAAAAGGAAGAAAAAAACACTGTCAGGAAGACAAAAACTTTACTAGTTTTCTTTGAATATAACCCCCACCCCAAGTTATTCATGCAGTACTATTTCTAGGCATAATTTTAAAGCCTTGACTACTTCAAAAGGAAAATAATTCAGATTTCTGCTAATAGGTTATCTCTGTGAAAGGAAAGAGACTGGTAATGAGTAACCTTTCTCTCTTTTGCTTCAGAACATTTTAATTGTGTTCCAATTACTTCAACATATTTAATACACTTCCAATATGTTTTTGTACAGTATGCAGGCAAATGATTTTCCATAGCCTTATACGATATAGTGAGTCATAAGTGATTGCTGTTCCCACTCTCCCCGATCAAGCGTGAGTCACAAAGTGGTAAAGTCTGTCTCCCTGCAGCGCCCAGTGAAATCCACCTGATTCCAGGCAGTCGGAACAAAGCTGACAGCTGAGTGGCATGTGGAGATCCCTTGGTGGAACAGTGCGTGTTTCCCGACATATTCCTTACCTGCTGTGAACATGGGGCATATTGCAGCCTTTTGGGGTGTGCCGTGTTGCAGGGATTTGGTGATCCCACATGTCCCACAGCCACTCCAGGGAAGGTCTGTCTGTGTCTGTGCTCCAGCTGTGCACCCCGTCCCTGGGTTACGGGGGTGGATTTCCTAACCACTCTGCATCTGACACCAAAGTTTCTGAGTTTTTGGGCTGTGAGCCGGGACAGATTCCAGTTTGACTCAGTACCTCAGCACAGCAGTCACCCCCTCAGCCGCGTCAGTGGAGTTGCAGCAGCCACCGAGTGGGTTTTGGCAAGATGACTATAGCTGTGCACACACAAAGCCTCTGCTCCCCGCAAACACATGCAATGGGAAGGGGAGTCCCTTGAAATCAGAGGCCTCAAGGTGGGTGGCATTCGTTTCCTTCCGTCCCCGCAAAATTAAAGCAATTTTTTTCCTCTGTGGAAAAAACCCCAACATTTTGTGATTTGATGGTGTAGAGAAAAATGTACCTTTGAACGTTCATTTCAGGATCGGTGTTAACCAGGCCACAAAATGGTCTTCAGGCATATCAGACCAAAAAGTCTTTATCTTCTGTTGATAATTTTACCAACATAAATTTTTACCTCTTAATGTACTTGATACAGGTTCCTATCAATAACCGATTATTTGAATAGTATCCTGGCAGTCAGGCAACATCACGGCTATTCCTTCCTGAAGTTTCAAGAGAGTAGATGTATCATCATTCACTGTTGCTAATATATGAGAATAAGAGGTTCTTCTTCAGTTTGATACTCCCAAACACCTCTGTATTGCTGATTTTACTATCCAATCTTTTATTCTACTGATTTTTGTGAAGACTGCCTCTCAGAAGCAGACTGACCAGCTCTAACAATGAATGAAGGATCAGGCAGAGTAGCAAAAGTTACCTTTTAAAATACTTTGTAATGTGCTTCTAAATCATTTTCTTCCTACACTTGAGCTTTCTGATTTGCATCCCTTTCTAATTTTACTAAGAAAAATACCGGTCAGGATTAAAAGTGTATTCCTCTAAATATATAGAAAATAGTATTTGCCATTAAAAACTTGATAGTGTAAAACCCTTATTACGCAAATATTTTAATATTCATACAATTTTTTTCAGAGGAATATTTGTCCTGATTTCAACATACTCTTCCTGCACCTCAAATGTGATTTAGCTCACTTAGTTTGATCATTTTGATGTTAGATGTCTAGTCTAACCAACCTTCCTAGGTTCCTGCTACAGTCAATGGAGAGAGATATTCGCCTCTGGAGGAGTGATTCATACCTTCTATCTTAGACTTCTGCCTCTCTCAATTGTCAACAGAAGTGTAGCCTAGACGACTGTGACTGTGTAGATTAGATTCCTATCTCTTAGTTTAGATGAGATAAGTCCTATTCTTGGCCATCTTTGTGCATACAAATTTGCAGCATTGGAGCTAAGTTGTTTAAACAGCTAAAGTACCTGTGGGGGCTCATAGACTAACTGATTTATTTAGAAGCTTTCCAAAGTTTGAGTGCAAAACAAAGACTTCCAGTTCTTTTATGGGGGAAAAAAAAGGAAAAAAAGAAGATATTTTAATCTTTGCCTCTTGAGTATAAGAACAAGGTAACAACAAAGAATAACAATGAAATACACCTATTATAAATTAGCATAAACTAGCAAAAAAAATGACAGTTGAGGCAAATTTGCTAACTGTGTTTAATGCAGCAAACATATCCTTGAGTTTTCAGCAACTGTATATGGCTTTAGCTACATGTTTTAATGAAATAGGGCAGAATTCACATCTGAATAATTTCTGCTTCTTTGTCCCCAGATTTCCCTTTCTGGTTAGTCAGCTGGCTCCCATCAGGCAGTGGACAGTGTGCAAACCAACAGGGTGACCAACCTTCCACATTTCAAGAATCACGAAAATACAATTTACTGCCAAGGGCAACAGACTTTAAAATGTGCTCGATTTCCATTTTGCAAATGCTGACTGAATAACCTTGCCAAAGCTCTAGTCTATACACTGAAAGTCTACTTGATGATGAGCCAACAAACGAGAAATGCATAAAGATTAGAGAAATTAGTGTCCTCAAATTTCAATTATTCTTCCTTCCACTACCTCTTCTTTTCTAGTCTTCTACCTTCTTTCTTTTCTTATGTATATCCCCCTGCCCTTTCTGGACCTCTCCCTCCTTGCCTTTCCCAGTTTCACCTATGATTTCTTAGAGCAGAGCTCATGCATTTGGGCTGGCTGAGCTAAAGACCTGCCAACTCAGAAATTGTCTGGATGGGTAACCATTATTATTGTTTGGGCAGAAAAATGCTGCAGTGGCTGCTGTTTCTCTCACACCTTTGTCTCCTTCTACGTAGCTGGAAAAAACCCCAAGCAAACTTACTAGGATTTTTTTACTAGCATCAGCTTGTGATAGGTCTTTGTAAAAGACCTGTCTTCAAAATAAATGAGAAACCTGGCTTGCAAGATGCAATTTGGCTACCAGGGAACTGCATGACTGTGTGTTTTAGACTTGTATGCATGTACATAGATTTAACCTGGCAGTTTCATTAAAAATGCATTTATAAGGCTCCTGACGTGTAACAATTCATCTCAAAATGCCACAGGTTTATTCTTCAAATTATGAGGTGTTTTCTTATCACCATACAGCCTGAATGACTATATCCTGTATACAGGCTTCACCCATATTATTGTGGCAGCTGCAGGGGAAAAAAAGCAATATATAGTTTTAATTTCATACTCAATAATTTGGATCAACTCTTTTAGCTGTGGTGTGACCAAAGGCCTTGGCAAAAAGAAAAGTGAGAATGAGCTTTTGTGATATCAATGAAAAATGTGTAAATAAGGTGTGATTTACTCACTGTGATTATATAGACCTTTACTGCAAGAGTTCTATTTCTATGGTTGACAGGTACTGATAATGTTCTAAATGAGAAAATGCACTAGATTTAGTGCTTGAGACATTTCAGCTCTTCCATGTAACCCAATACTGAGGAGAGAGTCCACTGGAAAGTTCCTTTATACAGAATGTACAGTGGATATATATTATCTTGCAATAAACAGTTTAACTTAATCTAGATATTCTCAGTGCATGCAGGCCCCAGATATTGGTCTTTGTGTACACTCAGTTTCTTAATCAATCTTCATTCAGGCAAAACGGTAATTCACTCAAAAATTATGAAATAAGAAACTCTGAATGTTGTCCAGACATGAGATGAAAGTCTTTTTTTGGAAATGAATTAGCATCCTAAAAGATGCATTAATTTCACATCCAGTATTTTCAAATTTTCCTGGGAATCAATATTCCTCAACTGCACTTCCCACAGACTTTGTGTGCATACAATATGCTTTTCCTTACTTTCACAGTCTAAATCTAGAAGGCAGTGTGGGACAAGACTGTTGTCAGTTGAACAACAACAATTGTTGTTCATTTCTGATAGTTTCTTGGCACAACTGCATAACTGGAATAATCTGGAGAGCAAGGCAGACACTTTATGCCAGCTGGAGAGGCAGCTGAAATGGGCCAGGCAGTCACTGCACGTTAGTGTTTCTGGTCACTCTTGCAGGGTCTGCATTTGATCTGTTGACTATCTTAGTAGCTCAGTCTCTTCATGTGAGCAGCTGAAGTCCCATGGTAGATATATGGAGGTATTGTGGATGTGCCAGGACAAAGTTACCTCAATTGCCTTCCTACATCAATTGTCATTAGATTCATCTCCCATCCTCAAAAGGAGTGGATTTTTATTCCTGTCACAGGTAGTTGTTGGGCCTACATGGAGTATTTTGTGCTTGTTTGTGTGCCACGAGTCTCAGCTAGTTGACTTTGAGTCATGCTGTTCTTACCCAGAAGTGAGGGTGGGTCCCTCCTCTCTGATGAAAGAGCTGTACTAGGAGTGTAGAAAGAACCTCAACTTGAGGTGACATGTCTTTTGCCTCTATTTCTGCTTTATCTCTCATGTTGTTAAACTTCCTTAAAAAAACCCAAAATATCCAAGGTAAATGAAGAGGAAGGACTGTGAGTGATTTGGGCATGAATTGTGGAATTTGGGAGACATGCTCACTTTCTGCAGATCTGGTGATAACAGCTTTCAAGCATTTTGTCAGGACACAAGTCTGGGTTGTCAGGAGTATCCTAAGCTGTTTGTGCATCAGAAACAGAATAACCATATTAACACAAGTTAATGAATCTTGCTTCCTTGCTCAACAAATTGCCTAGATTAAAAGTATGTATTTTGCTTCTGCTTCTCTTTTTTTCCTTCAGAAATAATTTAGCTATTTACACATTGTAGCACATATAAGAAATATAAATATGTATAAATATATTATTTATATAAATATATAAAATAAATACATCTAATCGTGTGTGAATGTTTATCTATAATTATTGATGAGTGTGTTGATATATACATATATATGTGTGTGTGTATATATATATATATATATATATATATATATATATAAAATTGCTGATGTGTCCATGTGTCCCTACTGGTAGCAAGGCAATAATAGTACTTCTCTCTCTCACAAGGGACCACAGGATGTACCAAAATTTGTGAGGGACTGTCATGGTGACTGTAACCATGTAAATGTATATATATATGTGAAGAGAAATACATGATTTTTTTTATATAGCTATTTTCTCTGCATGTACTGAATAGCTTCTTGTCTAAAAGCTCTAAGGTAGGGACACAATTAACATTGTGTTTTTCCTCACTTTTTTTTTTGTCTTCTAAATAGCTTTTTCAAAAGTAAGAAACTACTTCAGAAAAAGCTAGTAAAAATGCTGAGAAATAAGAGCATGAATAGCTGTTCAAGAAACATATGAACAGGGAAGAGATTCCAGAAGAAATCAGCAGGAATGATCAGAGATCTAGTAAACATGACCTTTTTCATTGAAGAAATCAATAGTTTTTAGTCTAGATAATCCTCAAGAATATCAAATTTAGCTGCAAAGGGGAAAGCAATAGACTATTTCTCTGCTAGAGAAAACACACCAAAAATAGTTTATACTCAAACAGGGAAAACCTTAAGAGGAGTTTAGAGAAAGCATATTTTTCAGGAATGGTTTCCAAATCTGTATTTCTGCACTACTGAAGATGAAAATAGAAAGGAAGGAAGGAAGGAAGGAAGGAAGGAAGGATTTTCTGTTTAGAGACATAAATATTCTATTTTTTAAAAATAAAAACTTTGAAACCTACCATGTCAAGTCAGTATGTCATACCTGTCTGTATGTCTGTGCAACACAAAAAAATTTGTGCTTAATTTTTCAATGCTTTCTTGATTCAATTTTTATATTATTTATAAGAACATTTCTGTTTTCATGACCATTTAATCTGCAGACTGTCCTGTTCAGACTTGACCACCAAAAGACATTTATGAGCGTTCAGTCCTCCTCTGCATAGGTGTTTGCTTAGAAATGGAAGTTTATAGTGGTTCTGCCCTTCAGCTTTCTGCTAGTTTCTCTGAAATTTTCACAACTGCCTGTCTCGTCATCGACACTACAGTAACCTATAGATCTATTTGTGTATTAATACAGGCAGCTTGTCTATGTACATGGTAATATAAATAGATTTCCTTGGGCTAATTTTCTCTAATCTCAAATGACAATAAGGAGGTGACTAGTGGTATCCTAGATGATTTCCTTTTTTCTTTCTCTTTAAATTTCCTCTTATTACATGGCAGGAGCTAAGTACATACACAAATGAATATATTTCAGTGTGTTGAAAGGTTTTATCCACACTTTGGGAGCATATATGCAGATGCCACTTTTAATTACCTACCCTTTGTTTACATTAAAAATAAAAAAGTCAGTCTATAACTAATAAGTAACATAGACAGCATAATTTAATGGTAAAACTGCTGAGGTTTTATGACAAGTTTTTCTTGCACTTATGATTAATCATTTTTCTATAAGGCTGCTGAAAGCAGCACGAAAGCAGTTCTCATCTTTTGCTGCTGCTGATGTCACCAGTTTCAGCTTAACACTTTCAACAGACATCATTCTGTATACTTAGATTGAAAATGCAGCCCAAAGGCTCCAAGCAAAACTGATGCAAACCTGTTGTTAAGCTCTCTTCTGGAAAGGTGTCACAGTTTTTCATATTGATTTTAATAAAATCTCTTGGGTACTGGGTAAAGTTCCCCTGAAATACTTGTTGGACAGTGCAGTTGTCAGCATGCTGTCAAAGCTCAGCAGGGTAGGGAAAAGTTTAAATTCTAGTCCTAATATCCAGTGTGTCATTCTGCTCATGGGAGTATATTTTTTTACATGTTAATGCTTCCCATGCAGAGCATGTCTACCACCCTTGAAAGAAAAAGCTTCCCCTTGCCATCTCTGGCCTCATGTTGGCCTGCAGAGCTCTTCTATCCCAGCTGAGTCCTCTCCCTCTGTTTCCCTCCTGCTCAGCCAACATGCCTCTGACCAGGATTTTGGCTCATCAGCCATCTTCAACACAGCCATGTTCACAGCCTGCTGTTTTTGAAATCATGTCCTCCCTAGGCTTTCAACATGTCTCAGGGATTGCTGTCCTCATTCTCCCTCCTTGTTTCTTGATAGGTTCCAGATCTGATGTTCCATTCCAGATCTGCCTCAACTAAAATCTCATCCTCGTCTGTTTTTCCCCAGTCACATCATTTCCATGCTGCTGTGAGAAGCTACTGTCTGCTGTCTTTTCTCTGCCTGTGGTACTCAGGTCTCTTGTCTGTTTTTTTCAATTTTTCAGATAAATCCTCTTGGGCTACTGCCCATGCTGCTCCTTATTATTGCTTTTTAAAGATTTCCCAAGCTGATTTGTTCTTTTCTGGCCTTTCATGAAAACTCTTCCTCTTTAGGATTTCTATCCAAGTTCGCCAGAGACCACAAAGGCACAATAGAGAATGGTACAGTCTTATTGCGCTATCTTCCACATGTCTATGCAGCAGTTGCTTTTTCTAGTCAATCTAGTCAATTTTGGGCAGATACCACATCCAGCTAGGGTTTAGTGTATTGCTGGACACCACAAGAACAATGCTGCTGGTGTCCCAGATTCTTTGCGTACTGGTCAGCATTAGGATAGAACTTTCTTCATCTGACTGGATGTAAGTTCAGGGTGGGCAATAAAAAATTCTGGAAAAAGTTCCTATTGGTAGAAGTGATGCCTTACTGACAGGGAATGTGTTCTCTTAACCTGATTATGACATAGATGTTAATAATCTTTCCCATCCTTCTGTGTTGCTGAGAGGAGGAAGGAATAGGAACATGACTGTGCTTTTTGTTGCTTGCCTCAGACAGCCAGAGGCAAATGAAGCTGACTTTCCTAATCTCATAGATACAAAGTGGGTAGTTTCCCACACAAGAAAACCACCTACATGACTCAAAATTTCTTTCTGTTCAAATGTTTCTATTATTGCTTGTTTGGATAACTAGGAATTTCAGCAACACTTAATATGATTCACCCTTGACAAGGGGAACATTGGGAGGGCAGGAACATTGTGGCCAGCTTTGTACCATGGTAGGGACGGTCGAGTCACGCTGTGAGGTATGTGGGTTACAGCAGATCCAGCTGTGATTCCCATCTTGCATAGAGGTTTGCAGGAGGCTTTATTCTCTGTGCGATCTACTCTTACTATTAGTTCAATTAGAAAACGAAGGTCTTAATACTAGTAAGTGCTGAGGTCCCTGGCTTTAGCCCAGACATTTATTAAGCATGTGTGAGTCAGATAATTTCTTTGGAATTGCTGGTGGCTTTAAACTTAAGCACATGCTTAAGTAATTTACTGAATTGGGACCAGAAAGCTTGGCAACTTGCAAAATTGAACCCTAAACTGATCCAAGCATGTTTTCATTTTTAGTTAAAAAAAAATTCTCCTCCCACCACTCCTAGCCCCATCATCTTAAATACCAATATCACGTTTTTGGTTCTCTTTTAATACAATTATCTGGGATAAAAGTTTCTTTTTCAAGTGATAATTCAGATTTTATAATTTCTTTTAAAATTAGTTCTGCATATATTACCATGTATCCCTCACAAATTTGTTTGGACTGTCTTCCAAAACCAGCTTATTATGAGCATAACTCATAGTGTAGATCGGTAACATATGTAACTCAATCCAAAAGACAAGAGATTCAGAGCATGAAGGACTCAGATGCAGATACCAAATTAAAAGAAATCTTTCATTATGCCGCCTTGTACTATATCTGTGTTTCCGTTTACCTCTGATTTCCATACCTCTGTTGACAAACTCCGAAGTGAAACTAAACTACCTTACTTTATTGTAATTAAAACACAAGTTGTCAGGATGACAGCAGTCTAATGTTCAGTAAGTCTGACAAAACAGTGTTTGGTATGAAGTGTTTCAATGAGAAAGATTTGCATTCAAATATATAGGTAGTTTAACTGTTACACATCAAATTCAGAATATTTAACTGGGAATTAGTAAAATACTGGAATATTTAATCAATGTGTCTATAGATTATTCTAAAAAAATCCCTGAAATTAACATTTCCCACTTTGAAAAGTGTTTTGTGATGTAGGAGGAGAAGAACAAGTCAAATGTCCTCTACTTACAGTGCTATGCTCATAGTCAGTATGTCTTTGCTTGACTCTATTAATTCCCATGTTATCCTGAATTATGACATTATGGAAGGCTGGGAAAATTTTTCTGTCAAAACCTAAGCACTATCCTGTATAAAAGAGCTGCAACCTATACATAGTATATATAGTTTTATATATATATATATATGTATAATTTTTTCCTTGAGTGAGATACAGTCACAAGTGTAAGAAGAGGTTTCTTTTAACAGAAAAATAAAGGCCTCTTTATTGCTTAGAGATAGCATATTTTTTCAAGAATGTACAGCAATGAATAGTCTTGTGATATTATCTGATCCGATCTGTTCTCACAGTGTAGTGACTCTGTATTGTTACACCTCTGAAGACAATACTCAGTCCTGGGAGTTAGTGCTGTACTGAGACCTTCTTACCTGTACTAAGAGAATGAAATACATCTTCATAAGACAATTCAAAAAGAAGCTTTTTTTCCTTAGGTATGAGAACAATGAATACTGTACTCTGAAGTAGTTGGCCAGGTTTCATTTCATTACAAAACTACCTGTATCTCCTAAGTAGCTATGCAGGAAATCTGTCCTAAAGCCAGACTCCTTTGGGTCTGTTTATTCATTTTTAAGTTAAAGTGAAAACAACAGTATTGAGCAAGAGTTTTCCTGTCATACTTCAGAGCTGAACTTTTCTCAAATTGTGCAAGTGAAGTCTTCCATTTAACTGTCCTGGAACACTTGAGTTTCGTAAGGTTATGGTCTCTCTTGTGCTGGCCTGTTATGATTTGCAAATTACTGTGGCAATCAAAAGCCCTTGCCTAGATTTTTTTCTGGTTCTAAACATTTTCTAGTCCTGGTAGACTAGTTTACAGCGTCATGTGAATAAAATGGCAGGATGGAGTCTTGGTTGCTCAGCTTCCCACTTACACAGCACAGAAAGGGCTGGGTGACTCTTCAAGGGGACCTGGCAGACCTCAGCGTGGATAGAAAAACTGCTGAATTGTACATTCAGATCCTGGAGTTCTCCTGTCCTGAAGGATCATGAAGACAACCAGGTTTGCTTCACACAGCATCTATTAATCTTCTACTGGAAGCTGTCTCATATGCATTTGGATGGGTGCCACACATCCCACATTGGCCATGCAAATTAGAAACAAGCACCTCTGGAAAGGGTAATCTTCCTTCTAGGGCAAGCCCTAGGCCATTTCTACAGGTTTCTGGCACACACTTAAAACCTGGTATCTGAGGCAAGTGTGTGGATAAAATCCACGTTTATCCATAGGGGAAAAAAGAGCAATCTATTTTGTTTTGAAGTATAAGTGACAAATGATACTGGTGCTAATGGGTAGGAAGAAGAGGATGTGAAGAACTCACACCTTTTCTGCGGACACTTCCTTTTCTAGATATGTGGTATTTGTCTTTCTTGTGGTTTTATGGAATTCTTGGCCATCAAGGTCAACACACAAGACGTGATTTCTCAGGTCAGCATACAAGACATGAAAAAAGAAATAATCCCCTCTTCTTTTTTATTTTTTTTTTTATTTTTTTTTTCATCTGGAGTTATATAAAGTTTGTAGAAGCTTCAGTCTCTGGGCTCTTTAGAATTTTGGGGCAACAATGGTCTTCAGCCTTAAGAAACTTCCTTAGAGTTTCATGCTTCTTTGTGTTTAATACTTCTCAAATACAATTAATACTGAAAAGATCCTGTGTCCTGTCCATTTTTCACATGAATTTTCACATACTTAATACCCAAAATCTGGCAAATCTGGACATTGTTACTGTACCACATGGTGAAATTTGCAGGTTGCACAGAGAAGAATTCTTTCAATATATGAGTTAAGATTTTGTGTGTATAACACCAGATACTTGTATTTTTTTGACATGCACGGAGTTATAGCACTTCCTACTACCTAATAACCAGAGTCAGTTTGTTTTGCAAATGCATGCTGACAAATAAAATTCAGAAGAAATCCCTGTTACCGAATATGATTGTCACTGAAGACTGACAAATGAATACAGAGTTTCAGGACAGTAAAAGGTGATCTGTACTCTGTATCAAGGCTGTACATACTGGTTTAGGACTTGACACTGCAGTGGGTGGCTTCAAAAGGGCTGATACTAGAAGGACATTTCTTTTCTTGCCCTTTCTTTTGAAGCTGGTTATTGTTGCAATGGAAAAATCACGTCCTGCAATACCTACAAAGAACCTGGCTGTACCATCCACTGCTCATGTCAAACAGAGTCTTACTTAAGAAGCTCCATTCACTTCAGTTTAAATACTGATGTAAATGGAGATTATCCAAAGAAAGCAAGGTTTGCAAGAGCAGACCATAAAAACACACACATATAAGGAAAAATATTACAGAGGCCAAGAGCTTGGTATTGACACCTGAATATGTTCTTTGAGAGTAGCTTAAAGGGAAGAAAAAGTGTCCTCTAAGCAGCAAGTGAATAAAAATACCCTTAAATTACAAAGAACTCTGGCCTTGGATATGAAATTTTAATTCATATTTACAATAGAATTGAGGGATAGGAATATTTTGAATCTATGACAGGACAAAAGGAGAGAAGGAAAAAAAAGAAAAAGCTTCAGTGTGGAGCTTTAGACTTTTAGGTATTCTTGAAAGTATTAGAAATGGCAGTTTGGAGATTTTTTTTTAAGCTAAGTGGATCATGGCTTTCCTTGGAACAGAGACTTTACAAATTCCTTTTTGACTGTCATCTGCAAATCATTTGGCTGCTGGTAAACAGAACTCTCTATGTTGTTCTGATAACAGAGGGAAGCTGGAAATAAGGAATTCCACCCTTAAAGCTGTTAAGGTACATCTAAAATTGATGTGTATTGGATCAAAGGGGGGAATATTTTCCAGATGATCTTCTGTTTCTTCTGAGAAAAAGAAAAAAACCCAAGAACACAAACTCAGAAATCATTTTCAAGGTGTTAAGTTTCAGTTGCTGAGCATGGGGTTTCAATTTACAATACTGTGTCCTGCTGGGATGAAACCTAAATATGACAGTAAAACTGACTTTATATTCTTGCTAGTTCTTTTACTACAAATGAAAAGTTACAGTCCATCAACACCTACAGATGTCTGGTTTAGAAGGAAAAATCAGATAAAGACCAATGGAAATTGGTTTTGTGTAATCTTTATTTTACAATATCCTTATGTATGAAAGTAACAAGGCCAGAGGAGCTTTCTAATTTGAATGAATCCTTAAATTTTGTTGTTGGGGAAAGTGGAAGCTTTTAATATGGTATCTACAGAAGTATTAGTCATTACAATATTTGAAAGTAAACAGGAATGTCAGCAAAAATCAGTGTCCACTTAAATTTCAGTATTTGCAAGCCACAGAGAGAGATGATTCTGGTATTTCATCTTCAGCCCCCTAGAACTTACGTAAATGCAGGGAGCTTCTTGGTCTATGTAAAGTGAAAACTATGTGTTCAGATCCATTCCTAGGGAGCAACGACCACATAAAACAAGCAATTAAAACATCACAACTGTCATTACCATTAACTTTTCTTCTGTCTTAGTAAAATAGGACAAGGATAGGATTATGAAAAGAAGGAACCGTGTTCTCTTCTTCTGTGTAGCACTTCCATATCTGACCTAAATTCAAATTTCTACAGGAAAGCTTTTCCTATCAGCATCAATGTTTTGAATTTGGGATTATTTGGAGGGGTGATGGAGAACACTGGTCACAGCCTAGTGCACCCTGGTTGTGTGACATGGGGAGGGAAGTTGTGCTGGGAGTACAGCTGCATATTTGCACTGATCCTTGCTCCACTGTGGGACTGCAGAAGCTTCTTCATGGGAGTTTGGCAGTGTCTTTTTGTTTAAAAATAAGATTTTGACTTGCACATTTAACCTCTCTAGGTAGTTAATTATGAGCAATCAATTTTCTGTTGTGTCTGTGTGCAAAATTCCAGCTCAAGTCTCCCCCTAGTCCTCTTTCCTAATATACTTGTCTCCTCTCCATATCTCTCTCCCTAATGTGATCATCACTTCCCACACAGTGATTTCCTCTGATGCCTTAAGATTCTCCTGGCTGGAGACTTTCCGCAGGATTTGATTCCAACAGTAGAGTACCAAAGGCACAACAAAGGCAGCTGCCTTGCTTTTTGGAGAAGGGTTTGACTTTTCCCAGAGACTGACTTACAACACTGTGTGGCATGTTTCTGATGGATTTTTATGGGAGCAACGAAGGAAAAAGTTTCTTTTCCATCCCATTTCAAACTATGCTTCAAAAAACAAGGTACTGGAATTTTTCAAGGAAAGGTCTTCAGAAGTTTTGGTGTGTAGGTCAAGTGCAATATTTTGTCCACCATTATTTTTGGAAGGGCACTCAGAGATTTTTTTTGGCTCAAATTATACATAAATCATAATGGAGTGCAGTGAGGTGGTTACAATCATACAGATTGCAGTGAAAATGGTTAATGAGGAATAAAGGCAAAACAAATTCTTCAGAGTGTAATTGTTGTTGAACTGTTACTATATTTTGCTACCATTCAGAAGTGACCCTTCTGTTAACAACCTGGTATCTAATCATGTTAACAAAATAATTTTTAAAAACCCTACCTCATCCTAAATATCTAATACACATTTGGCATTGCAGCATACACTACAATATTCTGTGAATCCAGAGAATAAGGACTTTTTGAAACGGAGACTTTGAAATTTATTCCGGTAAGTTCACTCTTTACTGAAAACATGGGAAAAAAATGAATTAAGAACTCTAATAATCAGCCAGCAGGAAATACAGAAATAAATCTAAATTGATGGCAATGCTCTGTGTCGATATGGCTTCCTTTGCAGAGAGTATTTCAGCCTGCAACTTCTCCAAACTCATTAGTATGGAATCCTAAATTCCAGTAAAATTCCCCGCTCCCATTTTGCTTGACCTTCTGCTACTGCTGACCTACCGTACAGCTGATTTCAGGGCTAACTCTGAGCCAGATATAAGTCGGACAGATATTCTTCAAATCTGCTACAAGCAGTGCCACCTTTTCCAATCTTAAATTGAAGCTGCCAGTCAGACTGCCAGACAGTTGCAGATCTGTAGTTTCAAAATAAGTGTAGGGCATGCTCTTTCTCCTTATTCTCCTCAAGAGGGTAACAGTTATTTTCATAGCTATTCCCAGGAGTCCATTAGTAAATCTGAATATCTCTGTGTTGGGGTCATAGGAAAGATTCACACTGACATTCCTTGCAAATGCGTCACTAGTAAGATCCAATCTCTTTCTGGGAAAAAAAGAAATTGACAAGTATTTCAGATGATATTTCAGGACATTAGGTGTTGGCTAAACACAGCATGTTATCACAGCATTCTTCATCTGATTAAAGAGACCTGTGCACTTTCTAACTGATATGGAGAGTTTCTAAAACTGTTTTCTGTGTTATTACATAATGTGTTGCATGATGTTTGCTGTGGTTCATATTATCAGAAAAACCCTATTAGTGCATTATACACCCCAGCACTGAAAGTGCTGCCTACAGTGGTGATATCATTACATTCCCACTCTCAGTCTCTTGATGCTCTCAGTGTACATTTACATTCTCTCTAAAGTCTATCAAAACTTTTAATGAACATATCTCAATTTGTTGAGGAGGTCAAATTGTGAATTTCTTCTTAAGTCTCAATTCATTTGATTCAAGTTTGAACTCGGTATTTTCAGGCAGATATAAACCTTTTCTTATTTTCAAGCAATGTTGGGTCCTATTGTATTTACATTAAAGAGAACCATTCATCCTCTGACAGGAATCTCTTGTGGTACTAAAGATTGTACAAATTGTTGCAGCTATTTAAAATGCAGTCCTGGTTGTATAATCAGTAAATACAATTTTAAATGGTAACTTCTTTTCAAACTCCAATATGGTAATGATTATAAAGACTCTTTTTTCCACTTTAGAAAATGTTCTGAGTCTCAAACAGGCTAACAGTTTATTAGTAGTTGATTTACTGTCCTCATTACTGTATGGCATGTGGCAATCAGTTTCCTGCCTGCTCATCACAAACATTCAGGAGGATTAAGTACTGAAAAAATTGCTTTTCTTGAACACTAATGGTGATAAAAATCACTAATGTTTTATATAACATTTTTTTTTCTGGCAGGTTTTCATATTTAGACATTGGGAGTAAATCATATAAAATTAACAAATTGCAGTAGACAGTTCATTTCAATCAATCATGATTTACAATAAAGAGCTCTAAGAAAATCCAAAATAATATTTTATAGCTGTTGATCTATGTCCTTCTGAAAAATGAACCCCTGACTGCAGGCTTCTGCGAGGCTTGCCATCGTGTGTGTGTGGGAGGGTGTAGCGTGTGTGCACACAAGCACATACTGGATCTGATTGACTGTTTTCTTATGTCAGTTTACCTCCTGCACCCAGATCGATTATTGATTGACTATAAGGTGTTACAGAGGGAGATAAATTTTATTAGTAGATGAAGCTTTGAAAGGGCATCCAAACACTCTGTTTTATCCTAATGCGTAAACAAATGCATTTGGCATATAAAGTACTTCACCAAGCTGCAGCCTTATATTGCATCTGGTTGATTGGGATTTGTGTTGTTTTGTCATATCATAAAACACCAGTTCTCTCACTTCAGCTGTTAGAAAATTTAAGGCCAGTAAGCCTCTCATTTCTCTGCAGGAGCATAATTTCCTTCTGTTCTGAATGGTTCCCCTTTGGTTCCTCATGCTTATTTCTTTCTCCTGCAGCACTGGAGGAGAAGCTGAATAGGGAAGAGGATGTACTGGATATCAAGAATGCTCTACATATGTGAATATTATGAATTTTTGGAGACTCCACGAGACACAATATTGCAGAGAGCTGATGAGACTCTGGAGCACCTCAGGGACATGAGGGATGATGCCAGTCTTGGGCAGGCACATGGTCGTACCGAGGAAGGGGTTCAAGTAGCTACAAGCATGGGCACAGAAAGGTAATTTTAATGTCTCTCTATGGAAAATAATCATGTACACAGGGGCCAGCCAAGATGGATATTTAAGACTGAAACTAGCAAAAGAGAATTTGAAGATATTAAGGTAAGGCAGAGAGGGGCAGACCAACCATCCCTGATACTGTGGTTTCCCTTGTAAGAGTAGAAACTTAATATTTTTGGCAAAAACCTGAATTTTATAGCAACATTTCCAAGTTGTAGGGTTTTCTCTATAAGCAAGAAAGCGAATGGGAGATCACCACCACACAGTCATAGTAATTTCTAAGAACGGTGACTGAAAGTAAAATGGGACATGTATTTTAAGAAGCAGAAGAAATAGAAAAGGCCAAGCAGCATTATCCAAATATTCAGGATTCTCACATCACTTTTGTTCCTTAGTTAACATCTGCAACATTCTGGGAGGCTAGAAACCATTTATTTTCATTACCTGCTAATAATCTCATCCCGTGTTACCTAAGTTATCTATTTTAAGCTTTTTTATCTAGACTCCTCCTGTATTCAGCGAGGAAAGACAGGTCAATTGCCCTTACTGACTCAACTGATAGGGACAGTTTAGATGAACAGTTTTGACTAACTGCATAATTTTCTGATGCAGAAAATTCATTGAAAGAAATTGCATCCATAGTAACTGGTGAAGCATAAAAAGCTGAAAGGAAAGGTAAGAAAACATGCTGAAAATAAGATTGGAGAACACATGTACCATCGTTCAAGTTAAAAAATATAAATAATTTTCTAATGCAGATTAAAAAATCCAAATAAATTCAATTACTAAGTAAACAAATAATATAAGAGGAAGAAATAATTATAAATACCAGGAAAAAATTGAGACTGACGGGCTGTCTAAAATTTAGAAAAATCTTAGCATCTTGGATCAAACTCTGAACTGTATTCATATAACATCACTAAAGTTATGAGTACTGCATAGATGTGAAGACAGAATTTGAATCTCATGTAGTGTGGTGTGAAGTACACTTTTATTACCTAGAAACTGATATGATGGGAATAAAATAGATTTTAACTATGTGATTCTTAAAATTCTTACAAAATCTGGAACATGGCTTTTCTTCAGGGGTTGTGCAATGTTTACTTATTGGTAAAAAAAAGAAAAAATACATGCTGAATTTCTCAAAGTTTCAATCTGCAAGCAGCTTTATTGCATTTGGCAAGGGCTATCTTTAACTGTTTGAAATGGAGTGTGCATCCGTCTGTTCTGGCATATGGAAAGGGCAGAACTGGGGAATGGAGCTTCTCATCCTGGATGGGACTTGTTGGATTGCCAAGTGCAGGAGCATCCTCTCTAGCAATTTTAATTCATAAGTAAAGGTGATTAATTACTAGAATAGGCTTTACTCTTCTTTCCAATAAGCTCCTGTCAAGGAGTTTAGATAACTTCACTGGGAGCAGGATTGGGCCCTTGTTATGGTTTGGAGCTGGCTTCCTGCCAAGTCTCCAAACCTCACCACAAGAAGTCCCCCCCACCCCAAACCAAGGGAGGAGAGGGAAAAAAAAACCAAAAGAACTGAAAACGAGAGAGAGACAAAGTAATGTATATAAATATATTTACACTTATATTTACAGTTGAAATATATATATATAATTTCACAGGGAAAAGGGAAAGGGGAAGGGAAGAACAAAAAACCAAAATAATATATATATATATATATTATCCCGATCAGTAGCCCAAGGTCTATCAACTAAAAGAATTAGCAGAAGAATATCTTACTACTCTCCTTGGGACAATGGAGAGTCACACTGGGGTGACTGCCGGCAGCCTCTGCCTCCCAAGGTCGACAAGGCCTTACCAGGCCTCACTTTCCAAGCCAACAGACTCAACAGCAGGGAACCTGCACCTCCAAAGCTGCCAGAAGGAAAGAGAGCGAAGGTCTTTCCTCCCTTCTTCTTATACCCCAGCTTACGTAAAAATTGTAGGGAATACCGGGTAAATCTGGGCACTTCCTTGGTTACAAGCTGGTCACCAAGGAAGGCCTAGGCCAAACTACCACAGCCCTCTAGCATTACTAGCAGGCTATGGTCGTTTACATTCTTTATATATATTACTTTCCCATTTTTAGTCTCCTTCCAAATTTAACAGTTCTCCTTTAAATGCTGGAATCCTGATACCTATAACTCTGGTTACGGTTCCCAAGTCTTGAACCATTTCACTTTCATTTGAATGTAGAAGTAATAACATCAGCAAACACCACTGTATTGGGTGGTATCAAACAGGATACAATGTGCTAATGCTAGCTGGGCTATAATAGATATCTGTATAATACCTGGAACTACTCTCACTTGATAAATCAACAGTTACTAATCTTGTCTTTCATGAGACAATAAGTGAAAGAAAAAATATTTATTCAAACTAGGATAAAAAGCATATTTCATATAACAAAATCTACAAGTTAGGTTAGCAAAAGATTACCATAAAGACAGTTCTTTTTCATTAAGTATTATTTCTTCACAAAACAAACAGCAAAGTCTGAAAAAGTTTTATTAACATTAACAACAGATATTTTTTATTATTTTTATACACCAGTAACAAAGCAACAAGATATTTATATGAAAATGGTACCCAACATTCCCAGGCTACAGATGTACTACACTGAGCAGGAAAACAAGTAGTTGTTATGATATATTACCATATATTTCACTTTTATAATTAATTTCACTGTAGGATCTGAGTATATGTGTCAGGTGAAGTTCACTTAACAGCAGAGAGATAAATCGGACCCCTTCTCCATGCGACCCCGTTTCCTTTTACAGCCACAGAAAAAGCAGCAGCATAGTTTATAGGTCAATGATGTGCAGGGCTCTGACTCAAATGTTATCAGACAAAAGCAGCACATTTTCTGCTATTAAATGGCAATACATTGAGCATCTCCTGCTTCATTCCACCCATGCCCTCCTCTCTTTTTTAGTCCATGCTGTCACTGTGCACTGTGTGGCACACATTGCTTGCTGGAAGTGCCACAGATTTGTGTGGCAAGTCATCTCCATTCAGCAGCATCATGTGTCAAAGTGAAGTCAGACAGCTGAGTGGAGGACTGTTATGACTTTTTTGATGAAGTTGTGAAAAATGACAAAGAAGTTTCTTTTCTTTAAAAATCACATTTTATATGATGGTAGAGCACTCTCTTGGTTTTTTTCCTCTAAAATACTTCCATCAAATTATAGAATAGTAGCTTTTTGGGGAAGAAAAGCAAACGCACACAGCATTATTGGTGCAGTAGGCTGTGTGTGTTGTCAAAGTGGTGAAGAGACCATGGGGCTTTTTTTGATAGTCTGCCCACATGCTCCTAAAATATGTTGGCAGTCCAGGATTCCTACTCCAATAGCTCCAGTGCCCAAGTTTACCGCATGTTCTCCTGGTTTGTATCACTTTCTCTTTTCGGTAGGTGCGTTTTCATTTCAGTGCCACAGTTGTCATCTTCCTCACTGTTCACTTGAGTGTACCTCAGGAACTTTGCCAAGAGAGCCTGTGGGAATGTGTGCACACATAAGGGATGGATTAAAGCAGGGGTGCAAAGCTATTAAACCAAACATGCAATATGACTGCTGCCAGCAGTGAGATTTGGAAATGGGTTGATTAGAAGAAGCACAACAGGAAGGTGGGTGTTTTTGCTATAGCTGTGAGAAAAGCATTGCACATCTGCCCCACAGATGGCCAGAGCTGGAAGACCACTTCTGAGTGTCAAGTATGCATTGCTGCTTCAACTTAGGATATATGGGGGCTTCAGATTAAAGTGTGATTGTAACACATGTAGCACATACCAAACTAGTTTTAATCTAAAACTGCATACCATAGGATACAGCTGCCAAGTATTCAGGTTTATCTACAAGCATACTTTGCTAACACAAAACTAACATTTTGAGGGTGGGTGTGGGGGTTTTCTGCCATCCACAAAGCAAATGATCAGAAGACAGAACTAGCCCAGTTATGCCCACTATCCCAGTGTGCGCAAAACCTGTATCCTAATTGCAGGGTAGATGTATTTTTCCCATCTGTGAACATACAATATTGGTTATTATTAACCTGAATTTACATAGAATATCCTTCAAACTGTAACAGTAAGACCTATATGTTTATGTTCAATGAAGTCCAAGAAAACAAAGCAAAATATTAAACTCTACAATAGACTATTGCACAGAATGTTTTCCAATATATTTGCATATAAAATAAAGAAAAAAGCACCAGAAAGAATTTTTTGCATTTTGATATTCTTTTGTGTCAGAATTTCGATGTCATAATTTCAAGAGCAGATGTTAGCAACTATGAAAGTATGGAATAGGACACACTATCCATATTAGCAAAATAAGGGTTGTCTTTACTGTGAAAATCATGCAGATGTCGTCCTCAGGAAACCATGGAGCACTTCATGCATGAAAACATTGGAGAAGGGTAGGAGAGATAATAATCATAACTTTTTACTGTGCTCCTGAAAAATACATGTTTAATGGGTTTTTACTTAGGAGCTACTTAAGAACAACTTAGTATTTGATAGCCGCATATGAAACTAGGCACTGACATCAGAAGTATTTTGATGGTACAGACAAAATGTGTTTTTTTCTCTAAAGCTGAGACCAAAAAAACCCCACAAACCAATATTTAATCATAATAAAAATTTCCCCTTGTTTCTTCCATCCACATGAATACTGGAAATACTCTCTAAATATAAGAAAAGCTAAGTAGTAAAGCAGACTTCAGAAAGTAATCAAAGAATCCCATTTCTTTCCTGAAAGGAGAAACCTGTCTTAGGAATGGACTTGTCATAGATAGCCTAGGCACATTTAATTCTTCCTGAAAGCAAGCGGATAGACTTGTGTATCTTTGAAGTCTGTTCCAGTGGTACACAACTGTGATACCTTTCTTTGTTTTTATTTATATTAAAGGGATTAAGGCTGATTTGGGGAGCATTATATAGGATCTAGAACAAAGAGAGCTCTTTCTCTGATGAATTAACAGTTTCCCTGCCCTAGGGGTCTTAGAGTTCAACTAGAGACAAGATTATTCAGATGAGGAAAACATAAAAAAAAAGTTCACAGCAACAATCACAGCTCCATTTGGCTTCTCATTAACATGATTGTAACATTTTTTCTTATCTCCTGTAAGACCATTTCTAATTTACCTATTGTGATTGTAATAGAGAACTATTATAAATACTCCAAGATTAGTGGTCATTCTCATCTCCTTTGCAACAGAATTTCAGAACTTTGGGTAAATTGCTAAGTAATCTCATGTTTTTGTTTGATTACTACCGTTGCATCAGTATAATTGTTTAATTTTTAATGCAGGTCCTAGCAGGGAGACACCGTTTTTTCAACACTGCTTTCATTAACTGAAATTCAGACCTGGCCTTTCATTTTGATCTAATATTCTAGACACGTTAACAGTCTCTGGTCTACAGGCAACAGTACTGAACAGGAAATGAACCATCGTCAATATTATTTTTTTTTTTAAATATTCTCCCTGCAAACTAATGAGACGTAGAAAGCAAAATACTGGCTTGCAAGAAAAGTCAGAACAATATGTTTTCTGTGTAGTATGACATGGGGATCATTATGGGTCAGGTGTTATTGCTGACATTTACTGGTAGAGTAGGGCAGGGAGATCATAGAATCATAGAATATCATGATTTGGAAGAGACCCACAAGGACTGAGTCCAATTCTTATTGTTCTGGAGAGTAGTTAAATGCTGAGCAAGGCAGTGACTGTAGAATCCTGTGATTCCGAAGAGAAAAGACTTTTGTTGCTGCCACAGGTCCATGGCACTGGGGGCCAAGGATGTTGGACTGGAGTTGTTGCTTTCTGCCTGGCAGAAAGTGGGGGAAAACTAAATGGTGCAATACAGGTACAGGGAATTTGCAGAAGCTCTTCAGGCAAATGCAAGGTTAACAGTCTGGAAAGCGCAGACATGCCTTTGGGCTCAGGTTATGGTGTTAGATGGCTACTCAGTGTTTGTCCTATCTTGCTGTCATCAGATCCACTTTGCTATTTTTAGGTTATTGTTCTTCATTGACACTCTGTGAGTGTGCATTGTATAGGAGGCTGAGTGCCCTCTATGTTGGCATGATCTGAAGATCTGCTGTCTCCAGAACTTTTACACAGTTTTTATGCCGAGCAGAAAAATGGACTGAACTTCAACAATGTCCCCACACCCACTTTTCCAGAAAGTAGCAATGAGATAAGATTAATTTACTTACATGATTTTCAAATGCTAAGAAAAGTACAGTTGCAGTATAACACACCCAACATGCATTTGTACTCTCTTTCCTGTACCAGTTTAGGCATTGAGCTATTATGATTTGATGAGTTAAGGCATGAGACCTTGAATGAATTCTAAGTTAAAAATATGTTTCCATATGTAGATGAGCAAACAGTTATTTTGACAAAATATATTATGAGTTCCACTTGGCATCACTTAAATAACCCCACCAAACCTTTTTCCTCTCATAGTCCCTTGAAATGCAAGAACACCTTATATTTTAGCTGTCATCTTAATGGGAGATATTATTATAGGAGAAAAAGAGCTAATATCAACTGCTTTTAATTTAGGCAGGATTTCTTTTACTTGAAGACAGAGAATTTTTCTTTTATAACCATTTTGACTGGAAGTCATAGGGCCTTTGCCAAGAAGTTTCAATTATGCTTTTAAAATATAAATCCTAGGAGTCTTGAAATTACAGGGTGTGGGTAGCGATATGTTAAATGTTTTACAAGTGAGGAGAAATTAGTGCATTTTGGCTTATGCTGAGTGCTGTTAAGAAACAAAACTGTTCTTTTGTTGTAGGTAAAAGCAGTTCCTTCCAAAGAAGTCTTTAAAAACTTGAAAGCATTTTCATAAAACTCTGTGAAAATGACACACAGATAACTGCAGAATGCTGAAAATAAAGCCAGCCACAGAGCCTCACCCAGGACGCGTTCATCAGGAGGACATGGTGTAAACACACCGTGGGATGTTTTGGCTGCTAGAGCAACCATGGGATTATTTGGGGTGTGTGTTAGCTCTGCCCACCTAACAAATTTCCCATGTGGTATTTGGGTGGGGGAAATGAAAAACTTCCCCCTTGTCAGGTATGAAACTATTTCCTTTTTCAGTTTGAGATTAAGTGTATGCCTTGGTCGTTTGGGTGGAGGACACTGACAGCTGCAGTTTTGAAGAAGAGGGTATTTCAGTTGGGGCAGGAAAGATTTCCCCACACCTTAAAGTTGCTCACATCAATACTGATTGGAACAAAAGATGCTGTGACAAGAGACAGTATAAAAGACTACTAATAAAGCCTTCCTTCAAGCGAAGCAAGTTTCACTGCAATCCTGCTGTCACTAATACTATGTTAGTGATTGATAGTAAAATCAATACTGTATTGAAACAAATGTGATTCACCTTGGCTGTGATTAGATAGCTGTACTTCTATCACATTAACCAAACTACACAGGAACAGTTTGTTTTGGCATTATGTATTTTTTTAAAGACAGAAGAACAAATGATATCAGCTCTGGTATTGAGATAGAATGGTGAAGATGAACAATACCTACTCTGGTAAAAAGTCTATTGATACAAATTTAACCTTTCAGTCATTTTTGAAAAAAAAAAAAAATTGAGCCAGATGAATGAAATAATATAAAATCAGCCTTTTACATCATATGATTTTGGCTTTTTGAACCAATATCAGGAGCCCTAAAGCCAACATTCGCTGTCTTATACATCTATGACCTCAAGTAATAAAACACACAGAGCTCCTAGAGTCCCATCATTATGGGTACATAAACCAATGCACTTCAGAATAACTGACAAACTTGCAGGTAAATATAGCAAGAGTCACATTCAAGATTACTATTGACAGTTCCTGAAATGGGAATGCATAATCTTTCAGGTGTCTCAGTCCTTGGGGCAGTCAGTGAGTTTATTATGTTTCCTCTCCTTTCACTGTTGAAGTAGGGCTTAAAACCAGATGGGTAAGAATGACAGCTTATCTCTTCATTTTGCTAAACTTTGTCTACAAAATTGTGTAAATCTTTCATTTTTCTTTAATTAAAATTATGAATAATAAACCGTTAGTACTTTTTTAACCAAAGCTTTGGACTTTGGAGTACTGTAAGAAAGCAAGGGAAGTTTACTGTTCCCAAGTGAACTATTTTAGCCTGTAATCTGAGGGAGGCAGGGAATAAATTCCTTTTGCACCTCTGAATGCTGAAAGCAAGATGGTCTACAACGGGGACTCCTAAGCACAGCAGCAAAATTACAAATCAGCAACAACTTTTATTTCAGCCATGGCCTAATTAGAATTAGTACACAGTAGTCTACAGTACTGACATTGGAGGAGCCGATGAATGGTGGCACATGATAAAATCACCTTCTTGCATTAAAAGCCAGCTGACCTCAGTTCTGGGGTAACTTGGGGAAATATAAGCATTTGTAATAAGCAGATGAAGATTAGGTAACGTAACAGTCTTTTCTCTAATGTCTGTGAATCTAGAAGAACTGATGAGTAAAGAAGATGTGAAATGAATATCTCTAAGATTGATATTGTGTTTTTCTTTAAGGTTTTTCCTTTTTTTTCAAGATGATGTGTGCTCATAATTTATAGAATTAATGAGAATATACCTGGATATGGTTAGATTTCCCTGTAAGGCTCACATAACAATTCTAGATATTTCTAAAACTTCTATGAAGCCATAAGGAGCTAGAAGTATCATGCACCACCCAAAAATTGAATGCAAACTGCATCAAAGAACAAAGCTCATGATCAGAACCTATTATTATAAATTATAAATTTGACATTACCTTCTTTCCCCTTCTTCTCCCCAAGGTCATTTAGAATTAAATTTTAGTATTTCTGTTTCCTAAAGTTCTTTTCAGTAGGGTATGTTTTGCTGTCTTGCTCTTGACATTTCACAATTCAGCAGGATATAACAGCTATTACAAAACCTTGCAAATGAAATTTTAAGGTAATTTGAGAGAGATTCCTGTAAGCAGGGAAGATTTATTAAAAAATCTTGCAATTTGTTTCACATAGATAGGGCTTGGTACAGGATAACACAGGGAACAAATTGTTTGGGATGCATTAATGCATACAAAAGCTGTAGGATATTATAAGCCACATGGGTCTTCAGTATGTGACCCTTACCTTTTGTCCTATTATATCTGCTTCTTATATCTAGTAAGAAAACCACAGTCCTGGCCTAACAGGCACCCATGTGTTCCATTCATAAGTCATTAAGAGATTCCTAGAATCAAACACATCAAAACAATTTTGTAATTGTTTTTTTCCAGACCATCCCAACTAAGCAAAGAACATCTGTTTGTGCTGAAAGCTGAGCTCATATTTAAGTATATAGCTAAGCAGCAGCATTAATTTTTAACTTCCTTTATGGAACAGTTCAGAGTAAGCAAAGCTCAGTAATCCAGAAATAACTGGGAGATAGAACTTGAAAACTTGGCTCAATTTGTTTCTAGGATATGAGATAAATCTCTGAATCTGAAGTTACTTCCCACCCTTCAGAGATAAAAAGGTCAGGAAACATCCTTTCATTCTGCAAACATGCTGACCCAAAGACAGAGAAACGCTTTAAAAATCAAATCTAAATCACTACTTTTCTTAGGTCATGAACCCTTTTTTTTAGGAGTATTTACTGTCAGAGTATTCAGATTATCTGATAAAAAAAAAGTGTCACTTTTGCTAAAGTAAAGGGTCAATGTGTTCTGTCAAATGGACAGTGGCTTGTCTTTCTTTTTTCTATTGACCTTTGATACATACTTGTAAAAAATCAACAGAAGTCATTTATACACCAAGGGGATACTCTGCAGAAAAATTCAGAAAAAAAAGCTTTGGGGATTTAAGTGTCAGACTGGGGTATCAGCCTTATGGTCTATTGAGGTTTCTTATCTTTATCCCACACTACCTAGTAGAATATAAATCTATAACAGGAGAAGTATCACAGATGCTGTAGTTTACAATATGTAGAAGAAACAACAGAGGCAGAGGAGACATAAAATGATAATTTTGCTTATACAAAATAGCAGCCTGAAAAATAAAACCAGGAAAACAAACAAGCAGATGGAGAAGGCGAAGTCTGCAAGACACAGCTGTGCAAAGTATTTAAATATCCAGATGCAAAGCAGCTTAAGGGTCAGGGACAAGGGAAGGACGCAGAATGCTCTTAGCAGCTCTGCAGCATGATTGAGTAGTCTGCTTTAAAATTTCAATCACAGTAACGATTGTTGATTGTCCAGATTTCTGTCGGATTTTACTGGAAACTTAGATTTTGTTAGAAATCCAAACTCCTGAAACACCTGAGCACCTTTTAATGCAGGTTTGTTGCTATTTACATGGTAGTAAAATAATTAATGTGTAGGAAAATAAGCTTTTTCAAATGGTCTTTACTCAATTCTCCCTTAGCAAAAGGAATAATAAACCATTTTTTTTTATAATAGTCACAATTGTTTTCTGAAGCAGTTAGTACCCATAATAATAATTTATCCTTTTACTGTATACTGACTTCATCTAAGGAATTCAAGTGCTTCATGAATGTTAATTAGGCATCTGCAGGCATCTATTAGGCACCACCAGTTGCTAAATGATGATTTTGGTCTATCATTAGCTCAAAAGACTCCACCTGCCTACTTTGCTTAGTATGCAGTAAAGGGAGCTGGGGGAGCATATCTGCATACTGAAATGTGGAAAGGATGCCTTTTGCTTTAAAAGATAGATGCAGTGGAAAGCATTAACTTAAAATAAATTCCCGAATGACATTTTATTACTGGTTTTATTATCTTCTTGGGCTTTGGACTCCCTCCTGAGCTGGCAGATGTCCCCTCACATCATGTCAGTGACTGAAAGACAGATTTTCATTCCTACCCTCAGCTCTGTTTCAGGTCCTTCAGCAGTTTTGGAATCCTGTTCAAAGCTACAGATTCATTTCATAATCCCTCTACAGACAGGTTCAAATGCCTCAAATGCTTTCTTGTTCACTGTGTTTCTTTCCCCATCTCCTCCTTTGCCTTCCTATTCTGCCTTTCTTCCATTCCATGTGTAAGATGGCCATTGTGCCTGTTTGTTGCCCTATACCAGCCTGGCCACAGCCAGGAGGATGCATTAAGGCCAGTTTCATGACTCAGCCAATTAGGGAAAGCACCCCATCAGCCCTGTTGTTCATGAACAGAGGACTTGTGCGTGATTTGATATAGGTAATGTTGGGCACAGTGATCATGAAACGACAGGAGTGTTTAATTCCCAGAGAAGTAAGGAGGGGTACCATAAAAACTGCTACCACAGACTTCCACCAGGCAGACTTTGGTTTGTTTGAAAGACTGGTTGAGGGAGTCCCTTGGAAAACAGTCCTGAAAGACAAAGAGTCCAGGAAGGCTGGACATTCTTCAAGAAGGAAATCTTAATGGTACAGGAGCAGGCTGTCCCCATGTGCTGAAAGATGAGCCAATGGGGAAGAATACTGACCTGGCTGAAGAGAGAACTTTGACTGGGACTCACGAAAAATCCTAGCGTTTATGACCTTTGGAAGAAGGGGAGGGAACTCAAGAGAGTTACAAGGATGTTGTGAGGTTTTGCAGGAGGAAAATTCAAAGAGCCAAAAGCTAACTAGAACTTATTCTGGCTACTGCTCTAAAATACAATAAAAAAGTGTTTCTATAAATACATCAACAGCAAAAGGAAGGCCAAGGAGAATCTCCATCCTTTACTGTTTGTGGGGGGAAACACAGTGACAAAGGATGAGGAAAATTTCAGGTACTTAATGCCTGCTTTGCCTCAGTCTTTAATATCTAGAACAGTTTTTCTTGGGGTAACAGGTCTCCTGAGCTGGAAGACAGGGATGGAGAGCAGAAGGAAACCTCCATAATCCAAGGGAAAATGGTCAATGACCTGCTACACCACTTAGACACACATAAGTCAATGGGGTCAGGTGCAGTCCACTCAAGAATATTGAGGGAACTGGTGGAAGTGCTCATCAAGCCACCTTCCATGGTGTACCAGCAATCCTGGCTAACTGGGGAGGTCTCAGATGACTGGAGGTTGCAAATGTGACACCCATCTACAAGAAGGGCTGGAAGGAGGATCCAGGGAACCGCAAGCCTGTCAGCTTGACCTCAGTGCTGGGGACAGTCATGGAGCTGATAATCTTGAGTGCCATCATGTGGTACATACAGGACAACCAGAAGATCAGACCCAGCCAGCATGACAAGGTAACCTAGCGGTTGAGGGAAAGGCTGTGGATGTGTCTACCTAGACTTCAGTAAAGCCCAATCTGACACCATTTCTCACAGCATTTGACTGGAAAATCTGGCAGTCCATGGCTCGAACTGAGCACTCTTTGCTGGGTGAAAGACTGGCTGGATAGCCAGAGTGTGGTGGTGAATGGAGTTACATCCAGCTGTCAGATGGTCACTAATGGGATTCCCCAAGGCTCAGTACTGGAGCCAGCCCTGTTTAACACCTTTACTGATGATCTGGATGAGGGGATCAAGTGCATCCTCAGCCAGTTCGCAGATGGCACCGAGTTGGGTGGGAGTGTTGATCTTCT
This sequence comes from Neopelma chrysocephalum, assembly GCF_003984885.1. NCBI lineage: Eukaryota > Metazoa > Chordata > Aves > Passeriformes > Pipridae > Neopelma > Neopelma chrysocephalum. Next base: position 4,771,353 of record NW_020897742.1, on the reverse strand, counting down.
GGAGGGCAGGAAGACTCTGCAAGGGATTTGGACAGGCTGGATCAATGGGCCAAGGACAGTTGTATGAGGTTCAACAAGACCAAGTCCTGGGTCCAGCATTTGGGTCACAACAACCCCATGCAAAGCTAAAGGCTGGGGACGGAGTGGCTGGAAAGCTGCTGGTGGGAAAGGACCTGGGGGTGCTGTTTGACAGCCGGCTGAACATGAGTCAGCAGTGTGATCAGGTGGCCAAGAAGGCCAATGGCATCCTGGCCTGTATCAGCAATAGTGTGACCAGCAGGACCAGGGCAGTGATCATCCCTCTGTACTCGAGGTGATGCTGCACCTTGAATTCTGTGTTCAGTTTTGGGCCCCTCGCCACAAGAAAGACACTGAGGTGCTGGAGTGTGTCCAGGGCAATGGAGCTGGTGAAGGGTCTGGAGCACAGGTCTTATGAGGAGCAGCTGGGGGAACTGGGGGTGTTAGCCTGGAGAAAAGGAGGCTCAGTGGAGACCTTTTTGCTCACTACAGTTACCTTAAAAGTGGGGACCAGTCTCTTCTCTTAAGTAACATGTGACAGGACAAGAGAAAATGGCCTGAAGTTGCTCCAGGGGAGTTTTAGATTGGATATTAGGAAAAATTTAGTCATGGAAAGGGTTATCAAGCATTGGAACAGACTTCTCAGTGGAATCACCATCCCCAAAGTTATTTAGGAGACATGTAGATATGTCTCTTGGGGACATTGTTTAGTCGTGTACTTGACAGTGTTAGGTTAACAGTTGAACTCAATAATCTTAAAGGTCTTTTCTAAGCTAAATTATTCTATGATTCAGTCAACAAATTATACACCCTTCTTTGCAGGGTGAAAAACTACATTTAAAATAAGCCCCGAACTCACTGTGTTTTTTGTAAAGGCATCTTTTCTCCTTACAAGGAGCTTCAGAAGCCAGGTAAATAATAAAAGAGAGCCAGGGGAAATGAAAACAGAGCTAGTGAGTCACGTGGGAACTAGAGTTGTAAGCATGGTACTTAAACAAACATACTACAGTAACCTGCATTCCTCACAGGGGAAACCTGCAAAGCACAAAGAATATTGTTTTCCTAAATTGTGATTTCATAATTAGGGCAAAAAAGTGCATTTAGATAGTGAAAACTGTATTTCCTGTGACCAGAGAGATAAAAAATGGCAATATAAAAGTATTTTGATAGTTCAATATAAGGACAATCCTCTGACTGCTCACTATAAATTTTAAAGTGTATTAAAATTGTATTTCAGTTGTGATGTCTGGTTTTAACTTGCAAGTTCTTTCTGCAGGACTCAAAGATATCAGCTTCCATTTACATACTAATATGTTTGCATTAAACAAGGTACTATTTCATCTCGTTTTTTTAAGGATTTTTTTTGCATGCTGCCAATACAGATGGGCTGCATCTTAGAGCTCTGATTCTGTTTTTTCAGGGTCTATTACTACGCAGAGGCAGGAGGAAGCCCTGAGACTCTGGTCATATCTGTAGGTCCTAATTCTCATGAAATGCCATTGTTGTAAAAAAAACACCCTAAGAAAGCTGGTTTATCAAGGCAAGTTTGCTTTAGATGGATCCAACATAATTAACATAATTGTACTGTGAATGGCTAGATAAGCCACTTCATAAAAAATATTTATGTGAGTTACATGGGCAGAGTCAGCCCATGTCTTATAATGTTAAAGATTGATTTTAAAACTTGCAGACTTTGATATACCAGAGATACTTATCTTTGAAATGTATCACTAGCGGTATCTTGGACATACTAGAATGACACTGGGCTGTTCTGTGTCTTGATAAGGGCAGCAGCTCCTGTGTCTGTACTGGTCTGTAGAGATTGTTTTAAGGCTGTATAAATGCTAGTCCAGAATGCTGGATGCTTCTCCCTAGTTTAACAAAACACATACAGCCATGTCTGGAGGGGAGGGCTGGTGGAGTATGCAGGATACCTGGGAGAAAACACTGCTGCCATCACACAGCCTCCCAAGATCCCCTCACATCTAAGATGAGCCAGTCTGGTCCCAGGCTGTATTTTGCAGCACTTGTTTTTGCACCACACATTTCAGTTCTCTCCACAGAGTAATTTGCCTGGAGACCTGAGGTCAAAGACATTGCTGACCTAGGGCCCTGCCCCAGCCTGGCCTATTTCCCAGCACCTCTGTTCCCCCAGCAAAGCACAGGCTAACTCTCCTGGTGTAGGTGTGGTCCTCAACAGCTCATGGTGGGATACAAACAAGTGCAGTTCAAGAGCTCTGCTCTACATGTAACTGCAGCATCATTTCCTTGTTGTGAAATGAATCATGCTTTCATTTTACAGACTGTTAAAAAAAAAAAAGAAAACAGAAAGGAAATGCATGACTGTGAACGACATTCCTTTTTCCTTGCATTCAAAAAATGAAGCTAAAGCCAAAGTACTGCTGAACATTTTTAATTATGTTAATAATTAAATTATTAATTTATCAGCTACCCAAGAAAAACATATCCACTGAGAAACAAAACCTCATGTATATGTTAGGCAACACTACTCCAAAATTTGAAGAAATTTTTTGGTTTTTTTTTTAAGTCTTAAAATCCTTTGGATCCCACCTCTTTACCTTCTGTTTCCTGCCATTGCTATATCAAACCTTTTTGGCGAGCAAACAAGATTTCTTTTGTTGCACTGACTTGGCACATGATTAATTTTTTTTTTCTTAGAAAAACCTTCAAGACAAACACTGTTTTCAGAGCATTTTCTTCCTCTGTCCTCTCCCCTCCTCAAATCCTTTTTCCTGAGGGACATCCTTGTTCATGGTAGCCTACTGTAAACAAAAGATGATATCAAAGTAATTGCTTAAATATAATTGAAGACAGACTTCCTCATGTACATCACTTAGCAACATCTTTGCATGCACATAATACTTTTGCACACTTTGTTAATGCTTAGGAACTAATCATCCTTTGGAAGAAACAAAAAGGACTAAACAAAAACCACACAAGTTTATTATTTAAAAGAGCTTAGAAGCTTGTAAGGTACATCCGCTGCTTTTCCAAACATGGTCTGTGGCTGCATCTCACCAGTTTCTTCCAGCAGATTTTGGTATCTCACCCCTTGCAGAGTTTTTGTTTGAAAGGTTTTATCATCCACCCCTCCATATGCTATCACATATTTCCTGATAGGTTTTTTTTCACAGCACACCCAGAAGGCTGCTTGGGCACCTCCTGTTTTTTGATCAATCTGTAATATATTTTGCTTTCATCCCTTCCTGTTTGGAAGTCTGTTTTCTTGTTCACTTGTTATTGTTTCCATTCATGGTTTTTAAAATTGAAATAGGTGTTGTACAAACAGACAGGAAGGAGTATTTCATCACCACTAGGCTGCTTCACCTTTCTCTCTCTATAACCAGTAGATTGGAGGGAGGACAAAGACACAGGGAGAACCGAAGTTAGTTTTCAGTCACAGTAATACTAGCTACCTTTAAATTGCAAACTGGTTATTGTTAGTAGTGTATCTGTAACAGCAGAGGCTGTTTTACCATGACACCTTGTGAAAAAAAGAGGTACAATTCCAAGTATTTTTATTATCATTATTTGAGACCAGAAGCGACAAAAACAAGCCAAGAAGAAAGGAAAAAATGTGTAAAAGAAGTATTTTGGATCAACTTTACTCAATAAATTGTGATTCTTTGCAAAATGTTTTTTGTGTAATTCATCGTTAATATTCTCACCTCTTCTCTTGTGTAAAGCTTGTCTGTTCTTCCTCCAAAGGCAATTTTAACTAATTTTTCTATCCTGCCAGAAGGACATCTTGTCCAGATAAGACTCAGTGGAGACTGTATCTCTAAATTTATGGATTTATGATTTGTGATGATTCATCGTATAGAAATTAAATGATGACTTGTAATTAGGTACATGAATTCTTAGTTAATGTCTGTAGCCACATTATGTTGCTATTGTACTTCTTCACTTTCCCCCTACCCTACTCATTCATATTCTGACTTAAACTGCAAGTCTCATGCTTTGAGACAGTGGTTGCATGAGACTAAGTATAATGAGATGTCAACCTTGATTTGAATTTGCTTGTTCTAGCTCACTGCAAATAAATAATAGCAGCAGTAGTTTAAAGACAGTGGGTGGGATCCTGTTCATGTAACTTGGGAATATAATTGCACTTTAATTATAGACCCTTAGGGCAACATTTCATTTCATGTAAATTTAATTGTTTGCTACACAGATGTCTTCATTTCAGCTATTTATTGAGGTTCTCTTTATATTTATTGGAGAAAAAGAGACACTTAGAGACAAAATTCAAATCTGTTTTAGGATGAGACCCATCACTCCCTTCAAGGGAACAAGAGGAACTTTGATGTGATGGGACACACACGAGTTCAGAGGTTTCTGCCCCACTATTTACGTGTGGAAGGCAGGTCTCTATGAGAAATGAGATATCACTGTGAGGTTGATGCCTCAGATAGAAATTTCAATGAGGATTTGAGCAGCAATTTCTAATCTCATAATGATGGTGGTCTTGACACTTATGCAAAGGCTTTGAGAAATCTTTCTGTGATTACAAGCAGAGCTATCACAAACTTACTAGATGGAGAACAAGAAAACAAACTCTTAAAGAAACTTTGTTCTCTGATATTCCTGGAGACACAGTGCTTTCAGCTGGGCTGAATATACACGAATTGTTTCATGCCTGAAATAATTTTCCTATGGAAACATATGTTTCTCACAGACCTCTTTTTTTCAAGTAGGCAGAGTAGACAAAACATAATAAGCACGATATTTGTAAGTCTAGTAGTATTTTGTGAAAGGTAGAAAAAATATATTAGGCTGACGAAATTTCTTTCCTCAGTCTAGAGTTCTGGCTGAGACAAAAGTTTATAGTTGGGTTTGTGGATATCTGTAAAAGCTGTGGAAATCAAAACTGGTGTGAACAATGTGCAAATATTTCTATGAGCTTTGCGTTTTGTCCTTCAACCTTTTACAGAGCCCTTGTTGTATATGTGGCAAAGTCTGTATCAGCAGATCTGTCCCGAGGATCATCAGTTATCCTTAGTTCAGCCTGTTCCTGGAATATCGTCTTCAACTCTCTGTCATAGTCACAAAACATGAAGTTCATTTCAGAATTAGGATATTAAGTGTCCAATTCAGCTTTGGACTTAGAAGAATCAGTTAAGAGAAACTCTGTGAACTCAATAAAACCACACTATCGTGAAAAACATTAGAAGAACAAAAATAATTATTATATTTAGGTTGTTTTTTTTTAAAAATGCAAATACTAGAACTACCAATATTTTCACATTTGTGTGAATATAAATTAGGCTATTTTGAACTTAGCAACCCTAAATTAAGATGCTGTTGGCCACTGAAAACTGATCTGAAATGACCATGTATTGTCTGACCATGTCTTTCCTTTTCCTAGAATAGCAACAGTGTTCACAGTTGCACTGTGGATCATGAAGAGCAGCAGTTTCTTAAGGACTTCTTTTTTCTTATCTACAAGTGACATGAATACCTTTCACTTGCTAATGTTTTTCTTTGAATATACATGTATTATTTGACAGGAATATGGAAATGTTTGTTGGAAAGACGCAATTTAATTGCATTTAATATAGTTAGAAGGGTGTGATAGATGACAGATGACTAAAAATCCAAAAGAGAAGGAAGATACATGGCTTTGATTTCATCCTCTAATTAATTGCATCACCCAAATCCACAGCTGTATACCATGAAAGAAGGCTTAAAAGTGATTGTGTGATGACAGTTATGTAGCCATTACTCATTTATCCCAAAGTAGCAAACTTATGGTCTCCAACAGGTTTTTCTAATATATATTTTTATTATTTCTCTCTGCATTGTAAAATGAAATAAATACAATGGCAGCAAGTTCCAAAATATAAGTAAAATCTTTACAGATATGTTTTTTTCTGTCTTAAGAAAGGATGCAGATGTTCTTTCTGCAGAAATTCACTAACACAGCTCTGCTCAGAATTTGTCTACAAAAAATAACAAAACCTAAATTTTTACTCAGTTTAGCAAATTATGTGAAATAATTAAAAAAAAATTAAATGAGGATGAATCACTCTGAAAATAATTGTTTATATGAAATGAAAAAATGATAGTTTGATTTTGCTTTATCTTCCTGTGGATTAATCTTATTGAGAGTTTTTTTATTACTGAGAACTCTAGATTCAAAGGACCTCAGTCTTCTGCAGACATACAGCTTTCATTCTGTGGGTTTAAGGAAATCTGTGCTAATAAGCTCCTTAGAATCAATGAAGTAGGGTGGTAAAAAGAGGCAAAGCATCACTTATGATGAATTCATGAAATGGAGACCATTTTCAATTAAGAGTTTTCAGGCTGAATATGGAGCGTGTGCGTGCAAACTGCAGCCCAGACGTATCTCTTATTTCTGGAAATAAGTAATAAATCATGCATTCCACTTGCACTAGAACTTCACTGGTAAAACTATTATACACTTTTTTTTTTCCCCAGCTTTGCCCAGAGAAGTTGTGGATGCCACATCCCTGGAAGTGTTTGAGGCCAGGATGGATGGGGTTCTGAGTAGTCTCTTATAATGAAATATGTCCCTGTACATGGCAGGGGGATTGGAACTGGATGATCTTTAATGTCCCTTCCAACCCAGGCCATTCTATGATTCTATGATATCGAGGGAAGTTGTCTGAAAAATCGATATAAAGGGAATTGGGTTAACCTTCAAAGATTAGGCTATAGCAAAGTGTAAGCAAAGAAGAGTAGGAGTAATGATGTCATTCTTATGTACATTGTTCTATTAGGGTTCTTGGCTATGTGGGTAGGAGGCAGTTTACGATGCAAAGGTGATTTCTGAGAAAAATAAACCATCCAGGACACTTATTTGAACTAGTCTTTATTTTAATATATTCCCCTCTTAGTTCTTTAATACCTAAACTGCATGATCGCTATGTAGTAGGCACCCCAAGAGAGAATTAAAAATAAAGAAAAAGTAAAGAGCAACAGAAAAGGGAGAAAGAGAAAGCAAATGTAAGGTTCCTTCCCAATTCACTCAACACTGAATGACAATTTGCAAAAAGTTTCTATTTTATGCTGTTTCTTGCAAGTGTTTGATAAAAATGTTTGGTCATATGAATTTTATTTTTTTTCCCCTTTTCAACTCTTCTTTTTTCCCTTAATGTTTCACACTTTATTTCCCTAATATATTGCTCTAGAAATGCAATCATGTTTTTGACAGCAAAATCAATTCTACAAGATAGGAAGGAGAGGAGAATCACAGCATGTCAGGCAAGAATAAAGTGTTTATATGAGGTGCCAAACAGAGGAGGGCAGTTGCTTTCAGGTGTCCTCTCAAAGCAGGCACAGCAGGGAGATGCAGCTATTTCCAGGGTAGCAGTGTCCCAAGCGCAGGGCAGGGCAGGGTTAGCCGTGGGCTGGAGCTCCCTGTCCCCTTCACCCCAAAGGAATCTTGCAAGTGCCACTGTCCTAATGTAAAACACTTTGGCTGTGCATTTGTGGTTCACCAGAATGAATCTGAGCCTAACAGTGCACTGCAAAGGGGTTAAAGAACATTTTGGTTCCATTTATTTATAGAGCTTCTCTGGTGAATGAAAGCAACAAAAAAATGCTTATGTGCATGTTTAAAACACATACAGTATCTGATATACTGTTGGCTAAATCCCTCTAATCCTGCCTCATAACAAACACATTACACAGTCATGCTCAGCATTAATTTAGGAATGAATTCTGAATGAGAAATCATATTCCTCTAAAATCTCTAAAGCTGCAAAAGTTCAGAGGATTAGGTTTACAGTTTAATCTATTTACAGCTCAGTTAAAATGTACACCCATTTGAATTTGTCTGATGGAAATACTGAGCATGACTCACTAGTTCCATAATTTATATTTTATTAAACCCTGTCAAAATACGATTTATGGCTAACCCAAGACAGCCTTGAGACATGAAAGCAGAAATCTCTTGTAGGTGGTGTGTGACAGATGTTACTCTGAATTTGCTTCTCATGTTCACAATCCATAATTTGCATGAGAATAAGCACTCTGATTTCAGCTAATTGATATGTGTCTCTAAGTGTCACATCAATCCTCTCTGCAGTAGGGCAGACACCTTCAATAGTAGAGGTGCCATCCCAGAGTAACATTCCAAATGTACAACCTGTCACCAGTTTCAGCGCACTGCTGAGGGAGCTTTAAATTCAAGGGATCCCTTTTTATCTTGCAGCCTTTAGAAGAACTGTACTTATCTAAACATGAACTAAATACTTCACACTACTCCTGAACACATGAGCAGGATTTGCTAATACAGAGAGGATAAGAATAGTAGGACCAAGTATGAAAATAAAGAGGGTAGGATGTCCCAGGCTCAGGTATTATTTGTAAGGATGAAAAGGGTTTTCTGAGTGTTCAGGGAATCAGTTTTCTCTAAATTGTACAATGAATGGTAGTCGAATTTTAATTACTGATACTCTATCTGTACAGCATTTGAAACTTTCTACATGCTGCCTTCTAAAAGTGGGTTTCTGAAAGAATTGTCTCTGTAAGTGCTGTAAGAATCTAATTAGAGGCAATTGCTTGATTTCTGAATCCTTTTGATCAGCCTTTGGTAGTGGCCCAATTCGGAATTCTTCAGCAGCTTTCAACTTCTTTGACAGTCCAGAAATAATGCCTCGGCAGGATGTCACTTGGTGCTCAGAGCTCTGATACACCCTCTATTCAGGCACCTGTACTAGACATTATCAGGCCACAGCAAGAGTCTTTTGCTAACAGCTATAAAGGTAGCCAAAAAAATAGGAGGATTGGAATTGTTAAACATTTTCCAAAGCCTCGGTTTCTCAAAGAAAAACATCTGAGTCCTGCCTTCAGAGAATTATGGTGTCTTGCTGAAATCAATAGAAAGCCCCAGCTTTTACCTTTCTGTATGCTTAGAAAATTCCAAGAAATATTCATGATATAACATAGATAAAATTATCCCTTAAAAGGAATGTGTAGAATAAGCACCACACATCTTCCTAGAAGAATGTGATCTGCATCATTAGGTTAGAGAGGTGTGAGAAGAATTCTCGTTTTCTTTTAGCCATTAGGCAAACAGTGGGAATAACCCAAGTACTTTTTATAATTAGATGGAGCATATCAATATCATATGCAGTAAAGTGTCATGCTCTGTTTACAGAATCATATTTCTTACATTTTCATTGTGTAGTTCTTTCCTTCTTCTGAAAATTCTAGTGATAAAGAGGTTGGGAAAACTCAGAGATTTCAGCAGTCATCCAGGTTTCAAATGGACAATATTAGGCTATCTATAACAGTTCAGAAATCAGAAGAATTCCAAAACTTCTGCCTGGAGACTGATGTTTTCTTCTTTCTTCAGCTGATAAGAAGACACCTCTTGCAGGATATTAAACACCCTCTAACTTGGATATAACACTTTGGCTGCAGCCTCAGTGTTTCATATATCTGACATTCCTTAGCATTTTTAAAGAAAGAGACAGAATGTTTGAAAAGTCCCTTCCAATGAGGAAAAAAAAAACAAACCACCAAAATCAGTTACATGTGGCAAATACCACCTCACAGTATGCCTTTGAACATTAAGAATGGCTAAGAAACAATCCTTTCAGAAGTAAATGTTGGTTTGGATTTTCACCTTGTGGAAAGATAGTCTTTAAATTGAAGCATAATTATTTTTTTGGTTGTCCTTTTTTCCAGTGACAAACTAAACCAAAAAACTTGTTATTTGAAAAGTTTGGCAAAACTCTGCAATGTCATAGTACTTCAACAAAAAATGTATTTTTCAACAATGTTTTCCTTCAGTTTTCTTAAAGAGTGAATGCTATACCATGTAAATTTGTCAGGTGGTTATGAAATGTTTGTATTTAACAGCTTCCTTTCTATAAAAGCATATATTATTTTTACAGCTGATACGAACTTTGCCTTAAGGGTGTTTTAGTCCCAAAGGGAATGAAAAAACATGCAGGTCACATGAGTTATTGTGGTCAATATTCTTATGGCAACTGGTTTTAATGGAAAGAACTCCCCTAGGATTAATTACATTAATGAAATAAAAGACCTAACACTTCTGTAAGGTTTACATCTTCAATGCCTGTAATACATAACCTACCTAATGTGAATTAATAATGATCATCCATGCAAGTATTAGGAGCTATAGAAATTTACATCAACTGAGAATATTATAGTTAACATTTTAAAGTAGCACTTACACAACTAAATTTTCTTATTGGGAAAAAATTTCCAAATAGAATCCCAAATTCTATGGGGAAGTATTTTTAGGAAAAAATTAGATGAGTTAGAATAAATTATTCAGTCAAATACTTCTTTCTAAATAAGTCTATGCTGGCTTATCACACATTTCTACAGTTTGCTCCTAATAACTCAGTCTTTCTTTGTGACCTAGTGGCAATAGAGTGTTCAAAAACAGCTTCTGTTCTAAAAAAGTTTAATTTGATGAGTCACTTACAATTGAATGTTGGGTTTAAATGCATTTACCAAGATAATATGAATGGACTCTTCAACTAGTCCAGAATTTTGAAATAGCTTATCCTAATACTTCCTTGTTTTACATTGGTGTAAATCCAGAATAACGTGTTGCAGAGGTGTGGAAATTGCTTAAATGAGTTGTCTTCAAGGTAATTCTGTGGAGTTTTTCAGGAAATTCTTTTGGCAAGTACATGTACTCCAGATGGAAATGTTATCTTTCCCTCATCACAGAATCACAGAATCAGAGAATCATAGAATGACTTAGGCTGGAAGGGACCTTAAAGACCATCTAGTTCCAACTCTCCTGACAGGGTCATATTTACCAGACCAGGTTGCTCAGAGCCCCATCCAACTCAGTCTTGAACACTTCCAGGAATGGGGCATCCACAGCTTCTCTGGGCAGCCTGTTCCAGTGCCTCACCACCCTCACAGTAAAGACTTTCCTCCTAACATCTAATCTAAACCTACTCTCAGTATGAAGTCATTCCTCCTTTTTCTGTCACTATATGTTCTTGTAAATAGTTGCTCTCCAGCTTTCTTGCAGGCTTCCTTCAGGTACTGAAAGGAGATTCTATGTTACATTCAAATGTAGAATTTTAACAGATTTCTTTTTCCTTGTATGTTTCTCAAAGGAGTGGAGATTTAATATTGACACATGAAAGAATTAAATCGTAATACTTTATTAAACTCTATTTTTACTGTCTCAGTTCTGTTGGATCATCTCACTCTGACCATTGAAAAAAACCCAGATAGTAAAATTAGTGTGACCTTCACACTAGCAAAGTAATCAAGTACATGAGCAGTTACATTGATTTGAAGAAGATTTCCTGAGTGCTAGTACATTTTTAATGGGGTAATTTGTGTGTTTAATAAGATGCATGACTATAAGAGGTTTTCAAATCCAAGATTTGAAATGCATACTATGTATTTTATACTCTGCATCCACAATTAAATTATTTCATGAAATTTCCTGGATTCATTTGAAAAAGAAGGTTGTTTTTGCCAGATTTTCTACCAGAGAAACCTGAGCCTGTTTTCCTGTAGAGAAAAAAAAAAAGAAAGATATAAAAAAGTGTCAATTAAAGAATAGCTTCCCTAGAGCAATACTATAGTTCATCAAGCTCCATGACTCATCTTTGCTAGAAATACTACAGTGATATCACAAAGTCCATTTCCTTCTTCCTCCAGGTTTAGTCTTCTAACTGTACAGGGAATTCAGTTTTCTGAAAGCTCTTTGATTTTTAAGGAAGTAACCTTTCCTAGTGCATTGGCCATGGAGCAAAGCAAGCATCAGACAGTTCTTCTCTCACTGTAGCAATTTTAGCCTCTGTTTTCTCCACTGGTTGAGCCAAAAGTTGTAACATCAACTCCAAAAATAGCCCATGTAACCTTTGCAAAAACGTCTAAAGAGAAATTTTGGGTAAAAAACAAACTAAACCAAAACTTTTTTTTGACATCCTTTAAAGATATTTGTGCAAATCTTTTAGCTGTGTTTATTTAAAACCATCCCATCTCTTGACCACAAATATTAACCTGGAGGCTGAATTTTAATTTCTCATTTTGTAGTTCAATACAGCTTAAGCTTGTATATAGGGTCATTCTGGGATAAAAGACAGGCCTCCATGGTTTGCCCAGCCCTGGGTATACATGGCTGCTAGCAGAAAGAGGTTGCAAACCAAACCTTTTTCTGGGAATAGAAGGAATAGTCTGTAGAAATTTTATGTTACCCCTCGAAATATTTCAGAAGTGCTCTAGCAGTCCTTCCTCTGTTACCACGTAAACCACTGGAGCCTGGGGGGAGCAGTGGGGCACTAATTAGCTAAACTTTGTGTAACTGATAAAGACAATTATCTGGCTTTATCTGTCTAGTTTCCCCTTATGCTCACCTGCTGAGAGAGGAAAGACACAACATTCAGTGATGATGGAGAGCACGTAAACCAGGAATGCAATGTCCTTGGAGACCTACTGGAAGTGAAACTATAGCTACAGCCTGCAGCAACAGGATGTAATATATGCTTAGTGGGGGAAAGAAGGAGCAGATCCTGGTTGTTTGGCAGAACTTTTGTGTGCAAAATATGGCTTATTGCTTTGAGAAAGAGTATCTAACCGTAACTGATAATTACAGACTAAAAATGTACAACAAAATGGCTCCCATTAATCAGCAGTTGAGGCATTTCCTGGTATTTTGAAAAGTATACAGAATAACTGTTTTTCAGTGCTACCAGTGAGTGAAGATTTTTTCTGCATCCACTGCCTTACCTAAACTGAAAACAAATGGATTTAGTAAGATAAAGATACTAAAGATGTTATTGCTGCAATAATAGTGTGAAATCTGTGTGGGAGACCACTGGACATCAAACATAAAGCACATCTTGAAGCACTGTCAAAGGTTGAGTGCCTATTTTTTTGAAATAATCTCATGATATTAACTGTTGACAATTCTGTGATAAATATTGTGGAATCTGCAAGAATTTGGGGCACTTAGAACATGTGCACATCACAAAAAGTCCAATCACTGTAATATAAGGTTAATGCCAGCAGATTTCAGTGTCATGAGTTTACAGATGAATGTCGAGCTCACAGGCAATAAAGAAGTTGTGTAGCTGACAATGAATTAATATGGATTTCTTTATGAGGGAAAGAAACACAACAAAACATAGAATGTGATAAAGGGGCTTACAAGAAAGCTGGAGAGGGATTTCTTACAAGGCCTGTAGTGATAGAACAAGGGGTAATGGCTTTAAGCTGAACGGAGGTAGATTTAGATTAGGTATAAAGAAAAAATTCTTCACTGAAAAAGTAGAGAGGAGATGGAATAGGTTACCCAAAGTTATGGATGCCCCATCCCTAGAAGTGTTCAAGGCTAGCTTGGATGGGGCTCTGAACAGCCTGGTCTAGTGAAAGGTGTCCCTGCACATGACAGAGGGGTTGGAACTGGATGATCTTTAAGATCCCTTCCAACCCAAACCATTTTATGACTCTTATGATTTTGATCTATTCTTTCATGACAGGGTTATTAATGTCTAATGAATAGGGAAATGTCCAGAAACCTATGCCTACCTTAAAGAGGAGGTAGGGGCAGTCCACCCTTTAAAATTATTTAAATAATTTAATAGAAGTGGATAAAAGAGAAAAACTCTCACCTGAAGAGCTGTCATGCCATTCAGATAGGTGACCCTTTTTCCCTATGGAATACAGACAATTCTAGAGGCTTGTCTAGTCCACCAGAGTTATTGTTTAAGGAGTACAAGAAAGGTAGAGTAATATCTATTATGGAACTCCAGCCCCAATCAACTGAAGCTGGGATTACTCACAATTTATTAAACACAAGGTGGGTTTTTTCCGTGTCAAATGTCTCTGGTTTATTGAGCTTATCAACCACTCCAGATTGTGAGAACAAATTTAGTAGACCTAGAACTGTTTAAATCAGGTCTGATGCTGGAAGCAACACATTTGCTTAACCTAATCTGCCTTTCTTCTTCCCCTGAGACTGGGCAAGGAGAAAAGGGTCAGTGGTTAGTCCCTATGAAGCACCATGCTAACACAGACCTGTTGTTTTTAGATCTCAGGCTGGTGTACCTCAGTACAGCACTGCATAGTTGTGAAGAAACACCAACAGAAGAGCTGGCACTGGCAGGCAATGCCTACAGCATGTGAAAGTTTTCTCAGGGCTGCACAGGTACTTGACAGGCAAAGGTAGCTATTGAACCCTCTCCTTCTAGATGCTTAATTAATTGAGGGGCTGTTTTCTATCCTCAATGCTCTGCTCAATTTTCTTTACATTTTCACCTTTTCACAAGAGCAAGCTTAAGGTGCTAGAGCCAATGATCTCTCTGACAGCAGTTACTTTTTTTCAGCTCACAGACCAATGTGTTTTTGGATATATTCTTTCCTCTGTGTCATTTTTTAACAACAGCTGAACTATTTTAGCCATGTGTTCCTCCAAGAATTCAGAGATAGGTATCTGGCCCAAAAAGTTGAGCTTGAACTGCTGAATTAGGCAAGTGTACAATGACTGAGAACAGGCTCTCATGGTGGAAACACTGTCAAACAATTTTTCTCCAGTTTCTGGAGCTGCTGGTTTGGCCTACTGTATTATTTGGGTTTATTGCGAAGTTTCTAATTTTATGCATTTCACTAGAAAGGGGTAACATAAGAGTTAAAAGCTGATTTCTAACTCTAAGAAAGTATAGATTAAGAAGTCAGTTCTTTCTTGATGCTTCCTTTCCTTTTTCTTTCGCAACTTATTAGTGTGTACTGGATGCCCTCTTTCATTATAGAACCACTTCTCACTGCTTTCATATAATTTATGGTATTTAATTCAGGCTTAAATAATTTTATTCAACATGGTTAGCCCTTGCTACCACAGCATCTTCATTTCCTACCTTCTTCCAAAACTCCCATGTGGTACAGCAAAAGCAGCTGGTCTCAACCTGTTCCTACACTGAGCATTTCATTTCATGCTGACAGTGTTGCTCCACTTTTGCTTTATCATTCTAGGCTCTAAGAGGCTCCTGATAGACTGAAAAAATCCCAGCAATGCAGTGGTAGGAACTAGCTCCTTAGCAGCAATCTAAATGCCTTCAGAAGTCACTTTTTTTTCTGCAACCCAGCATGAGGTTTTAGAGATTTCTGGCAATTAAAACAATGCTATTAAGTGCCATGTCAGATAAAGTCTGCTGTGTCTTCACTATCTGAGGCCTCAGTATTTGTGTTATTCAAAGTTGATCATACCATCTGCTTTGAAGAGAGGGAAGCCCTAGCCTGCAATTACTTATCTACATTACTTATCAGGTTGAAGCCTGATAAGACTTGGTTTTCTTTAGTACTTCATTCGCTAGAAAAGAAACCTTTCTAAGATTTATAGTTTTCAGTTTTGCATTTTTTTTCAGTCTTTATTGATGACAATATGACCTTTTTCATCTTTCCCCCCTGCCCCCTCCCCCAGCTATAGATAACAACATATATTCAGTTGGTGTTCTGGCACATGATGGCAGATGGTGCCATCATGCCAACATGATGGTGTTCTGGCACCTCATGTTCCCCAAAGTGGGGTTAAGTCCTGGTAACTCTCATTTTTGCTCACCTGCATTAGTACTGGACTAGGACAGCCCTAATATTTGACTTCAATTCCTTTACATATGGCCTGTAAGTTTGAGGAATCAGCAACATGTGTTCCTGGCACTGCAGCAGGGGAAGGAGTTTGCTGATGGAGCACTAAAAATGCATTTATTTATTCCACGTCTGGTATGTGTGCCATGGATTTTACATCTCATTGCTCTAGCATGCTTTTCTCCCCTCCTTTAGATCAAGGATATCAGAACCTAATAGGAAGAGTTACAGGGTATGAAAAAGTGACAAATTTGATTGTTAGCTGAAAGAAAGATAAAAAAGTTAATGTGAGCTACTGATTGTTATTGCATCCTTTCTTTAACAAGTGCTGTTGTTTTGGTTCTGAAGGACTCTTGTCAAATCTCAATAGTGACAGGTGACATTAACAGAGTACATCAGCCATTCAGCTCATGCAAAGCTGCTACCTAATTTTTTTAAGGGCTCATACATTTTTACTATTTACAAAATTATTTAAAGCAAATTTTTTTTTTTTACTTAAGTGAACAAAATGCTTGTGACCTGAAGACTAATTTTATGCATTACTGAGAAAGATACTGATTTTGTCTATGTTAAAGATTAAAGGACCACAATTCATGGCTATAGTGCTATTCCCTCTGGCAAGTAATTTGAGACAAAAGGTTGTTTAAAGTTCTGGATGAGTCACCAGACTGGTTTTAAACTTCTGTTTTGCCACGGAGGCTTCTTGTGTGTTGCTTCCTATCTGAAAAATGAGGATACTACTTTATTTTTTTCACCCAATTTTCAACAATTTTTTTCCCCAGTCAGTCAAGACTATTTAATTATTTGTAAGAGTAGCTTTTATCAAGATAGAAATTTGTTTGATATTCTTAGGTACTGCTACAATATCACTGATTTAAATAATTAAAATAAGCAATAACTTGTCTCTGGTAGTTTTGCCTTTCAAATGTATTATTTGAATATTTTGCTGTCATAGGACAGAGTAACTGAGATCTGAAATTCTCTACCAAAATTACAGTATTGCAAATGTTACATTAGCCATCTGAACAGAAGCATCTGAAATTTATCAGAAATCCATTCAGTTATGGTTTCTGTTGTTTTTGAAAAATGATACATTTGAGCAGTTTTGTAATTTCGTCTGCCTCTTAAATATAACCTAATTTAAAATTTATTGTGCTCAGAAATATTCAGTCAAAGATTCAGGAAAACAGTATAGAATGTAAACCACCCTCAGGTTATATGTTTATATTCTATTAACTTTGTACGATGACTCCAGGTTTTATCTGTTAAACTTTAATTCAGATAAAGGAACGAAATGCAGCTATTGTGTTCTGTAAGTTTTGAGATAATAGAAGCAATAAAGTATATAATCTAGCAGAATGGCTTCTCTTCAGTTTACGTGTTTACTTTATTCAGTTTTGCATTAACAGCTTCAAGTATTTTTCTCTGTTGTCTGATAGTGATTTAGTTCCCAGTTATCCAAAAGCCTTCACTAAGCCATGTTTGAAGGTAAGTAAACTTGTGTGTGAGTCTCTGCAGTCCATCCCTTTCATTAGCACTTTCCGCTCATATTGAGTCTTGTGCCCATCATTGTCTGTAAAGCTCACTGGGCATTGCACTATTGAACTGCTGCAGCCCAGCCTTCACCAAGCAAACTATTCCTTTCTATGTTTCTGGAGATGATTGTTCCCACAGCAGCTGATGTTTCTTGCTGAGCTTTCACTTCATTACTTCTTTTGATGCCTGTCTCAATAAACTTCTTGCCCGCCTTTTTCCAGACTTCCCCATGGAAACTTCCTTCCAACCCTGCAGCACTGCTTGCCAGAAGCTCTTGTCCAGCTTTCCTCAGAATTTGCCCCAGCTTCCCCACTTCTAATTTCAGCTCAGACCACTGTCTTCTTCAGTAATCACTCTCCTTTGGCTCTTCTCCCTCCTTTCTGTCTCCCTTTGTCTGGTGTAGATGTCTTTTGCTCTTCAAACAGTCCTCCTTCTCCAGTCCTACACAGGCAAAACCAGCTCAGCTGCTCCTCCCAGGTGTTTGCCATAGGGAGTGGGCAATGTTGCAGGTCATGTCTATGATAATGGCTTTTGCTGTCAGAAGCTTTGTACTACTATCAACATGTTTGGCACAAAATATAGAGTTTGGACAAGAGTATTGTGGCCTGATCCAATTTCCATTGAAGTCAGTGGAAGTTTTTGCTCTGACTTTAGTGGGTGCTGGATCAGACTCTGATGTCTGGTGACTAATGCTCTTTTCATTGTATATTTCATAATACAAATATCCACAGAGGAACATGACCCAGAGAAATATAAGGTACTTATTTTTCAATATTCATTCCTAACTCTTGGCAACAGCAGTCTAACACAAATATTGTTTTTAAATGCTATCCAAGGAGATTGTTTATCTATATTATTCACCTAGCAGCCCAGAAAAACAAACTTCCAGTTTAGAAATCTGTTTGGCTAAGGTAACATTTATATTAAAACAGACTTACTGAATGTTTGTTAAAATAGAATATATATTATCTTTTACTGCCAAGTTGAAACTCTTTGCTACGTGGGCTCCCTTCCTACTTCCAGTAAGGCTGTCGCTTGCGGTGCACAGGACCATCACTTTGTTGTTGATAAAATATTTATTGTGGACTGCATCTTAACCTTAGCTCTGCAAGCTTGCATATTTATCATGTTAATCCCTACACTTGGAATTTGAAATTAGGATATTATCTTGACCAAAATAAATAGCAGTTAGACACTTTTTCTAATAGCAGTTAGACCCACTGACACTTCTTCTTTCTTCTGCAGGCATATTCCTCACCTAATTTGGGACTTGCACAGTAGAAATTATTAACTATTCAAGGGAGTATCACCTACTCCCATAAATAATATAGATGTTTTTCTTCCTTACTAATCTACTGTGTAGAGAAACACTTGTCTGTGGTGCAGTAGGACACAATAGGTGAATATGAATATAAAATCCACAGCCACTTCAGTAAAATTCATAATGAAGATAGAGAAAAAATAATTGGCAGGTAATATCTTCAAAGATTTTATCTCTACTGAAGATGCTTCTGGCCCTCACAGAAAAGAAATAATTTGTCTACTCAGTTCTCTCTCTATACAATGGGAATAACACTGCAACCTCATCGTTAATTAATACTTTAAAAATAAGTAAATCAAGTGCCCACACTTAAAGGCAAGGTGGTCTAGAGGATAAAATTATTGAATTTGTTTATTTTGTAAACTTTAGATTAGCTATGCTAAAAAAAACCCAACAAAAACACGACTAAGCAAAGAATAAGTACCAAAAAATAGTGGATATATCATTATTCAGTGTTTAGGGTGAAAATAGGATTTTGCAGTGCGATAGTATTATGATACATTTCATTGTGAAGATTCACACTCATTGCCGAGCTGGATTCATGTTTGATATTTTATGTTATCACCTTTCCTGTTCCTCAGCACGCTGCTCCTACAGGTTCCTGACAGAAGCTGGCCCTCCCCTGGATGACCGTCCTGGCAGTGGACACCCTTTGTCCCCGGGGGTCTCCAGGCAAACATGTGCCCATGGTGGATGATGGATGCACTGCTGTGCATGCATTCAATGGCTTTCTTGTATCAGTGCATAAAATCAGAAACTTTGTGCATTACAGATCAAAAATAATGCTAAAATTTACTGAATTTTATTTTTTATGAGTGTACCTTAGTCCATTCTCCTAAACAATAATATAGACTTGTAAATTCATATATTAACATTGAAATGAAATAAGGCTGTTAGAAACAATTGATGGAATGTGTGCATATGTCTAAAACATTTCAGTATCCTTAATAGCGAATTTCACTGCAATACCAAAGAATAAAACTTCAGTATATAAAATACTAAATCTGTAAGAAGATGGGCCCGTCTTCTTTATATAAGTTATCTTTATCACTATAAATTAATGTTAGCATGTTTTGTTAGCCTTTTTCATGAGAATAAGATTTGTGTTGTCTAATTTATTATATTGATTACACAATGATGAACTGCTTTGGCTTTTTCAATGTGCTGTTATGGGATTGGTTATCCATTACAATTCGTTACCTCAAGCTACTTTGGTTTAAACATGAAAGAAGTGGAAAAGCCATCCAATAAAATGACATAGCTGTGGAAAGGTTGAAGAACTACACGACGTCCAACTAAAGCTGACAAGCATTAAAGTTTGAATTTCTCATTCTTATGACAAAGATGGTAATAGGAAGAGAAAACAAAAGTATCTAATCCATTTTTATGACAGTGAGTGTAATTAAATTGGAAAAGATATAAAAGCAACCTGTTCTTATTATAATTTATATATCCTTATCTTATGCCCCTTCCTTGATTTTTCTAATATAGAGTTGGTGTACCAGTGTAACATTAGGACAGCAATTCTTTGGGAAACATGCGAGATGATATGTACAGAGGAGTGTGTTATAAATTGGCTTATATATTTCTGAAGAGATTCATATCTACTGATATTAATATTCTAGATGAGAAAAGGAATGGTTGAAAGTATAGACAGCAATTTTACTGCTTGATGTTCCCCAAAGTGAGAATATATGTCATATGAATCTTTTGTGAACCATTATTCACAACATTTAATAAGATTGATCTTTACTTTGGAGTGACCAGTGATTCTAGATTCAGGAGTTTCTGTCTTCCATTATCTAAAACATTAATTTTGTTAAGA
Source organism: Neopelma chrysocephalum (assembly GCF_003984885.1). Lineage (NCBI taxonomy): Eukaryota > Metazoa > Chordata > Aves > Passeriformes > Pipridae > Neopelma > Neopelma chrysocephalum. The sequence continues at coordinate 4,751,071 of NW_020897742.1, read as the reverse complement.
AAATGAATGATAAAAGTGATATGAAATAAGGATCAATCATTCTTATCAGTATGTTAACACATAAAGGAATCCACTTATTACAGAACTAAATTAAAATGTAGACTGACTAAATATTTCACTATGAAAAACTGTGCTTTAGGTTTTGGGGTTTTTTTTGGGTTTTTTGTTGTTTGAGGGGTTTTTTTGTTTGTTTTGTTTTTTTTGAGAGAGGGTTTGTTGTTGTTGCTTTATTTTTCTAAAAGGCTGTCCTACATAGAAACTGTAAGGGTTTTTTTAATTTTAATTATCATTGTGATCTATATAATGGTGCAAAGTTTATTTTTTCATAGGCTAAATAAAGATCATGTATGACAAAGTAATTCCTTGTAACCCCCGCACAGTTAGTTTTAAACAATTTTTGAGAAAGAATGACTGGCTACCATTTAAAGCCTCAGTCATGCAAAAAGTTTTAATATATGCTCACTCATAAGCATAAATACAAAAGATTACCCATGCTGAGTTACCTCAGCATCTTGCAGTAACCAGAAACGGAAGCTTATGTCAGAGCGCACAGAATAAGATGTCTGTACAAGTACAAGAAATGTCTGTGGCATAAAATGATGAACGCAAGTGACATTTGGAAATGGCCTTAAGTATGATACATCTGAATTCATACAGATCCTCCTGTCTCTGGACTCAGAGTATAGCACTGTAGCTTTTCCGCTCTCATGAGTGTGTGGATCATAGCCTTCACGTCAGTCCAGTCCTCAGCCCAATGTTCCTGCTCTTGCCCTTTGCCCTCAGAGTTTATAACAGCTCGGTATGTTACTGTATGAGGACCCACCAAGTTGACTGGAAACATTGTAGGAGAAAAGCACTTTCATTTTTATCTGGTATTTAATATAATTATCTTGTATTTAGTCTTGCAGATCAGTGTTTGGGTTGAAAGCAATGATATACTAACATTTCTTTGTTTTTTTTAATTTTAAAAGAGAGAATTTCCTTAAAAGTTTCCTATTGGTAAATATTTGTCATGATAAAAAGCATGCATGTCTGTGTATTATTAAGCAGAGTAAACAAAATTTTGATTAATTTTCAAGTTCTGATCAAAACTTTTTTCATCCCAGATAGGGTCATCACTTTGTTTTTGATGCTGTGACAATGCTGAATGAATTTGAAAAGTTAGCACAAACATTTTTAGTTTGCAGGGTGTGATGGACAATAACTATTTTATCAACAATTTATCTATGTCCCTTTATAAAGGTGGTGGACCTCTGAGAAGATGACTGTTGTTTGATTTGTCTGGAACAGGCAGATCTTTTTGAGGGAGGATGTGCTCCTTGAAAACTATTGCAGATAAAAAGGAAGCAGGACAGAAAGAAAGGGATATATGAAAATGCATCGAGCAGGAAGATGGAGCACACCAGAGTCATGAAGACTTTGGAGATGATCCTGAAGTATATCTGCACACAGCTAGCCTTCTGACAGGATGGAAAGAGGGTTTCTAGGGCTTTTAACAAGGCTGTATGAGGTTTGTTGCAACACCGAAAGCTGTTGAGGTGCTGATCTCAGGTCAGGCCTGGTGGAAAAGCTTACCTGCAAGAAAGGAGTGGATAGAGAATTTCCATCTAAACCACTTTTGGTTGTTTTACAGTAACAGATTTGTAAAAAATCCCTCTCAAAACTCCAGCTTGTCCCAGGGTCATGTCAAGGCATTTTCAGGTGAATTAGTGGAAGTTTGTGCTTAAAACCAAAATGTATTAAAAAGAACCCCAAACCCAAACCAAACCAAAAAATAATTAGTTTTTATTTACCTTTTTTGTATATTTATTGATTGATTTGTGCTTACAGATTCATACCAGCAAGTGTCCTCCCATCACAAGAATTATGGTGCAAGTGTGATTCCCAGAGACCAGTGGGTCAAACAGCACTGTGAACTTGGCATGGGCTTTTTCAGGGGAAAGCGAATGTTACAACTCATGTGCATGCATTTTAGTGCTGTGGAGTGTGAGAGAGTTTTGGATCTAAGATCTGACTTTCAGCTGTAGTAACACAAGGCCACAGTTTGACTTGAATTTCTAGGTTCAGTTCCTACAGGTGATGGCTTAGACAACTAATAATGAGGCTGGAGAGATTGTGCTGTTGGGATATATTCGCTAAATGCACCGTTGCTATAATGATTTGTAATGAGACACTAATCATTGTATAAAATGCTAATAAAATAAATGTACTTCATATTTTTTCATGCTTCTAGTAAAAGTTCTCTAGACATGCCATTTTCTCAAGGGTGTGATGAACAAAAGCTGTCTGAATGAAAGAGTTGGGCAGGGTACTCACCCTTTGCTTTTGTTTTTCTTTTGAAAGAGAATTATTAGTGATTAGAGGATCATTTTATACTGATGAAAGCATTAGGTGCTATTTTCTTCCCAGCCTCCACCCACATGTCCTGCTGTCTTCCTTGTGTCTACAGTAGCAATTAGCTATGTGACTCTGGCTTTGCTTGTCAAGAAAATGATCCAGGTAGAAATTAATACTATTTTGTTATTGTCAGATTACATTTTAGTCTGTTTGGTCTTCCCTTGTGGCAGGAACAAGCATTTAGCATGAGGATTTGGGGAAAGAGAAAGGAAAAGGGCAAGATAGCTGTTTTGGCAATGGTCTTTATCAGCTTATGTTGGTCATATGGTCTTATGTCAGCTTAAGTCAATTGTCAATAGTAACTTGATTTAGAAAGCAATAGCAGAGCAACAAAAAACCTTCTGCTTCTCCTTGTGTGCACACAGTACACTCAGTCACAGTTCTTTTGTGTAGGATATAGGGCTCCCTCCACACATTCCTGTGTAATCTGGGAAAAAAAGTGGATGTGGATGTCCTTAGAGCCTTTCTCCACCCTGTCTGCATGCACCCATATGCTGCTACATGCACTTACGTATACTCTCTTCCCCTGCATCACATCTGAATCCTTGCAGGCTAAGTGTACTCAGGGCTAGGTCCCCACACAAACTCTTTTTAAATACACCGTATTTCTTTTTAGTTTGTTATCTCACATTTTTATTTATTCCATTTGTAAATATGCAGGTCAGAAATCTCCAGGTGTAGAGAAGATTTTGATAACTTTGGCTGCTTTCCATGTCAGTTTGCAGCACAGTGTCGTGCATTTGCCTCTGAGAAGGAGGGATCTGTACCTGATCTAGTCACCCTTTACCATCCATTGATGTCACAACTAATTGCCTTATTCTTATTCCCTTACTCTGACACAGGAAAAGATACAAGGAACAAAATTTATATGTGATGTCCTTTATTTATTCAGTCGTATTATTTAGGTTAATTTATCTTCATGCTGTGTAGTCTTCATTTCAAATAGAAAATCCTGTTACTTCTAGTTAGAATAAAACCAGTGTCATAACTGGCACATTGTTTATGGATGAGAAAAGAAAGGTAAATAAGCCAAAGGCATGTATTTTTCCTTTCAAATCCATGGCTAAACTACCACAGCATCTATTACACCTGGGATATATGGAGGAGTAAAAGATCAGTGTCAAATGAGCTAATCTTGTGATGGCAGATATTTTTGTAATTTTTCTGACTTTTACCGTTAGGTTATTAACTCAGTCTTTAATGGCTCTGGAAATATACAAGGAGGAAAAGCTTGCCGTATGTCCTCTGTGTTGGTTTACTGAACCTCAAGACAGTTAAATCCCTATAAATGATTCCAAAGAGACAGAATTGAAAACTGGTCTGAATATTATAAAGGGTTCAGTTACATTCAGCGTAAGATTCAACGTCTTCTAATACTCCTAGATCTGTATCAACTCAGCAAAAGCTTTTCTCAGATGTACTAGCAATAACATGCCAGTAGCATAACTTATTATGTAGTGACATAATATTTTTACTTATGTGAAATGTAAGGTTACCATAAACCACCTATACAAAAAAAAGTGAAATTTAGATTAAGCAATAGGGATCAGAGAAGGTCAGAGTTTGTTGAGATTTTTGCTTTTATCTGTATTACTAATAACTGGTGATTTGCATGATGTATATGTCGCTAATGTCTATTATTGGCTTGTGGGGGTTCTGCTTATTGGTTTTAGTGGTAACAGCAAATGCTGTGGCACAGTATAGTTGGAATTAAATTTTAAATAAATAACATTCACAGGCATATAACCACTTCTTAGCTCTATATTATTTTCCCTTATTTTTTAACAAGGGATAGATGAAGACTCAGATTGTAAAGGTCTGGGGACTGCAACTCTTAACATCCAGGCACTTGGTCCTCATTTGAAATCCAGATTTTTCCACTGTACCCCTGCACAAGAAATTTAGAAAACTGGGCTCATGAAAATGAATGCCCAAATACCAGCAAGCTGAGAAAAACTTAAACTGGACAGGTGAAGAATCACAGTCTGAAACTCCCTGAGGCCTGCATGCTTTAGGAAGAGATCCCTACCCAGGATCCATAACTTGGACTTCTTTCCTAGTGGCCCTCCTTGGGAGGTGTGATTTTTGGGTGCTCTCAGGCAGTGGGAAGGTTTAAAACATGCTCTCCTGCTTTTTGCACGAGTTTCCAAGCTGTTGGTGAACCACTCTGCTAAAGGGGGGTTGTAGCTGTTGCCAATACCAACATTATTTCAAATTAAGTATTGGCTAAAGTTGTTTTGCATGCAGCCCGATTCAACCAGATCAAGGTGAGACATCACAGTGATTTCAGTGCTTGGGACTGCCTGAAAAAGTGTAGAAACAAATCTTTACCTCCCTCAGATATATGTGTACTTACAGCATCTTCAGGGTTAGGCAAAGAGATATTGAGGCTCAGTTTTGGATGGGCTTACCTCTACTCCTTCTCTCTCTCTTTTTTTTTTTTCCTAATTTGATCCTGAATCTCAGTTTTCGCTTGGAGTGATAGCAGTGATAATATTAACTGTTTGAAAAATGTGTTGTTCTGTGATCATGTTTTCTTGAAAACAACAAACTACAAAAATAAGACTGTTACCCCTGCTTTGTTTAAAAAAAAAAAGAATCATTTTACAAATTGACATAATAGACGTGTATCACATAGAGTTATTCTAATGTTTAATTAGCGTATTTGAAATTCCAGCAATTGTTGTGAGGTTTTCAGATACATTTTGAGCAACATGCAACTGACTGCAGTTTCAAATTACAGCAAAATATGCAAGAGTTAATATTTGTTACCGGATTCAGTCAGCTGAAGAGATTTATGAGCTGAATTACTAAGGTAAAAATATATCCAGTTAATCACAAGTTATAGCTGATCTTGCCCTCTAATGTGGAGTGAACAGTTAAATAAAAAGAATCTAAATGCTATATATTCATTTTGCTACCTTTTAACTTTCTCTGAATGAATTTGTGGAGAGTTTTTTTAGTTATATTTAACGCCTACAGAAGACAAAGTCAGACTTTCCATTCACTTTAAAAGTAGGTGGACTTGTTTGTTAGTAATTTTAGTAAAACCCAGTGATTTTCCTGTCAGCTTTGGGTGCTGGTGAATCTAGAGTGTCCTAGGAGACATGTTGGAAGATGTTTGAAAGATGCAAAATGTATGTATCTTAAAATTTATTTATAAAATCACAACTTTTTATAAATAGACAAGAAACTACAGGGTTACTTATACAGAGAACTGGGTATAATTTCCAAACTACTGCTTTCACTGTCAATGAAGCAGACTAGTAAGATAATATATTTAAAAGTAACAATAACATCTAGCAGTAAAATAGATTTCAGAAATCTGTAACCTTCAGATGATTCCCATGTGCTGTAAAACTGCTTGGAGGTGAGACCATTTCTCTGCTGTGTTTCTGAAGTGCCTCAGCACAAGGCACTCACTGATGCCTGAAGCTTTATACCATTTTACAGTATAATTACTAATGGTAATACCTCCTATTTGTTCTTCTATGATAAAAACTATGGGAAAAATTCTGCATTCCATCCAAAATGGATTGGGTGCAGCGCGCAGATTTCTGTACCTGCATGGTTATATACCCAGTAAAAACAAAAAGAGAGAAACTGCTACCAGAATTTTATAGGAGTTTTATAGCTTTTGCTAGTTGTGAAATCAGACAGTCTGTCAGCATGTATTTCCTTTAAATATATTTTCTTACACATGTAAATATATGATGGGTTGTGCCTGCTGATACCGAGGTATTAGTCTGCTCTCCATTGCTGGCAAAATCCTGGCAAGAATACTTTTGAACAGACTAATACCTGCTATAGCAGAAGAACTTTTATCTGAAAGCCAATGTAGTTTCAGAGCCAACAGGAGTACCACAGACATGATATTTGTTCTCAGACAATTGCAAGAGAAGTGTAAGGAACAGAACAAAAGACTCTATGTAACCTTTGCTGATCTCACCAAGGCTTTCGATACTGTGAGCAGAAAAGTTCTATGGCAGATTTTGGAACGTTTAGGATGTCCCCCCACGTTCCTTAAAATGATCATCTCTCTTCATGAGGATCAGCACGGCCAAGTCAGATATGGCAATGCACTTTCTGAGCCCTTTCTAATAACCAGTGGTGTGAAACAAGGCTGTGTTCTCGCACCAACCCTATTCACAATCTTTTTCAGCATGATGCTCCAAAGGGCCACTGCAGACCTCGATGAAGAAGATGGTATCTACATTCGATATCGTGCCAATGGAAGCCTATTCAACCTAAGGCGACTGAAGGCCCACACCAAGACCTTAAACCATCTTGTCTGGGAGCTGCTTTACACTGATGACGCTGCCCTTGTTGCCCACACAGAAGCAGCTCTGCAGCGTTTAACATCCTGCTTTGCTGAGGCTGCTGAGCTTTTTGGGCTGGAAGTCAGCTTAAAGAAGACAGAAGTTTTCTGTCAACCGGCACCTCAGGAAGTCTTCCATTATCCCCATATCACCATTGGCCAATCAGAGCTCAAATCAGTCCAGCAGTTTAATTACTTAGGCAGCCTCATCTCCTTGGATGGTAAGAGTGATGCAGAGATAGACAACAGGTTAGCAAAGGCATATCATGCCTTTGGAAAACTCCATAAAAGAGTCTGGCGAAATAAACACTTGAAGAAAGTACAAAGATTAGTGTTTACAGAGCCATATGCTGTCTACTCTTTTATATGGATCCGAATCGTGGGTCATTTACCGCCACCACCTGCGTCTCCTAGAACGCTTCCATCAACGCTGCCTCCGTACAATCCTAAACATCCACTGGTCAGATTATGTGACCAATACATCTGTTCTAGAACAAGCAGCAGTCACAAGTATTGAGGCCATGTTGCTGAGAACTCAGCTGTGTTGGGCAGGACACATCTCAAGGTTGAAGGACCACCGCCTCCCTGAGATCTTACTTTATGGTGAACTTGCCACCGGTTGCCGCAAGAGGGGAACCACAAAGAGGAGATACAAGGACTCCCTGAAACAACATCTCAGCCTTGACCATATTGATCTACATCACTGGTCTACTCTGGCCTCCAATCGGAAGGCCTGGAGACACACAATCCAAGCTGCTGCTTCTTTTGAGAACGCACACAGGATCACTCTCAAGGAGAAAAGACAACGCAGAAAGAATCGTGTCTTGCTGATATTATCCAAGGAGTCTTTCTGCTGTGCCTTTTGCAATCGGACTTGTCTATCTCACATTGGCCTCTTTAGCCACCAGTGCGCTTGTAGCAAATGTGGGTAGAGCCCTTCCTAAATCTTCGTTTGCAAAGCCTAGCCATGACAATGATGATGATGGTGCCTGCTGAGGTTAAAGTCTTCTTGAATCTTTGGGATGAATCAAATGTGGTTTGCAAAGTTGTAATTTTACGGACTGAAATATGACATCCAGCTGTCTATAGGGTTTCTTCCCTCCAATAAGTCAGGAAGCATGGATTAACATAATGCAAAAAAAAGAGGAAAATCAGGATGATTTAAATGTACTGATGTAATGTTTTTTCTAATGTGCGGTTATGTAATGATGTACAAGCCACTGACACTATCACATGGAAAATTATCTTCTGATCACATGCTTCTAGATCAGATATTAGGGGATTACAATAACTTGTGAATTGTCTCAGTGGCATTTCTTTCAGATGTAGATCTTCATATGTCTTAATTTCAGTCAATGTTTCTGCTGGGTACAACAGTTCAACAGAGTTACACTGAAGATTAATTTGATGGGTTGCTTTAAAATGGATTTCTTGCTCCATCAGAAAGCAACTGATCATTCTAGTTCTTGTTATTATTGGTAAACCAATACGGTATGGCTATGTTTGGTAAATTAGAAGTAAGGAGGTCAAGTTAACTTACCTTGGGTGAGGAGTATGGTTATACTGTTAATGATACTCAGCTTGAGTAGAAAGCAATAAAAAATATTTTGAGAGAAGTTTATTAACCCCAACATTGACTTAGTACAGCAAATCTTTGTATGATACACCATTGTCCAGCCTCTTCCTTTTATCATCTAGAAGTTGTGTTGCAGTAGCCAGGAAGATGTGACAATAAAGGCTGAGTAAATCTGTGCTTAGGAAGTAATATCTTTTATCAGAAGAAAAAGGAAAGAAAAATATCATCCATGCAATAAGAATAGCAGCCAGGGTTTTGTTTTCTGAGTCCCAACTGTTAAACAGTCAGTGTAAAAAGGGATAAGAATGAACTTTCTTAAGTCTTTCTTAAGTCTTGCTTAAGTCTTGAGATTTTGATGTATAGGTTCCACCTGATGCTCAGTCAGCAGCCAGAACATATACTTGCTCTCCCTGTCTTTTTTTGTATATGCAACTCTCTTTGGACTGCATGCCTTGAGCCAGTTACCCTACTGTGCTCTATGGAAGGATAGGGAGGAAGCTTTATCTTTTTGCATAATAGCCTAATGGGTAAACTCTTACTCAGAAAGGGGAAGGGATTCCCCTGTCCCACTCCCTCCACCCAGCGATTTGAACATACATTTGATGAACAGTGATCTCATATTTAGATTCATATTCCCAGTACTTCACAAAAATGGAACCAGCTATGGTCTAATACTCAATGACCATAAGTATTGCAAAGAGTGGGATCTGAAACACTGCTTGTAGCAGACTTTTTTCTGGTCTGCTTCAGAACTCATAGTAAGATGGTATTCCATCTTCGATAGCAAGGGCAGACACAGACTAGATCTGAGGTTAGGGCACTCTTCTGTAATCCTTCTTAGGCTCGGTGGAGGAAATCAATGACCCCAAATCTGTTTCTCAAACAAATCAGCAAAACTAAGGCAATTATAAAAGATAGTGACTAACAAGAGGGGACAAAAATCCCCAGTACCCACACCTTTCTCTTTATAAAGGGTCATCTGCGCTCTGTGAGTTACCTGTTTGGTGGTCTGGGTTCTGGCAGGATGGAGGTGCTCAGCATTGTCTGTTGACTCCTTAGACATTTGTCAGAGAAAGACAGAGCCTCATTTAGATGTCCTTACAGTGCCCTCCGGAGGTCTTCAGGGCCACCTACAAGTCGCCTTTGTAGGGAACTTGTGACCACGCGGTTGTCCTCATATTAGTGGAGATGGGTGTAAACTTTGATGCCCACCCCCTACAAAGCATAGTAACTAAGGACTTTTGTTAAAGCCTTATGAAGCCAGGAATATTCAAAGCAAAAAGAAGAAGGATAGCTGAAAAAAGGCAAAGAGAAATCTCTGCTCCCAAGTCTGAGCATTGGGATTAGAAGGAGCATCAGAGTGATGACAAGTGTGGAGAGAAGTGAAAACTGGAGTGGAAGGAGATGAGAGATGAGGAATGAATGATATAGATGTGCATGCTACAAGGTGAAGGATGAGCTGTGGGAAACAGGGATCGTGAGAGTGTCTTCGTCATCATTCACATTCAACCAGGTCATTAACGTGCTACTGTTCTACAGGTATATTAATACAACACTTGCTGATGAATGTTTTCAGTATAGATCAGTAGCTTGATTTACTCTACAGATGTCTTGTATTTTCCAATCTGCTAATGTTTGGCTATATTAAATAGTTCACTGTCTTCTCTTATAAGGTAAAACTAACCCTTAAATGAGAGCAACAGATCTAATTAAATGGTTTGTCCTAGGATTTGCCATTGTTGTGATTAATTTCTCCAAGGTGATCAATCCTAGTAGCCAACTCAAACAAACAAGAAAAAATAGTAAGTCTTAGGTTGAAATTACTTGGAATGTGATCATTGCATAATGGTTCCCAGATGAGATTGTACACTTTCTCATAAATGTCTGCAGTTTGTTTGTTAGCCATGGCACAGTTTGCCCATATTTCCTGAATTGAAAGGATAACATTTTTCATGCAGGCAAAAACATTTCACAAAAACAAATGAAAAGCCACTCAGCTTATTCAGATCAGGATAGGGATCTGATTGTTTCCTCACTCTAATCAAGTTTATCATATATGTCACAGGAAAACTGAATAACTAAGAAATAATTTAGTGTGAAAAGAAAATTGAAGTGTGATGGTGATTCCCAATAAGATAAATGGAAGCTAGGGACACCATCTACACAGAAGATGATGAGATTTGGGTCCCTACTTCCCTTTTCAGTTTTTGAAAGTGTTTGTCTAAACCCTTGTTCTTTTGTTGGCTTTCCAAAGAAGGCTTATCAAACAATCTGAAAAATTAGTGGCATTGTAAAGTAGTCAAGATGGTGCTGCACTGCAGATTACAAAAGATCTATGTTAATTTTTGCTAACAGTGATGGGATGTATATGTGTTGAGTTTTGGGGTTTTTTTTGGTTATTGGAGTATTTTTTGCATCAGGAAGCCTGTTTTATGCTTCATATATTTAACAGCTGCCTTAAAAACAGTGGACAGATTTTGTTCTTAACTCCACTAGTCTAAATCTAGAGTAATAGCCAAAATGATTGATTCACTTAAATTGTAAATTCAGAACATGTGGTAATCTACTTAGCTGAGAGAAGCACTAACATTGTCATTTTTCCTGCTGCATATAAAACTTCTGCATGTTCCTCCACCATAGCACACAGTTGCCTGTGATTTCTTTTTTCTCATTTTGGCATTGCTTCATACTTCTTCAGTGAAGTGAGTTTCAGCTTACACCAGAAGGAAGCAGAAGGAAGGCCCCTTCCAGTATCCTTAGGGAAGTCAAAGTGTATTTGCAGAGAAAATACATGGAGTTAACAAGAGGAATAATGTGTTTAGTTTGCTGTCTTCACACAAACACTTTCATAAATACAATTGAGAAGGAAGGTATTGCTCTGGGCAAACAAACTTCTATCAAGGTCAAGTGCTGGAAAAGTTTATGCTTTTTCCTTGAACTATCTGTTTTGTAAGATTTCATTACACAGAGCAGAGCCAACTTGAGCTTCAAGGTGCAAAAAACAAGGAGCACAAAAGAGCATAAGCTTGGATAGAGAAATTCTCTGGAAATGCCTGCCCCTAACTACCTTTCAGAGAGAAGGGAAGTGTGGCTTAGACTCACACTTATGGTCCTAGGGGAAAGAAGTCGTTGCTGGAAAGCAGAGTTCAACAACAGATGAACTCCCACAAATGAAGGACATTGCTGTCTTCCGCCTCCCTGGTTGTTCCTACTCAAGAGTTTTTTCTATACCTTGATAAAAATGTTTGTCCATCTTCTTCCTATTAGTAGTTTCTTGGACCATTGTTTTTTTTTGTGTCAGTCTATCCTGAGACTGAGAAAACTATCTCTGTGGCAGCAGCTGGCTGTTTGCATTGAAAGGTAACATCCTGAATAATAATCACATATTTTAGCTGCCGTTTAATATGATTTAGAAGGTGGAACCAGGAAAGCTACCATAATGTGAACCAACACAAACTGTGCAGGCCAGGGACAGCCTTTAGATTGCAGAGTGTGACCTTTTTACCTAAAGGGCTTTCAAGGGAAAGGAGAGCAAAGGGTCACTGGGTCATTTTGGCAAAGCCTGTAGAATGGATTGTGAACAGGTGTGTACCTCAAGGAGAAACACAGAAGCTGTCTTTCTCTGTGAACTCCTAGCAATGCAGTACCTATGTCTTCTAAAAGCAGTTTTTGGAAGATGTAGCCCAGCTGCTGATGTAGAAGAGAAGGCAGAATCACGCCCACCTTTCCTCCCTGCTCTCACAGGGGGACAGAGCTGCGATTTTGCCTGATCCATATACAGGCCCCACTGAAAGATGGAGAAAGTATTTTCTACTTTTGTCACTCCTTCTGTAGAGCAGCTGCTGAAAAAGGCACAAAAAAATATAAAACAGAGAGAAAAGATCATTATGTATTTTCTGACATGTTCTGTATATTGAATTAAGTGATGATCCTTTCAGAAAAAAACGACCCCACATATCAAATAATATATATCACTGAGATAGGGAAAGAACAAGATTTTTTTTCCAACATAACGTAGCTTATTTTCATTTCAGTTTCAAAGTAAAAAATATTATTCCTGAAATAGATGTCTAATAAATTTGTTGCAGATGGACATGGCAGTTTGATTCTGCAAGACTGAAATGTCCTTACTTTTAATTCAAGAAGAAAGAAAGCAACTATATATTGGAATAAGAATTTGGTTTTAAATTGAATAATCAGATGCTTTGACATTGGTGAGTTCTTTTTCCTCAACAAGAAACTGTAGACCGAAGTGATTGAATTTTGAAGTATTTTTATTTTGACAGAATTGTATTTTCTGCTAGAGAACTGTTTAACTGAAGTTATTCTGGCAGCCTGGAATGGTGTCACTTGAGTAAATAGAGTTCACTCACTAAACTACTCACTTGAGTAAACAGACTGTTGGCATTAGTAGGTAGTTCTTCCCTCTAGAAGAGAAAATCTTTCTTTATGTTTTCAGTGTTCGAGATATTTTATGGCGGTGCAACAATAAAAATGTTCAGAGTACCAAGATCCAGAGAAAAAAACGTGTCTTATAGTGATTTATAGACAGTTCTGTGTAGGCAGTTTTGTTCTTATTCATCTAGTTTCCCGTTTTTCTGTTCTGTTTGAACCTAGTCATGCTTGCCATCCTTCTTTGTGTCTATCCATCCCCGTTCCCTCCTGTAGCTTTCCTGCTAAGGCATAATGTCACCTATACTCACTCTTTCTAATCAAGCAATGATTTACTTGCAAACAGTGGTATCCATAGTCTCAGTTCCCTTGAGTGACATAGTAGAAAGAAGAGAAACAGTCCATTTGGCCACCAAAGTGAAGTGTGTTCTTTGCAGAGATGATCATTCCCACTTGCTACTAAATGAACATATTTATGGGGTTTTTTTTAGTGTCCGTAAAGTAAAACTTTCAAGGAATTGTGATCTCACCATGTTTTAATCACTTTTCCTGAAGGATGGTGAAAAGTATGTGGTTGCTCACTTACATTTCTCTCTCAGCCGGAAAGCTTCTTTTTTGAAAATTACTTAGTTTTTCATATATTTCTTCCAAGGAGCAGAGAAAACACTCAGTATGAGACAAATATCCATTTTGGAAAGGTTTGAATTAAACGATAGAAACTAAAAAACAACTTGAAACAGAGGTGTTAAAAAGTGTGAAGATTTACTAGGTCCATCATTACTCAGTAACTAGAATTTTTGGGGGCCACAGTTTGCAAAGGCCTCATGTAGAAAATCTGCATCCTCTCTCAAGTTGTGTTGCTGTTGGGGCATTCACTCACTCAGATGACATCATTCAGGCCACAATTAGCCCATAACAAAACGAGGCTGGGCAAATTATCCTTTACATTCAGTGAAATGCAGATGGGGGAAATAATTAGTCATGTATTTCCCCTTTTGTGAACAGCTTCCTTGTGCTCTGGGAAGGGATGTCACACTAAATAAGTCACTTGCAATCTGTCATTTCTGACCCATAATGGTAAAATGACTGTCCTGATGAACAATTTGCAGAACGCTTGGAAACCCTTATGCTACTATTGACTGCACATGAGTCAGATTTGCAACTGATTGCTTAATCAATCTGCACCTTGGATCCTGTGTGCTTTTCTTACTCTGCTTGAACAAAGAAGCTAAGTAGTTTAGCTAAGCCTAGTGTGCATGGCCTTCTGCAGAAAATGATTTCTTGAGGTTCCTGACCTCTAATCATCCTCTTCAATACAAGAAAGCAGAATGACCTATCTGCCTGTTTTGTGATCTACTCCTATACTTGTACTGGAATCTTGGACTTAAATATCACTAAGTCCTTTCCTGAGCAATATATCTCATTGGAAAAGGGCTTAGTACACTTAAAGACATTTCTTAAAGGATAATTGTGGAAGTTCAAACTGGGAAGTCACTTGGACTCATAGTAAATAATGCTAAATTATTCTGCCTTCATAACTGTGCCTTTCCTTTGTACAACACCTAAACTTGATTCTTCTCTAGAAGTAATTTAGCAAAAGTTAAATTCTATATATGATCTATAAATAAAATTAAGTATCTCTTGCACTATGAGCAGATCACAGGGTATGCATTGGTGACAGACCACTATCTGAAGGAAATCAACAGTTCTGGAATGATGAAATTCTGTGGTGAAAATTTGGAGCAAGAAATCCCATTTTGGGCAATGCTGCAAATGAAGGAATTCTTTCATTCAGAGAGGACTCCCAACAAGCCCTTCCCAAGGGAAAAGATTGGGAGTTGACCACAGATAGCTTTAGTCAGTTCATCTGTTCCCCTTCATAAGTGCATCACCACCCTGCACTTTCATTGCAGCAATATTTGTGAGTGAATAATATATGTACCACCAAGGTTATTTGTAACAAACATATGGGTACTTTAAAACCATGAGAAAACAGCTGTGCCTTCTCTGTTGGAGGGAAGCAGGCAGGTGTAGAGTATTAGTTGATGTTTTAAATAGATTCAACCCAGTAGGAGCAGAGATGGACTCCCGCGGAAGAAATTGAAAAAGTGTAGGAAGTGGGATTGTTTTTCTGGAAACCAGGACCACCTAATCTGCTGCCTGCTAATTTTAGTGATGAGAGAAGCAGAATTTACTTAAAAGAGACCTTGTGAAATGTCAGCTAAAAACCAGGCTTTGTTCTGCTAGTTCTGTAGCTATCTTATCTGCCCCATATTCCCCTTAAAAATCTTGCATTGGATTTTTTCGTAAATTGGAAAAAATATGAACACTCATTAACCCGATAGTGAAAGAAAGCAGGAAGAGACTCTGTGTTGAGGAGCAGGTACGTGCCTAAGGGTTTGGATGTTTCGTTCTCCTTCTGCCGTCAGTAGAACTGCTTGTAGAGACCACGGAGCGGGGCTGGGGCTGCGCCCGCCCAGCTGCGCTCCTGGCCCCGCCGTAGCCGCGGTTGTGCCCTGACACCTCGCGGTGCTTTCGGGAATAGGGAGATGCTGCGGCTGCCGCCGCCCGCACCTGAGCTCGGGAGTGGAGGCGAAGGTGGATGGCTAGATCCCCCCACCCTGTCAGGGTTTGGGGCGGGCTGTTTTTCCTCTTAACAAGTCTATTGCCTCAGTACAGCCACCGGGATCGCCAGGCAGGATAAATCTCTAGTCCGGTCTGCTAGGGTGCACCTATTTTTCTGCAGGAAAGCAGTAACTGAAGTAGTTAAGTGATCATTTGATAAGAAAGGGAAGTACAAAGGAAGACAGAATCAAGTGAAACTGTCTATAAATCTAACAAGTCTTAGGGGGGACAGAAAGGGCTGGATGCTATAGGAGCCAGTAGTGCATATGCTGACTTGCTGGCAGAGGCCGATGGCAGACCTTGGGCACAATGAGGAGGAAGGCAGGGGTTGTAATTTTCAGCAGTCCTTTGTTTTACATCATACAAGTTAATTGGCTGATGTTTGCTGCTGCTTTGCAGCCTATGATACAAAAACTCCTTATATTTGCCTCATGACACTAAATCAAGAAATGGAATAAATGAAGTAAACGGGATCCAGTAAAAAATTCTATTATCAGGCAAAGAAATTGCTTCTTTGACAGAGTGGTACTGGCTTTGTTCTTCTGTATTTCTTGGATTGAATCTAACTGGAAAGAGGCTAGGAATGCCTGTTAGAAATATCTTGGCAGGTTCTAAGTACTTTCTTAATCTTTACCTCGTTACTGAGACAGTGGATACCACAAAATTTAGAAACATATTGCAACAGATAAATAAATAAATGCACATTGTAAGAGGAGGCAACTCTGCAAAATTATAAGAATATAACATCACTTTCTTATTATCTTCATCACACCCATCCAACTCTAATTCCTTTACGATATTTTGAAGTTATGTTTGCTGTTATGTATAGCCTCTGTATAAACTGGGTAGGTTTTTGTGTAGAACAGAAATGGATGCATAAAGTCACTTGACAGAGGAGCCTAGAACTTCTAATTTGGATTACAGAATGTAGAGAAGGTAAACCTCTTTACTTCTACCTTTATTTTCTGAATGTGATATGTGGAAAGGGAAAGTAACGATGTTGACTTTGCCACTCCTAAAAATGGGATAAGGGAGTGTGCTTGAGAGGACCACAACAATTACGGGAATAGTGAGAAAGGAAAGCTGCTATCACTTAGCCTGGTCTTTCTTCCTTACTGGGCAGAGTTCTCTGTTGCATTGAATCTGACCCTTGGGAATTATCTGGACTGGTGAAGTTGTAATAACTTTTTTTTTGTTTTAAAGTGGGAGGAACTATTGATACTTCGTTGGGGAAAAAAATCCCTTTCTTCTTTATTTTACTACCAATCAACAAACTGTGATCCGGTTCTGTCACTTTTACCTGCCAGGACTAATCCAAAAGGTATTGGCTGAGACTTTCAAGAAGCAATATTTTGAGACTCCATTCATAATTATGGCCAGCAGTAGCGTGTACTGTTGTCAGAGTTAATCAGTATTACAGAATTGAGGAAACTTCATTTCAGTTTGCACTATGAAAGTGTAGTAAAATTTCAGTGAAGTTGAGGGTGAATCCTGAGAAGACAAAAGGACATGAAGTAGTATATCAATTACACAAATAAATAAAATCAACACCCACAACCTAGTACTTTTCCAGGTTCATATATTCTCCTTATTAATATCCTAAATAATGGAGACACAAGTGATGATAAGACTGTAGAAGGAATGGACTAGCTTCCAAATATATCTTCACTGGTGCTCAGTTTGCTGTCTTCTGGGAACTGTTTGTGTCTTAGTCTCTTCTCTCTCCTCCTGGGGAACATAAGTTTTGATTATGCTTGTCCTCGTCCTTGATTTTCTTTACAATAAACTTTATTTTTTATTTTCCTTCTCTATTTTTCTGAGAAACCTTCCTAAGAAACTTGTTATCCATATAAAGACAAACAGGGCAGTGCTCTAAGTAGTCATCAAGATTGAAAAAATCAGTCCTGCAAGAGGCCGAAAATGTTTGGGGAACACAAAAAAAAAGAGAGATCTAACTTGCTAAACTCAGTGGAAAAGTCAAAAGGAGTAGTAATGCAGGAATACTCAGGTGTATCATTTGAAAATTATTAGGTAAGAAAAGAGAGGAGATATAAGAATGACAGCAATATTAGAGAAAAGGACTAATAGTGTTTGTGGCACACAAATTGCAGGTAAGATGAGTATTCTATGGAGATGTGAGGAAGCCTGTTGATAATTAAAGTTAATGTGAAAGCTGTCTTTAGCTCATAAAAAACAAATACATGTAATTCTTTGTAGTATTCACTCTGCTAATCACTATTCTGAGCTTATATCACTAACTTCAATAATCAAGATTTGGCATAATGAAGACTGTTCATGCAATCACAGCTTTGACTTTTGTGATGTGATTTATAGTACTATTTTGAAAAGAAATATATTCTATGTCTTACCATTCATTCCCACGTGAACATAAAGTTTTCAGGGATAACGGAAGTCTTAGCTTGGCTTCCAATGCTCTGAAAATGATTACGATCCAACTTGAGTAAAGCAGAGAAAAGAAAATGTGCGTAACCACTGATGGAACAACATAATTTTAGCCTTCAACATCTTATACCATGTCTCATTTTATTCTTTAATGGTAACATGACTGCAAGAGGTTGTCACAATTCTGGAACAAGTGTCTTGACTCCTTAAGATATCTGTTTATATACATTATTTTCATTATCAAAGTATCTTGAACTTAAGTGAATACATAATAAACACCTGTTGCCATAGTATGCACTTTTATACCATGTGAATGTAACAGTCACAAAAAGCTAATGATGACCCTTGTGTCTATTTTTAACTGCAAAAGATTTTAAGGGGATATGATAAATAAATCTATGGTCTTTCTTTCCACAAAACACTGAATATATTTCCCTAGTACTAAATATTGTCAAAAAACCATTTTCTTTGAGTTCAGTAGCTTTTCCTTTGACTCCAATGGGAACAATTAGATTAGTATGAAATAGTGTTTAATTTTAATAATAGAATTCATAAGTACATACATAATCTGCAATATGCATTAAAAGTATACCAAAAATATTACCAAGTTTCTCTTCAGTTGCTGGTTTGGGCCTACAAAATAATGGGAAGATGTAAAGATATCTACAACACAGTAACATCTGGAGGAATATTTTTTTTTAAACTACCATTGAATCATAGAGGAATTAACTCTGATAAAAGATTTTAGTCATAATTCCAAGGAGTTAACACTTGTCTACACTTCAAGGTCACATTTGACTTTTGGTGGCCTTCTGGGTTAGAAAAAGAAATGACAGAGGTTTTTGGAATGATGTGCAGACTGTTCTGCCAACTCCTGATTCCCAGAGCAATCCATGTTCAGGTAAAGAGGGTCATTGTGTCGATAATTAGCTTGAATTTTCCAGGAAGAAAAAGTAACATTCAAGTTGACAAGTCTAAATATGCAATGGGAACAAAATTCTGCAGTTATGCCAAGACTAACAAGTGATGGAAGTGGAGATCTATTTTTAAGACAAATAACATTGTTTAGTACCTTTATTCAGCACATGATCCTACTTATCTTTTGTTAATTTTTTTTTTCATTGAACTCAGGCATGGTTTTGATTTTCTCCCATATTAATCATAACTCTTGTTTCTGTCTTTTTTTTTAACTCTTTTTCCAAAGTACAACATATGCTTTTTTCATAAATGTTTCTGCCCTTGCTTTTTTGTTGTTAAACTAGATGCAGCTTTATTGTGTTTTATAGAGATAAATTACAGATACAATAATATGAGGAAGACAGAAGAAAGTGCGATTTAGTGTTTCTCTCTCTTTGCATTTTGTTTCAACAAGATAATAGCACTTAAAATGAAAATTACCCCTGAATATCTTTTGTTACTCCCAGTTGGTTTATTCTGGGCACACACTGAATTTACTACAGCAGAATCTGTGCTGAAGATTGTGTTCATCAGAAAAGCTGAAAACGAAGACTCCTGGAGCTGCAGAGCGATGTTTTTTGTATCCCTATTCACCTTTGCAAACCTTAATTCAATTCCTCAGTCAACCATTCTGTGTAATGAGACCCAGACTGGAACCTTCCACACTGATTTGTGTAAAGTCTCTTTCTCTTGGGACTTATTTATTCTACCTGCTCCTACTTCACTCTCTCTTTCTATTGTTTCCCTGATCTTTATGTCTCTCTGATTTTTGTACTGTGCTATTTTTCCCTGCTGCTCATTGTGGTAGGAACCAAGGCCTTATTTTTCCTCCCCAGCTGTCTAATGTGAAAGATCTCTCTCCTATTCAAATGTTAACTTCATGCTTAAATAACTTCACATTAGGGTAAAGTTTAAAGGAAAAATAGCTGATGTTTCTGTATAGTGGGGGAGTTAATGAACATTTAAAATATTTTTATGCTAGATCAGAGAATTCTGGAACAAATGTTGAAATATACCTGTGTTTGCTACTCCTGTCCCTACTGGTATGAGATGACTATTTTCAGGGTTTTTTTCATAAAGAAGTTTATTATTATTTTGAAATTGAAATCCCAAATAAAACCTTTTTTTTGCCATTACAATGTCATTATGACATTTTTGAATGTTTTCAAATCTCAGCCTTACAGAGAAGCAGAATCATCAAATAGATCTAGTTTCTATTCAACCTCATTTTCTGTTCCTTTCTTTCCCCCAACTCTGCAATGTATATTAAAACTCTGGATACTTTCTATGTGTACGTATTAATAAACACACTATTCTTAAAATTCTACATTTCAGAAATAGGGCTTTGCCACTGAATTCTCTTGACTGTTACTGTTACTAGTTATTGCTATGGTGGTGCAGAAGTTTTGGTTGTATATTAAAAACTAATAGTGGTAGGAATACTTCAAATAGACCATAAAAACATTTTTTTTGTTCCATAATTTTATAGTCTGATCATTATCCTGACTAAGGTGCAGCACTAGCCACTCTCATTTAATATCCTATTTCTGATGGCTTATAACTTAGGTGTCATAAATATTAGATCCCTTTCTGACTGACAGCAGCACACAGATGATGTTCCTACTTTTGTATTGGGTACTAACTCACCATGAGCCAGCAAGAAATGAGAGCAGAGAAACGCCTAAAATTGTGAAGAAAGGGGAGCAGAAGAACAAGTTATTAAGGAGCAGTCAAGAGGAATTACATTTGCTGAGGTTTAAAGAATAGACCTGTGAACAGATCTAGGAGTTAATCATGGATTAACGCTGCTGGGATTGAGGGAGTTGGCTAAGACTCAGTGAAGCTTGTGCTGGGTAGTGTTTAAAGGCATTATCTCAAAAAAGATGGGTATTGCCATGGAAAATGTAAGCAAGGACTGCAATTATTTGTATTAAAGAAGCATGACTAATCTGCTGGTTTTGCTTTATCTGAACAGGCAATTCTCTGATGGATTTAAGAGTCTCCCATCTTCTTCATTTTTTATACATGTATAGGATGGCGACTTCCAGGGAACCTGGCTAACAAGAATTTTTGTCAGCTCAGAGGAGCTAATGCTGTGTTTAAAGTAGCTATAAGAGACAGTAGAGATAAAGGATAGGAAATTCTCCAGTCTTAGCAAAGACATCTACAAGTTAGTTGTCTCACTTGGGGGTAGCTGGGCTATGTTCCCTTCAGAAATACTTCCTGAGAGTGATTCATCTCAATATAAAGATAGATAAATTAGACAGTTCCAAAGTTAGCTGAGTCCCACGCTGAATAAATATATTTGTTGTTTGTTATTCAGGTCCAACGATTTAGTGTACCAGGAATGGTTAAAATAACTTTCTTCCCTTTCCTCTCCACCCCCTCTTTTCTCAGTATGTATTTACTAAGAAAGAGATTCCTTTTGGATGTCAGCCCTGTTCCACTTTTGACCTTGACGATTATCAGTGTCTGAATGGCTGTAGACCATTTTGAGTACTTCTGGTTGAGATATTTGGTGTTTAGTGGTGCGCTCAGCAGAATCTGGCCTACACAAAGTTTTAAATGGTTGCTTCTTTGGAAGTCCATCTTTCTTTCTGTGCAGCACTGTTGCAACATCACCGAGTGAAAAGGTTATTTTGCCAAACAGAAGTAGTCATATTACACATAGAATCATAGAATCATAGAATCAGCTGTGTTGGAAGGGACCTCCGAGATTATCAAGTCCAACCCTTGATCCACTACCGCTGCGGTTGCTAGACCAAGGCACTAAGTGCCACATCCAGTCTCATCTTAAAAACCTCCAGGGACGGAGAATCCACTACTTCCCTTGGCAGCCCATTCCAATGTCTGATTACCGTCTCTGTAAAGAAATTCTTTCTAATATCTAACCTAAACCTCCCCTGGCACAACTTAAGACCATGCCCTCTTGTCTTGCTGATAGTTGCCTGGGAAAAGAGACCAACCTCCACCTGGCTACAACCTCCTTTCAGGGAGTTGTAGAGAGTGATGAGGTCTCCCCTGAGCCTCCCTTTCTCCAGGCTGAACAGCCCCAACTCCCTCAGCCTCTCCTCATAGGACTTGTGCTTGAGTTCCTTCACCAACCTAGTTGCCCTCCTTTGGACCTGCTCCAGGACCTCAATATCCTTCCTGAACTGAGGGGCCTAGAACTGGACACAGTATTCAAGGTGTGGCCTCACCAGCACTGAGTACATTCTTGTCCAGGATCCATGTTCCCATTGTAGTCTCTCTATATGGGCTTTCACTTCTTACATAAAGTAACCACTCCTTTATGTACCACCTTTGAGGTACCATACATTGATGTTACAATGTATTAAATGTTAGATATGAATGTCTTTTCTAAAATAAATACATATGCAGTGACTAACAGGGCATATTTCTTGACACATGTTCTTCTTTCTACGTCAGGGCTGGCAACCCTCCAAAGTAGTTTACAATGAAGTCACAGGGAAAGAAAAGCTTTAAAGTTGTTAATGGTTCCAGTGACAACCCGGTCATAGTTTGGAGGAGTCACCTTTAAGAGAAGGGAGATGCAGAAGATCAGGTAGTTGTCTCCTGCAAAGCAGGGTCTCCTGTTTGCCAGCGGGAGCCAGGACACCACTGATGCCTCTGTGTAGGAAGAAGGTGTTGATCATCTTTGGAAGAGTCTCCCACTGCTCTCTGCAGCTGTAGCTCCCACATAAAGTCAAATTTGGAAGAAGCAGTGTCACTTCCAATCCCCAGGTGTGTAGCACACCAGTGAAAATTCTCTGTGTGCTACCCCTGTTGCCTCTGCTACAGGCTTACACGTGATGATGCTTGTTTGGTGGAAATCTTCTGTAAAAAATACATTGGAACTAGGTTTGACAAACTGTCTAATTGGTTTGCTGTTGTAATTTTCAAATTAGTAAGAGAAGTCCAGACTCAGAAGTATATTTTATTTTGTTCATAGTGTATGAATTTTTACAGTACTGTCTGATTATCTAAGAATTGAAGGACAAAAGAATTGGTCTAGAAATCAAAGAGAATATAACAGAAAAATTCGAGATTTCCATCAGATATAACACTGTAAACATGTTTATTGTATGGTCGTCATCACCACAGGTATATGAGTCCCCACAGAGCAAGCTAGAGTTTATGACCTTTATAATAAATTAGAGAAAACAAGAGGGGAGATTTTTGCAAAATAAAGCATATGAATTCTTTGGTGTTGCCCCAGAAGGATTTCATCTCAATGTGTTTCATTCTTCATTTGTTCCCATCCCTGTCTGCTTCAGTTCCCAGTGAAGGGATCCTTTCTCCTCACAGCAGCCACTCTGAGTGAGTGAGGAGGATACCTCACTTCCCAACAAAGGGGAACAACACACAGAGCCCTGGTCAGCATTGTGGGAGCCTCCAGCTGTCCATTAGTTTCATTTGTTTAGTCACTGAGTTTAGCAGAATTACGGGGGTGTTTAAAGTTAAACAAAAATGCAAATGTTTGTAAGGCCTAAGAGGTTTTCAAAAGCACCGACTGTTTCATGTTTTTGGCAAGACAGAATAATTTGGGGCAATTATTACTCAACAAGAGAAGTATAGTTCTCATTGTCCCCAATAGTATAATTAGCAATAATAATCAGAAGGATCTGTTAGTTCAAGGAAACTACAGAACCACAACCTGAAAGACCCAGGCTTTGTTCTTCAGTTTGTAGTTTAGTACTTTATCAAGATGTTAAATCCACAATTATTTGAACTGTTCTGTCTAGAAAGTCATTAAACACAGTCCAGGCACCAGAGAGGTGTGAACTGTTAATCTTCAGCAACTTACTGGTGTTACAAGTCTGGGAAAGATCTGTTCTCTTTAAGGTCCTGTGTTTTTTTTTAATTCCTTGTTGGACTTACTTCTTTTTGTGATAAAGGAACTGTTATTTATACGTTTAAAGTTGACCCTGAAGTATTTTTTTCAAATTACCCATTTGAATTAATTTGTGGTGAATTATATTCTTACAGATTTTGTAACTAGATGCTAATAAATTCATTCTGTGCTCCCTAAATTAATCTCTCTCTTTCCTAAACTGAATTGAGAATAATAGAATACTCTATAAAAATAACTAAAAGAGAGTTGTTAATATATGAGTGTTTATCTGCTTGTAAAGTTTTTGACTTCTTTGCATACTTTCACCTCAGAATAAAGTATTGATACAGTATTCATGAGAAGAAGATAAAAGGGAAAGTGGAATTCGATGTTCTGAAATTATGAAAAATGAACTTTGCTCAGAATTACAACAGAACAAGCAGATATTTAAAACAAAAAAATCCAGAAGGATTTAAAAATCTTTAAAACATTTTGTATGTTACTGTCACAAAAACAAGAGTTCAGAGTACAGAAACATATGAAGAATCCAGAAATAAAAATATTCACAGCAAATATAAATGGAACCTTTAGCCAGATGCTTAGATCAGTTAAGGCTCCTCCTGTTTTTATCCAGCTAGTAAATGTAGGAATTCTAAAAGTTTGTTGATTTGGATCCTTTTCACATTTATTCTTGTTTAGTGTTATTCCTGGGGTACCTGTACTGGGCCCACTGAACTACATCAGTCATAAGTAGCAGTGAATCAGCTCAGTCAGAAAGTCCTGAACCCATGTGGTGGTTTGAAACTCCCAAGGATCCAATTTTTAAGTTCAAGCCCCCCTCCCACAGTCTGCCCCTGTGAGAGGGTTTAGTGATGGTATGGACTTGATATCTTTTTCACTTCATGTGGAGAGTTTTCAGACAAAACACAACCATTCGTTATTGGGGGGAGGGAAAAATATTTACAAAGGTTTATTTACTTACACCTATATATATATATATATATTTACAATGAATTAAATTCCTCTTTTCCTTCAATAAAAGTCCAAGAAGGAAAGAGAAAAGTCCTTCTGTCACTGCACAGGCCACAGTTCCTTCGGTTCAGTTTTTTGTGGCACTGGTTCGTGTCTTTCATTTTCCTAAGGCAGCAGATTCAAGTATGGCAGTCAGGATTTTGGTTCTTACTTTGTGGAAATTCCAACCCCGAACCCGAGCCTTCGGGGGATTCCCTTGTAGATCTTCACTCCTCTTGGGGTAAAACATTGAAGGCAGCTTTCAGTTCAGTCTTACCAAAGCTCTTTTGCTGTGTCTCAGCTTCCCAGCATGATAGAAGCAGCAGCAGCAGCAGCAGCCACCTCCCCCGTGTTCCATCCTGGCTCAGCTCTCAGGAGACTCCGGGTTTCTGGGCTCCTCTGTCTCACTCTAGCTGCTGCTGCATTTTGGGACTCCCTAAAGGTTTGGAAGTCCACCCCTGCTCTTCAGCAGGTGTCTGAGTTTTGGGAAATTAATAGAGTCTTACCCCAAACCAGCTCTGTTGAGTTTTCCTCTGTTTCGTTGCCAGCTCTCCCTCCTGCAGGAACATCTCTGCGTCTTTCAGCCGGCTTCATGTTATCTTGTTGTTATTGGCTATCTTTTTGGCTTTCAGCCATCGCTGTCTCCGTTCAGGACTGCTCCGCTGCCGCTTTCAATGTTTTCTGCTGCTGCTGACAGTAAGGAAATTCTCCCACCTCTTGATTACGGGACCCAGTCCAGCTTTGACACTACACCGGGTCTCCCATAGCCTCAGCTGGGGCTGGGGGCTCTTGGCCCCCAGAAGGGGCTCACTGACCCCCTGCTTCCTCGTGGTTCAGATCATGGCTACCAACCTACTAAAAAACTACCTCACCACCTTCTCTTCCGTTGCTGTGGGTATGTAATTTCCGTAGGGCGCATATGAACCTTTGATTGGTCTGGTATTATCGGTGGGGCAAACCATTACTGCCCCAGAGAAAAGGTTTTTCAAACCACCACAACCCATTAAAAGGTGCTGCCTATTTTAGAACAGTCTTCTTAGTGGTGTCCCATGAAGTTTTTTCTTTCAAAACTCACAAGATCTAAATTAGCCTCCCTGCCCACTGAAAAGCCTTCCATAATTTTTAGAAAGTCTGGATCTGGCCAGTGTAAGAGATTGGTCTCTGCATTAAGTCAAAGTGGTGATTTCTTCATTCCTGTGAGGCTTACAGAAGTCACTGTTTCTCAGTTAGGACAGAAATACAGTGAAAGTTTTGTTTGACTGTATGTCTGATGAAGTAAAGGTGAGTTTTTTAGGATGCAGCACAGGGAAATTTTGAATACATAAACTTACTAACTAGTGACTGAACTCATATTTTTGCTCAATAACAGCATTCCTTTAACTGCAAATTAATGCTAAATTCTACAACAAAATCTTGTTTCTAGCATTAAAGTGTAGATAGTGGTACGATAACTGCTAAAAATGACATTTTTAACCTGCAGTGTTTAGTTTAAGAAGTCAATAAAACTGAAAAATTAAGTAAGAAGAAATACTGAATCTATTTTTCTCCTCTGCTTTTCTCCTTGTTTTTGTTCATATACATCAAATAGAGCTTAAGAGGCAGGAACTCCAATTGGATCAGTGCTAGTGTGCATTGTCTACATAAAGATGAAATCTGCCTGGGATTTGCACATCCGAAATGTGGAACAACAACCTAGCGATACAAACAAAGAGTGCAGGTGAGCACATGAAATAATGAGACCAGAGTGGATTCCAGCACCACAGAGGGAAAGCAAATTGTCAGCCTCTTTTCAAAAGGAAGAGTTGGCTGCTGTGTTCTGATGCTCTCCCTTTCAGCAGCTCCTGGCATAATTAGAGCAGGACCACATTGGTACTTCTAACAGTAGGAGGTTGACCTAACAGGGTGCAGAGGATCCCCAGGTTGTCCTGAACTCTGTTGAGGTCAAGATTAATGCAGAGTCAGCCTTGGATTTATATAGTTTTAACTCTCTT
The DNA here is from genome assembly GCF_003984885.1 of Neopelma chrysocephalum. Taxonomy (NCBI): domain Eukaryota; kingdom Metazoa; phylum Chordata; class Aves; order Passeriformes; family Pipridae; genus Neopelma; species Neopelma chrysocephalum. Next base: position 4,724,567 of record NW_020897742.1, on the reverse strand, counting down.
TTAGCACTAACATAAGGAAACAACATGTTTTCAGAAGTGATTAAAATTCAGGCTGCATTTCTGACACTGTTGGTTCTCATTTCCTAGCTAAATTATATCACAAGAAAATACAGTTCAGCCTACCTGAGTTCACTTGTGGGTACAAGAGGATAAAGTAGCCTTCCTTTCTGTCTTAATTTATCGCCTAGTGTTCCTGGTAATGGTAGATGTCTGCTGCTTTCCACCCCAGCGGGTCTATATTTCAGCGTGAGTGCAGTGATCCATGTACTGTTATTATCACACCATACAATGCAATCTCTAAAGCACCTTGGGGTCCATCTCTGTTGGATGAAAGACATTATAAAAATGAAAAGTATGTTCATAACGGTTTGCAATAGAACACTGCATTAGCCTCATTGGGCTACTGTGATGGATTAAGGGGAACTGTTGCCCTCAAGAAGAAAAGGCTTGAGCGAGTTATGTACTTCCTTTTCAATGCATTCAGAGTATACATATATTGAGAGTAGTTTTGGCATATTCTGGCAGTAGGCTGAAAAAGTCACAGGGAGATGACCAGCTTTTGATAATAACTCATTAACATTATTTGTCATACTTACGACTCTCTTTCAAGTACACACAGAGATAGCAATTCACTGCTGGGCAGAGGGGAAAACAGAGCAGCAATATAAGAAAGGAAGCACAATTTTAAATGTAGTTGATTGAAAGAAAACTTGAAGAAAATTAGCCTCCTGAATTATTCACATGCTTTAGAGGCATTTTTAAGTGACTTAACGGGAGGTCACAGTTTGAGCAGGGGGACAGAACTAAGAATGCAACACTATCTTTAGCCTTATAGACTGTAACTTTATTCCTAGCTGACAGCAGTGAATGTTTTTATGGAATAAAGCTTCCTATGTGACTATACTAGCTGCAGTAAAGCTTTCAGGGGATAGTTTCCCTAAGAGGAAAGTCTTTGGTGGGCAGATCATAGACTTCGTAGGTGGGAAAGTTTGATTTGGTTGTTGTGTTCAATTCAGAAAAAGTCAGAACATCCCAGATGAATGTCAGAAATACTTTACTCTCTTTATCTCATTAAAAGATGTCAGAATTCTTGGGTTTGGTCCAGCCTGTAGCAGAGGATACTTTTGTGACCTCAGCATGTTCTCCAGAGTAGGAAAACAAGTTTCCTGTTCCACTTTACTCTTCTCAGGGCTGATCACTCTGGAGTGAGGACAGTCATATGAACATTATGGATGTATATAAAAAGTATCTAAATAGTTCATAACAGGGCTTGAGTTTAATTAATATTAGACTTTTTCTATTTGAAGTTGCCTGTCATTTTTTTTTTCAAGAAGAACAACTGAAATGTGGTTTTTCTGAGCACAGGAAAGTGCTTTAGGAGGCATTGAGCAAGTAACTTGATTGCACTGCAGTTGATTTCATCCCATATCCTCTGAGAAGGAGGACTTGTCCTTCAGAAAGCTCTGGACACATCCCTGGCATAGCTGTTTGCTGAGGTTATAAGTGGAAGAAAGTCAGGATGTGACCTTTTCCTGTTCTTTCCCACCCATGCGGAAGAAGGAAAGTGTCCTTCCCCCTCTGTCCACTCTGTGGCACTGGCAGGCAACAAAGTAGGAGTGAGAAATATTTTAAATCTAACATCCCCATCCAACTGTGTAGATCAGATCAGAAGTTGGCCTGCCCCAAGGAAAAATAAAGGCCTAGTGAATTAAATATTGAACAGTGTAATTTGTTCCCCTGATACATGTCTTTGCAGTTTCAGGTTCAATCATTATCTGCCAGTTGGTTTTCTTTCATTTTCAACATATTCTAGAACTTTCATTTTTTAATCCTAACCCTCAGCCTATCCATCATCCTCCAGATCCAAGTAGTATATCTGTTGTTTAATTTTCATTTGTTCCTTCTCTTCCTCTACCTATGACTCTTATTGATTTTTGTAACATTCAGTTAATATTTCAGTATATTATTAGTTTGTGTGACATTTTATAGTTCATGCAGTTAAATTACAACAGGCCTCTTGAATTTACAGGGTAGGTAAGTCAAATAATGAAATTAACTTTCAAGGGGGAAACTGGCAGAAAAACAACTCAGAAGCTTTTGACTCTGTTGAAATAATCACTTTTCAGTCTCCAAAATACCTGAAAGAACAGGATTGGTTTTGGTTTTAATTTTATTTAAGTAACTGAGGTGCATATATATTCTCAAAAATACCTACTACATGTTATCTGCATATTTAGCTGTCAACATGACTGAAAATCCATCCTTAATGTATTTATGTCCTGGTAAGGAAGCCAGACATTGTGGTATTTCATTGATGTAGGGTCTCCTCATGTTGGAGCAAAACATTTCCCCCTGGGATTTCACTAGCTGACCCCCCGCTGGGGAAGCAGTGGATTATTTCTACCTCCATGGGAATGAAGGGGCAAGTAGCACCTAGGAAAGATTTTCATTACAAGTTTAGTATAGCAGAGATAATCCTACGGGACAGCTAAGGTCATCTGTTTTGGGTTTTTGTGTTGTGAGTTCGCAGGTATTACTTAATGTTTTTAGACCTGTGGCACGGAAACATGTTATCTGTAACACTCGGCCTTCAATAGACATGAGAAGGGGCATAAATATTCTATCTGTCAGGTTTTTTCAACTGAGGTAGGATTTATTTTAAGGTAAAGCTTTCTAAGCATTATATTGAATATTATCTTTCTCACTTATATAGAACTGGACTCATTTCTTATGACACGTATCTTGCACAAAGAACATATAAAATTTTATTATATATGAATTCAGTATACACATAAAAATAGTTATGTATGAATGCCTGAAGGATTTCTCCTTCCAATGCAAACGCTCAGACTGGAGAATTTGATGTTTTCTCCCTTTTGCCAATAGATGGCAATACGTTACAAACATGTGGAATTACACAGCCCAAGCCCGCTCTTTTACCAAGAAGTTTTTTTGAACAGTAATCAATCTGCATAGAAAACAAATGAAGGAAAAACAACCAAAATAACTATTTTTTTGTGTGTGTGTGTGTGTCTTCTAATTGTATGTCTCTCTGTCATGGTTAAAGCCCCGCTGGCAACTCAGTCCCACACAGCCACTCACTCACTCTCCCCTGGTGGGATGAGGGAGAGAATCAGAAGGGAAAAAGTGAAAAAACTCAAGGGTTGAGATAAAGACAGACAGTTCAGTAGGTAAATCAAAAGCTGCCTGCACAAGCAAAGCTAAACAAGGAATTCATTCACCACTTCCCATGAGTAGGCAGGTGTTTAGCACTCCTAGGAAAGTAGGGCTCCATCACTCACACTTAACAGTGGCAAACGTCATCACTCCAAACGTCCCCATTTCTTCCTTTTTCCCTCAGCTCTATATGCTGAGCATGATGCCATATTATCTGGGATATCCCTTTGGTCAGTTGGAGTCAGCTGTTCCACCTGTGTCTCCTACCAACTTGTTGTGCACCCCCAACATCCTCGCTGGTGGAGTGGGATGAAGAGCAGAAAAGATCTTGGCTCTGTGTAAGCCTTGCTCAGCAACCACAATGACATCTCTAGGCCATCAACATTGTGTTCAGCACAAATCCAAAACAGAGCTTCATGCCAGATACTGTGAGGAAAATTAACTCTACCCCAGCCAAAGCAGCATATTCTCTAATTCAATGAGAATGTATTGGAGGGAAAGGTGAACAAAAGTCTCTCCAGTGTGCAACATTGCATGTAAATTGTAAGCAGAACAAAATAATTACTATATAATTTTTTCTTATTTCAGGTTATATAAATACCTGCTTATACTATAATCACAGAAAATATTATGGAACTTGTAAGGACATTACAATAAAGTTGGTATTTAAAATTAAGAGGTAAGAGTGATGTGAGAAAAGTTATGACATTAAGGCTGGGGGATGAAAGGAAATGAATAGAGGTGGAAGGGTTTTTTAGTTCTTAGCAAGCTCTTTGATAAAATGACGCAGGTTGTTGAAATACAAGGATAGTTACTAAATTAGCATTTACAGAATAACCATTCAATGTGCTGACTATTATGAAGGCAGGCATGGAATCTTTCTGTTTCCCTTATTTTCAGGTGTGACCTTTGCCAGTTCTCTAGCTTTGGTCCAGCATCACTACTTAATTGTATTTTGTTTATGACATTGAGGGGAAAAGGAGGCAACAACATTAGATACACCATGACTTTTTCATGGCTCTGGAGATCTGCTTAGAGAATGCACAGCTGCTTTTCTGCATCCATTGAGGAATTGCAGCTGCACGAGCTTATTAGAATAGACACTAAACTGCACCAGAAAACTGAACCTTTTGTTTATTAAAATAGTGTTTTCTGTTATACTTTGTGTTGTTAGAAGAGATATAAATAGCAGCTTTGTAAATTAAAGGATCAAAATATTCAAAGAGCAAAAATAACATGTCCAGTAGAATATATATGTTAATTATAAACTCTCTACATTATACCATCATCCATTTTTTATTTTAAGTTGAAAAAAGCCCCACAATAAGATGGAATGAAGATCATTGCAGTATTTAGCTAAATAATCAGGCAATATCTCATTTTTTGGATGAAACAAATAATGAGATAAAAATAATAGACTTCCCCTTACTTTAGTAATTAATTCCTACATGCAGGATAATTTTTATTTTTTCAGTGAGATTGCTTGTTTTAGTTGCAGCTCTGGATTTCATAAGTTCTATATCTGCTTGTGTTTAGATGCTTTTGTAGTTGGAAAAGTTTTTAAAAAAATTCACTACTTGTGTGCTTCTTTGGAAGTATGTGAAAAGTATAAATTGAACTTCAACAACCCACAGTCTGTTGAAAGAGTTGATCTTCAACACCTGTTAATTGTTTCTTCTGTATCTAATTTGCCCAGTTTAAAGGTCCAAAAAAGTTTTTTCTAAACTGTATGCAATAAAAAGGAGATAAAATCTACTGTCTGAAGAGCAAGACTCTGCTCTTTTTACTTTGCAAGCTGTCACTAGAACCAGAGACTACAGATTTGGAATTCAGCTGACAGGTTTGCTAATGGTGCATAATATGAAATAAAGGAAAAGGGGGCTTTCTGTATTCGTAACACACTGACTTTGCACAGCAGTCAGATAGAGATATTCTGGAAATTTTTGACAGGCCTTGGGTTTTGGAGCAGAGTTATTAAAAAATTAGTCTTATTGTTCAAAGCTGCTTTGAAATTATCACAAATATTTGGACATGGAAAACGGAAAAGGAATCTGGAGTTTGGTGATATATTAGTATCATAATTGCTGATTTAAAAATAATTTCAGAAAATAAAAAATATTAAAAAATAACTAGGAAGAACAAATTTTTAAACTCCAAATATGTCCAAATTTTTAATTTTTTACGTGTTTAGTTGAAAATGTATCATAATTTGAAAGATTCTTCAGTATATAGCAGTGTAATCTTCAAATAATGGGTGGAACCAAGAAAAAACACTTCTAACTCTAACTGAAAACAAACTCACATTTTTACTTATTAAATTTTTGAGGAAACATTGTAATTTAACTTTTAATACATCCATCAGGAATCCATTCTTCATCTTACAGTTGCACAAAAAGAAATCCTGTTGAGCTGATTGCCTTCTTTTTAGTTTAGAGATATCACATATAATTCCTAGTTCTCCTTACATCCTCTCATCTGGGATTTTGCTCCCTCAAAAAATACAGCTTTACACATCACCATAACCTCAAGGAATAGAGAGAGATTAGTTTGTTATATGCACAGCATCTGCATTTCTGCCTGTGTTTTTATGAAATTTGTGCAGGTGCTGTACTGAGCGCATGCAATGACAGCAACAAGTTTGAGGAGCACTGAAATGTGTTGTTAAACTCTGTTTTTTTTCCAAGAGGCTCCACAATAGGTGCAGTCCAGAAAAGCTTTGGTTTATCTGTTGCTGTTCATCTTCTTGGGTCCATAAAACCCAGACATGTTGAATTCTGGGGAAGGTGTTTTCCAGTCTTCAGATTACTGGGCTTTGTCATGTTGGCAGAAAGTGACACAAGATTGTGGAACACAATATGTTTCATCCTGTATCTCAACTTCATCCTCTGCTGCATGAACTCTAGGCCAGTTGGGGAAGGTGGAGAGGAGAAAACAAAAAAAAGAAACAGATGTTGAGTCTGTAGATAGTAATAAATTGTATACTTTGCTCTCTTGCCAAGTTGAGGGACAAACCATATAAAGGAGGTGGGAATCCTTCCAACTGGGAACTTCATCTATTTTTCAAGATTGAGTCTTGCAAGGTACCCTGACTACAATAAGCAAATCACTTAAGCTCATATCCTTGTGGAAATATTTGCATTCTTAAAGTGAGCAGTATTAAATACTATGCTACATTAGTTCACGTAGAAGTGAATGAAATTGCTTTCAAAGCCTAAATCAATCATGACACATGGTATTTCTGTGATTTTTGTAGCAAAAATGCTCTGCACCGGTGGATGTCACTGTGTGCACCCAGACAGAGTAGATTAATGATGCTGCAGATGAATCCTTGCAGAGGATGCATGGGGAAAAAATATCCATCTGTGATTCAAATAGGTACTCTCTTGCCATGCATTAACAGATAGAAATATAGTGCTATTGAGAGTCTAACCCTTCCCTATACAACCCTCCAAAACCAAACAACCACAACAACCATTTAGCTTGAATGTTTTTCCAGTGTGTTTTATCATTCAAAGTCTTGTATCTTCAGCACTTTTCTATCTAGAACAATCAAAATAAAACAAATAAACAAAAAACCAAACCAAATTTACAGTTAAAGTCAGTGATAAATATTGCTGTGTTCATAAAGTTTCTGGTTGTGTTATTATAAGTAAGAGAGCTGATAAATTTGGAAATCCCTGAAGCACCATTTAGTACCCAGCACAGAAATTTTATTTATGTAGATAAATAGCACTCTTTTAATGTGGTAAATCTGTTGGAATGAAATCTGTGTGGTTTCAGTGTTTGTAATGTGAACATTTCAGAAGCATAAGTACCAGTTTATGCAAATAGGTCCCAAACTCATCAGTTTTACCTACCTTATTATTGATATCTATCTTCATTGAAGCTATGTACTGAGTGCACTTCATTAAGGCTGACAAGCCAAAGGCTGCTCTTTCTCCCTGGGAATTGCCATCTTCTTTACAATGCAAAAGCCGTTAAATGAGCCTTTTAAAGCAAGTCAACTCTCTCTGCTTCTTTCCACCAATGGGGATATATTTTTTTTATTTTACTCCACAAATCCTACTTAAAGAGACATAGTAATATTCCTTACAATGAAAAACTTTGCACCTTTGTCCTTCCTCAGAGGAATATATTTATTTCCCAGAGTTCTAACTACGTGTTATGTTATTAACAGTGACCTTGCAGTTAAACCCTGATGTACATAAACTTCTTTAATGTCTGTTGCAAAGAAATCTTATTTTCTCTCCATTGCCTCTAAAAAGATTTTGGTTTTTTTCTTACAGCATTTTACAATGTATCTGTTATATAGTGGTATTTAAAGGTAAAACAAAGCAAAGTTCTTCACATGCAATGCTCTGGATATAGCTGCTGGATGAGGGAGATTTTACGGGTTTGGTGTTTGTACAAATTTTGCTAGAGCCTTTTCTTATAGGTTTCTTACTAAATCACTTAATGTATGGTGACTTCTTAAAGGACAGTTGAGTATCTTAACTCATAGAGAAGGATTTCCTTTGAACTGACATAAAAAAATAAATCCTGACGTAGGTGGGTAATGCAAACCAGGTTTTGTATTGTTGGAGCCAGGCCCCTCCCTGCCTTAAAAAACCCACTGCTGTTCTTGCTTTTTCATGTGTATTCTGTACACTGCTCAAAATATATTACTCTTTCTGTGGCTGTATAATGAAACATCAGCAGCTAAAGCTGGAATAAGGTATTTAAGCTTGATTTTTTTAACAACAGCTCTTATAATGGCAAAATGTTCAACAACTCTTTTTCTTCCTGACTTGCTGCTCAAGCTCTAGATACAAGCTCTTGCTGTCACTTAGTCTGACCACACTGGAAACACTATAAAGCACTGTAATGAGTTAATTGGTGCTTTTGGTGTAGAACTAAGACTTTGTCTTAGTCTATGAGGTGCTTTTAAAAGACAAAGTTTTCTGAATGAAGCAAACCTTTCTATTTCACGCTCATGGGCAAATAATAAAAAACCTTGCAGACATATTGGCAATAGCTTTCATTGCACTCCCATATTGTATTATGTTGTTCTAAGAAGCTGAATACAAGAAAAGATGCAGAAGAGTAATTTTATAGCCTCAGTGGTAGTAGTTCCTATAAATCAAGTCTAACACACATGGTCTATAAATTCAGATAACCTCCAAGGGACTGCCTGTTTACTGTTAAGGTAGCAGGATTACAGAAAGATTGACTTAGTGAACATCTAATTTTCATAGAATCAGAGAATTATAGAATCGGGTTGGAAGGGACCTTTAAATGTCATCTAGTCCAACTCTCCTGCCATGATCAGGGACATCTTCAAGAAAACCAAGTTTCTCAGAGACCTGTCCAACCTGACCTTGAATGTTTCCAGGGTTGGGGAATCTACCACCTCTCTGGGCAACCTGCTGCACCCTCATCACAAAAATTTCTTCCTCATATCTAGTCTGAATCTATTCTCTTTTAGTTTAAACCATTACCCCTTGTTCTGTTGCAGAAGGCCCTGCTAAAAAGTCTTTCTTAGAGGCCCCCTTTTAGCACAGAAATATTTCTCTAAGTTGTTCCTGGACCTTCTCCAGGCTGAACAACCCCAACTCTCATGCTTTGTCCATAGGAGAAGTGTTTCGTCCCTCCGAACACTTTTGTGGCCTTCTCTGGACCTACTTTAACAGGTCCAAATTTTTCCTGTACTGAGGACCCCAGACTTTGACACAGTACTCTGAGTGGAGTCTCACCACAGCAGAGTAGAGGGGTAGAATCACCTCCCTCAACCTGCTGGCCACACTGCTTTTGATGCAGCCCAGGACACATTTGGCTTTCTGGGTTATGAGTGCACATTGCTGGCTCACATCCAGCCTCCCATCCAGCAGCACCCCAGATCCTTCTTGGCAGGGCTTCTTTTGGTCTGCTTATCCCCCAACCTGTGTTGATACCAGGGGGTTACCCTGACCCATATGCAGCACCTTGCAGTTGGTTTTGTTGAACGTCATGAGAATCCCACGGGCCAACTTCTCAAGCTTGTCTAGGTCCCTATGTTAAAGACATAAATATTTTTCATAGTTTTCAGTTATAAAGAAATAAAACAAAATATTACAGGTTGAGCAACCATTAAACAACTAAAACTGTTAATTCTCCGCAGAGTTAAACTCAATACTTCTGAAGGAACAACATCAGCCAGTACCTCATTCTGGTGCTGTCATGATGAGAAATGTAACCTACGCTCTCTCAAAAATGTTTTCAGACAAATTTTTCATTTTTCACAACAGTTTACCAAATGAAAGCTATTTTGACACAGGCAATTAAAAGAAGAGTTGAAGGTCCTGCAGGCCTACAATAGCCCCCTTTTACAGGGTTTCCAGATCTAAGTTCTCACTAAATGCAATCAAACCTGGTGATAGAAACAAGGACTAAGATATTTGGGGATTTGACCTACTAATTTAGTCACATACTCAGCTGGGACTGTGAAAACAATTTGACTGGAGCCCCAGTAATTTTTCACCTTGCATTGAGAGGAGATATTTTTATTTTCTTAATTAGATCTAAAAAAATAAATTTACAACAGTTGCTTTAAAACAATGTTCACAATATATTTTCCATGAAATCTATTTAGAAAGAATTAAATAATTGAAAATTTTAGTGGTCATTTAGTAGTTGTTCCTGTTAGCCTCTCCAGCAGTCACAGTTTCTCATTCTTGAGTTTTCTCTCCCTGCTTTCTGTACTGAGTTTGGGTTGTATAGATTTACTGCCCTCATAGCAACCCACAGCATGATGGGTTTGCATTTGTGACTAGGAAAGGGTTGATAACACACCAATGTGTTGGCTATTTCTGAGCCGTGTGTGCACAGTGTCAAGGCTCTCCCTCCAATCTGCCTGCCTCAAACACCAGTAGACTAGAAGTGGCAAAGAGGTTGGGAGGGGACACAACCAGGACAAATTGGTCAAAGGTATACTCCATATCATATGATTTTCTGCTCAACTATAAAAACCCAGGGAAAGGAGTACAACAGAGAACATTTGTGGTTATGGCATTTGTCTTCCCAAGTGACCACTGTGCATACTGAGGCTGTCTACAAAAGCACTTCTGCTTTGTGTTACTGTGTTATCATTATGCAGTTAGATATATTTTTTATAACTTTGCTCATAATTTTGGTTTTGGTGTCTCTTTTTATGATTGAGAAGTTGAGTTTTGGTTTTTGTTTTTTGTAGATCAAATGCAGGTGTTTTTAAAAGAGTATGCCATCAAGTTTCCAAACTTGGAGCTACACTGTGGGCAAAACTGCTCTTGAGAAAATAATTTCCCTCACTGTGGCCTGGGGCACTGGGCTGATAGATGAAACATGCATTTTGCAGGTTTAGCTGTCAGTTTTAGATATTTGGAATCTGATCTATTTTTCTGGTTATAAGAATGGGGCCCCATTAGGATCCAATTCCGGAAAGGTCTTCAATATGAACATGAAAATATTAACCCATTTTAGCACTTTCTTGAACTAGAACAGAGGTGAATAACTCCTTAGGTCCTATATAGATGACTAGGAAATGTATAAAAAAACTTTCTTGGTGGTTAGTAGTATTCAGATAAATTGCTGTCTGGAAGTTCGCTATCTGTCTTTGAATTCAGAATATTAGACATAAGCTTTGTCATTGCCTTAAAGTAAAAAATAATAGCCAGTCCAGTCTCCACATACATATTTGACCCTGAATCTTGGGAAAGTCACTGCACTGAATGTACTATTGCTCCTATACACACTAAACAGTTTCCTCAAATTGTACTATCACCTGATGTCTGGAAGCATAGATTGTGATTATCGCCTCCTGAAAATGCCTTGGATCTTATCAAGGAGTATGTCTAATCCACTGGCTTTGGAAGGAAACATTAGAAGCTGCACTCGCTGAATGCAGTCTAATGCAAAGAATTTAAATGTAAAGAGGCTGGTTAAATATAATTACGTTTTTATTGCAGATTGCTGTTCCAGTACGTATTCAGAGCTTGTCCATTGTGCCCTGTCACAGACTAGCCAATATTTAATGAGTTCATTCAGTCCTTTACCTTCTCTTTCATAATGTCTGAAACAGCTTCCATTTATCTCAGTAAATTGAAGTCGTACACAAAAGTTCATTCACTTAAATATTACAGAAAGAAATTACTTACCTCAGTGATTGAGTGTCCCTGCACTGTCTGTAAATCTACTTAAAGAAATACAGATTAAGGAATTGCACTTTTGAGGAACAGGCATCTATTTTAATGAGAATATTCCCCGAAGTGATGGTATCTCCAGGACACATTCAGAATTTCATTCCATTATTATTATCAATAATCATAGATATTTTCTTTTTAAGTCAGCCTGGAAAAACTAAAGATGGGAATTTTACCACAGTTTTACTAAACAAATGACAGAAAGCTTCTGCTTTAAAGCACTTTTGTTTTTCTTTTCTTTTTTTTCCCCCCTGCATTTGATTTTACAGTTCAGTTTTGAAACACTGGGCAGAGTCACAGCATGGAGAGAGCACAAGAGATCAAAGACACAAGAGCTTTGAGATAAGGTTAATTTTCCTGAACTCTTTTGTGAAACCTGTGGGTTGTGCTGGGCAATGTTGGTAACTAACTTCGGTGTTTGTATAATCATTCTGGAGTTACCACTGTATTATAAGTTACATCACTGATATTTCTATAATGAATCCCCACAAAAGCAGAAGAAACAGAAAGGCATAAAAACTTTCAGGAACAAAATGAGGAAAAAATAATTCACGTTTCTTCACCCAGACAGTTACCATCACTTCCTGGTTTTATCTCTCATCTTCAGTTGCTTCATCCTTTTCTTGAGAAGTAATTTTTTTCCCCTTTTTTAGTCTGTTTTCATCCCTTCTTTTTCACATGACTTCTCAGTTCTATATATCTCCTGTAACGTCTGAATGTGATTGGACTGAGAATCATATTAGGAAAGCAACATCCTGCAGCCTTATCTTTCAGTAGCAAAACCGAAGCAAAATATGTAGCTGAAGGCTTTCGCTTGCTGACAGAGAAACTGAATATAAGGCAAAGAGCAAGAGGAAGAGGAGAGGTGCATTTGAATTACATTCCAAATGAACAAAAAATATTTGGAAGAAATATATAAATTAATCGAGATGATGTTCTCTTTTTGCATAGGAGTTTCAATGTTTTATTATTTTGATAACCCTTTTATTAATTTAAAAAACCCAACTTTTCTAATTAATATTGTTCTTTGATATTCTGTACTGTATCTTTCTCAAATTTCTGTGACTGATAACATATGATGCTGGCCAGTCCTAAGGACAGAGAAAATCAATTATCCATATCATCCCTTAGCCATGCTAATTTTGCTAATTGTTCATTTTCTCTTTGCTATTGCTTTTCTACCTGCATATTTCCCAGGGACAGTTTAAATGCAGAATTATTTTGGAGCAGAAAAATCCAAATATTTCTTAAGAAAGACAGGATCTGCTGATGTCTACTTGACTGATTGCTTGGTCTCTACTTGGCTAATACAGAGAAAACTGGCAAGTAAGTGAAATTATTAGTGGGAGCAGCATCAGGTTGGAGTAAACATCAAGTGGCTTGGAAAGTGTGTGAACACTAGCATTGTCAGAGGGGAAGTTGTATATATTTATAGATATATCTCTGTTATAAATGCACTTGATGTTATGTTCAGGTTGGGTAGGCATGGACTATGAATATGGAACTGAAGGAAGCTTCAGTGCAGTGAGGATTCCATTGCTAGACCTCATCATTGGTAGTTGAAACTTTTAACTTCCTATCTAACACTTGTGCTCATAGAAACTATTATAGGTGGAGAAAACTTAGATTTCACTATTTTATTATTTTGCTTGACTTACATATACTATTGCAAAACCATGGCCTGTCTCACTCTTTGCTTTTCTCAAGAACAATGCCTCAGTCATCTGACACATACAGAAATAAATTGATTACCATATTCTGTGTTCTCTCATTAAGTTAGTGTTGTGCATCTGTAGTTAAAATTAACCAACCAATGAACAATTACTTTATTACAGAGATAAAAATAAGTGATAAGATCTATAGTAATCTTATGAGTGAGGTACAAAGCATTGCCTTATTCTGGTCCCTGAAATACTGTATAAATAAATGTAAGGTCTTAGGTTTCAATGATCAAACTTCTAGCTAGTAGCTTTGATGATAACTCAATGAATTATGTATTATTTAGTTTTAGAAAAATCATTGATAGGAAGACAGAAATGTAAGAAATATGGTGTGTAAAATCTCTGCAAATAATTGCTCATAACTTATATGCAAATTAGACCTAAGAAAATTGCACTAGAGTAATTAGTCTTTGAAAATGTGTTGATTTTCCTTTTAATAGCAGGTTATTCATCTGTGTTCTGTCTTTCAGTACTATGAATGTGTACAAATAGGTACACTTTGTCTATAAATGCTAAGAATTTAATCAATTTTGTGTGAAGGGGTTTCTGAAGGTATGGATCTCCATCTAATCAAGGAAAGCAGGTATCTCCTTTGTCTAACTTAGCCAAACTTTATATCATGCTTAGAGAAAGGCTAGGTGGTTTTGAACTCATTAGCAAAGATAAAGCTATTACTACACCCTAAGGCCTCTAAAGATTGTAGAATATCAAGGACTCTTGTACAACTGATTATTGTGCTGCTTCTAATTGGCAAAGAAGAGAAGAAATGTTATTCTCTGTTGTTGTACAGGCATATTAAGTGCAAAGATGTTTTCTGGATGATGTAGAACAACAGCAAAAATAGACAATGTGATATTGGGAGGTTAAAGGGAGGGAAACGAGGAATAATAAACACAGTTGTAAAAAGGGAAAAGACATGGAAAGCACAGTAGCTGAATGCTCACTCATGCTCAGAAATGGGGTACAGCCCACAAAGGTAGGCAGGAGCAAATGCGGGCTTAGAAAAAATGTAACAGAAAATTTGATATTTACATAAAATGCTAAGGGGAGAAATGAAGAGCATGAAGGATCACAAAACAGGTGAATTTTTTTCCAGATGCACGGAGTCAGATATTCAAAGGGATTTGAACTCCTGTCTCCCTCTAGAGGCATATAAATCCATTCTTTGTTTTCACAGATATCCTTAAAAGAGTTCTTTAGATAAAAGACACTATGTCTTCCATTTAGCAGTCACAAAACTTTCCAAATGATGTTCCAGATCTTGAAGAGATATTAGAAAACTGTTATCCTCTCTATTTAACCCAAAAATGGTCACCTTAGAGATGTTCTCTAAGCTATGTGCAGGCAGTGACTAGAGGTAGACAAGCTTGCCTTAAAAGGAAAATTTTGGAATAGTGGTTGTCTTCTTGGTGTGGTAATAAAGAACAAAGCACAGGAGAGTTCAGCCAGGCTTTTCCTGGGATGGGCTTTGGTGGAAGCTGCCAAGGACAGAAATTACCTACAATTCCGCAGGTAAGGATCTATCACCCCACAGTACCTTGCTGAATTTAATTAATAGTTGTCATCAGTATAAACCTTCCTGCAATCTTTTTGTCCTCATAAATAAATCAGAGATTTTTATCAAAGCCATGTCAGGCTCATGCAATAATTTCCTCTAGACTGCTTGTCCAGGCTTCTTTCTATGGGGAAAATATGGGGAAGGTTGAAGTGTCCCATGATGTAGCTATAGCCAGAGGATCTGGAAATGGATATGTCAAGTCTGTGCTTCACACAGTGGAATAAAAGAGCTATTGTGGGAGTTTGTGGTAAGTGTTTCAGAGAAAAACACAGGTGAAGAAATATTTAACATAATGTGTTAGAAAAAATTCTCACTGCCATTTTTAATATTGGTGTTCTTCAGACTACACATATTTATTGTATACAAAAAGAAACAGCTTGTATTTGTGGGTTATAGTAATATAATTATTACGTATTTTTGAGTAAGTTGTGTATAGTTTTCTTTTCACGTTCTCTAATCTGAATCACTGTCTCTAGCCTTACTCTCATACAAATGCTTTTTCTGTTATCTCCATATGGATATTGTGGTACTAATCTATCTCCATGTTTAGCTTTTTATCGTTATTCTTTTAATTATTTCTTTCTTGCCTACAAGGTTCATTGGACCATTAACAGAAAATGTTAAGCCATTTTTAATAAAGTACTTTTTCTATGTTCTGTACAACATTTCAAATTGTTTAAAATCCTATTAAATTATGCCTTGATGTGTTGAAGGGCCAGTGTGTGTGTCCATGTATATATTACGTATATACGCTAACTCATAAATTCATGGCTAGGCTTCGCGAAAGAAGATTTGGGAAGGGCTCTACCCACGTTTGTTGCAAGCGCGTTGGTGGCTAAAAAGGCCAATACGAGATAGGTATATATGCTAACTCGTAAATATAGCACTCACAAAACACTATTCCTTACAGAGATTCTTTAACTGCTTCCCAAATGCAGAGAATGAAACCTCTCAACACCTTACTCACAGAGGTGCTAATTATGAATTATTTTTAATTGTGGGACAAATAAAGAAAAAAAGGATTTAGATGAATTGTTAAGTTCTGTGGCAAAAATGAGAAAGAAGTGACTGATTAATAGACTTATCTCCTTCCAAGAACAATTTTTTCCTTTCTTTTTTTTGTGGTGTTTTGAAGGTATTATGCATTATTTTTCCCTCAAATACAAGATGACAGCTACACATTTTAGCAAGAGGAACAAGTAAGGAAACAAACAAATAAGCAAAGAGATGGGATAAATAATGTAATAGAAGTTATTTTGCGAGCAATGGAATTAATGGACTTTATTTCCCTAAGGTTTTTCTGTCATTTCATCACTACAATACCTCAAGTTTCCACCCCTCCCCACACTTATCTAGTTTGCTTTGGACTTTCAGTGGGACAAGTATATACTGGCCTGTAGCCAAGGTACGTGGAAACCACCTGCCACCATGCTGGAAGGATAACAGCTGAACTATTATCACCTTTTATCAGAGAAAGCACACTTGGGATCCCAGAGCTGCTGATTTTCATGAAGCTTGTAATTATTCACAATTGTTTTTGCTTAACACTTTGTGAATTTCATTCATATTGACCATGAGGTTAAAAATTTTCTATAGAAAGATGGGAAAGCATGGGTGAGGAGGAAGTATAGCTGTAAAGGATATTGTCAATAAGAAGCCATGCTAAAAAGCAAAATATTTATGCATACATAGAGTAGATAAATTTTCTTCCTAAATAGACCTATAACATATTTCAACATGCTGCCTCCTAGCCACATGCTCAGAGAATCACAATCAAAGTATTTTCAAACGGATGTGATCTTTTTAACTATTGTTATTATTATTGTTGCAGGAGTATCTGAAGAGACTCAAATGCACTTACAGAACGCTAATACCGGGGAAATCACAGTGAGTAGTTAAACAGATAGTAATGGATTCAGAGTACTGAATATCTGCTTCTCACGTACTACTCAGTGCTGAGTAGAAAAGCCTCTGATTTTAGCTCTGTTTTGGCTGTACATTTTCTCCCCTTGTCTCCTTTCCACTGCATTCCCAATTGCATATGCCAACTCTTTTCAAACAAAAAAAAAGTCATAACAGAAAGTGATGCAATATATCTTCCAGAGCCTGCATAATGCAAACATTGAGAATTAAAATGTTTTTGTATATCCTGTCAGGGGCAAAACAGCGTACACAGCTGATTTGTGAAGTTAATTTTCTGTAATTTTCAACTTCTAGATGCATCTAGCTCAGGAATATCTTGCTTATTTCAGGGACAAAATTATTATTTTGCTAACCCAGTTAAAGTATGGTATGTCACTTTGAATAAATGCTTCTACTGTCTGTTATTTGAAACATCTATAAGGGTAAATTAATTTAATTTGATATTCCATTGGAAGAAATTGAGGTACAGAAGAGCCTAATTTTTGCTTTTGATGCATTGTTGATGCTACAGAAAGAGGTCTAATTTTAGCTTGCTCTTTTCTTTTTTTCCTCAATGTTTTTTCTTTCCCCTTTGGAGAAATAAACTTATTTCCCCTTAAATTAAAAAAAAAAAAAAGCCAACCCCCAAACAAAAACCCTTAAGAAAACAACCCTGCATCCTCTCCGATTTTTTCTTCTCTCATTGCTGACTCTACCGCAGATCTGCTGCGGCATAAGTGCAACTGAGTGGTGAATCACATGCTTGAAGCTGTACACAGAGAAAAATAGGTCACAGCTTATCTAAGAAAGTATTCCTCAATCACATTTCAATCCTATTTTCACACAGGTAGTCAAGATTCAAACTTTGACATAAAAAAATTGTAGAACTGCTAGTCTGACATTGAATGAAAAGAAATTCAAACTAGTAATGCAAATTTGCACTTGCGAGTTGACTACCTAAGTCCACTCATGCACTGGAATACATATATGTATTAAAATAAGGATGTTTTCTATGCTTGTGGAAATGATAAGGGTAATACCATACCTTGTCTAAGCTTAAGTAAACCTGCTTGTCAGGATCAAAATCTCTCTGTCTAATTGTAAAACGGATGATTTGAGCCCCAGGAGTTTCTAGAAGCAATGATAACATACTGAATGGGAAGGTGACAGCTCAGTTCCACCTAGTTCCCTTTGCTAAGAGCTGTTCTACTGCTGTAAATAATGCACCTGGCAGCAGTGTGAGAGTTTCATTGAGACACAATGTATTGCTCCTGAGGTAAGGATTTGCTGTGAGTAAACACCAACCAAAAATTCAGTCGCCTGCAGATGCTTTCTTACTTTCCCCAGGTGGGGTGAGGGAGAAAATTGGAAGGCTAAAAGGGACAAAACTTGTGGGTTGAGATAAAGACAGTTTGATAGGTAAAGCAAAAGCTGTGTGCACAAGCAAGTCGAATAAAGGAATTCATTCACCACTTCCCATAGGCAGGTAGATGTTCAGCCATCCCCAGGAGAGCAGGACCCCATCAAACATAATGGTGACTTGGGAAGACAAACACTGTCACTCCAAATATTGCCCTTTTCCTCCTTCTTCCCCCAGCTCCATATGCTGAGAGTGCTGCCATAATATCTGGAATATCCCTTGGGTCAGTTGGCATCGGCTCTCCCACCTATGTCCCCTCCCAACTGCTTGTGCACCCCCAACCTAATCACTGGTAGGGTAAGGTGAGAAGCAGAAAAGCCCTGACACTGTGTAAGCACTGCTCAGCAATCAGTAAAAAAAGACAGTGTTGGTTTCATCACAAGTCCAAAACTTAGCCCTGTACTGGTTACTGTGAAGAAAATTAGCTCCACCCCAGCCAAAATTGGTACAGGTTTATTAACCAAAGGCAGAGTTTATGACAGAGGTTACTGAAATATTTGACTGAGGATGCTGAAACAAAGTAGAAACCCATTTTTGGTTGGTTTATTTTTCATTTAGGATATGTTTAACATTTAACCTAACATAGACCTTAAGAATGATGTTACATAGCTCCAAGCAATGCATAAGGTAGAAGAAATCTTATTCTGATATAAAAGGGAGTGACCCATTGATACAAACTGATCTGGTGCCATCTGGTCCTGTGAAGTTAAAGAGGAGAAGCTATGACAATGAAAAACTACACAATATTCAGTGGACCAGAAGCAAAATCTCACAGGATGCAGGATAGTGGGAATTGTCTTTATTACTGCCAGGTGGCACAAAGAGTTTCAAGGGACCATAGAGTGATATTAATAGTTTTGCAGGTGTGACATTATATTGTAAAGGAGAATTATTTTCCTATATTTTTTATTTCAAATATTATCATTTAGTTGAACTAATAAGAAGCTACATATTTTGAGAAATGCACGTTGGAAGATCTGTCAGAATGTTCTGTTCTCTAGCAGCAAACAAGAGAAAATGAATGTAATCTGCATTACAATGCTTTCATCTTGCAGGAATGACCTTCTGCTTTAATGTTGTAGCAAGGACATCAGAAACTATAGCATTTATTTTTTCTGTTCATTGAAGTGCTTCTGCATGGTTACCCTTACATGACAAACAGTGCCATAGAATCACAGAATGGCTTGGGTTGGAAGGGACTTTAAAGATCATCTAGTTCCAAACCCCCTGACATGGCAAGGGACACATTTCACTAGGTCAGGTTGCTGAGGAGGAAGAATGGTACACTTTTTTCATAAATATAATATATACTGATAGATGTTTTCTTCCATCCTCAGCTCTCAAAGCTGATGCCTGCTCAGCTGGGGCTAAGAAAAAACTTGGAAGCAATTAATTGAGGGTGAGATAAGGAAAGGGTTTAATTGTGCCAAAGCAATAGATGTTACACGACACGCCACGTCTGTATTTGAGATGTTACATTTTATAATACCATCTGTCCAATCCCAAGTGTGTCCACCCTGTAGCCTTTGCTCTGGTCCACCTCCTGGCCCACCCCTTAGAGTTGAGTCTGGGGTGCATTTCGGGACCCTCTCTTCATCATTCTCATCATCCTCAGAGCACAAAGGGTACACAGTCACCTAGTTCTTGACTCTGTTCTGCGGTTTAGGCTAAGATACAAGCATTCTCCAAACAGAACAGGCCTTGCCTTGACAAGAGACTAAACATTTCTATTGGATTCGGGGGTAGGACTGATATAGGGAGCATGGAAGGGGGTAAGAGGGTTAAGGAATGTGTAAACTAAAGGGTGCTACAGGGTAGAGGGACAAGGGCTGCTGCTTTTAAAATCTACTTCTACTACTTACAAAACTTATAAGGCTTACAAAAATTAGAAAAATAAAAAGGCCATTAGGGGCTTAAGGCATCACAGAGTACTCATATGCTTAACTCACGACTAGATCACTTTCTCCTCAGCAAGGACTTTTGAAATAAAACTAAGGAATCAAAAGAGTTATGTACTCTTCATTAAGGTTAAAATAATGAACAATTGTCATCCCTAGGGTATGAATGAAAGAGGAAAATGGTATGAAAAAATATTTTTTAAACTATTATTAACAAAAGTTCTATTTATACAAATAAAGGAAGCTACCAAGACTATATTTTTTCTTTTTTTCTCTACCATGCAAAATACTAATCTAATAAACTATTAAGAATGTAATATGCTCTGATCTATCTTAAATAAACAAGATGTGTTCTGAAAGCATAAAAGAAAAAGTCTTTATTGTAGATAAAATCAAATTAAGTTCAAGGTTTATAACTGAAGCTGTTTGTGCCTCAAAAAAAGATTAAGCTATAAAAGAACTAAATTTAAAGGGAAGCATAGTGTTTGAAGGGCAGATAATGTCACCAAAAAGAAGGGCAACCAGAGTCAGAAAGATGAAAATAGACTAACAGCATGAACAAATAATTACTTTATTTCATTTAGTGTAAAAAAAAAGCAAGGCAAGAAAGTAAGGAACCAAACACCTGAAAAAAGAATGTGCCTGGAAAAGGTAATACACCATCAAAAAAGGACAAGACTAAAGGACTTAGGGATTACTACATAAAGACAGTATAATCTTCAACAGAGAACTCAAATAAACTTCCCAGATATGTGACGAACCTAGATGCCAGGGAAGTAAATACCAAAAGTTTAAGAAGACAAAATACTCAGAGAACTATCACAATGAATATCAGATTTAAGAGTGCTCTGGTTTTTTAATATTCTTTTAATTAGAACATGAGAAATTAATTTCTATGTGCTGTACATTTTCAATGTCATGTTGCAGTTTCATTGGATACTGTAAAATATCCTTTAAGCGTAAAAAAAAAAAAGCTTATAATGTAGGGGATAAGAAAAAACAACCAGATATTTTTTTAAAAATAGTTAGGTGATCAAAAAGGTACATTAGGACCAGATTAAGACAAAAAACTCCATTTGGATGAGCTTTAAAAAAAAAATATTTGATAAACTTCTCAGTGTTTTGAAAGCAAGATCTTTTTAAAAAAATCTGATCCTAAACTTGTCTTAAAACCCTCAATGAAAGAAACCCTTATTTTTGCCCTGAAACCTGTCTGTAGTAATGACAGGTCTTAAATCTACTGCTGACATTAGTTTAAATGGTTCCTTAGCAGTGTTTGGGAAAGATGTTTCATCACGAATCGTAGTCTAAAGCAGATACGGGGACATTATCAGCAGAGTCAAAGCAGGTGACAGCAAAATCTGGCATTGCTGGTTATTATTATCTTTTCATGTTAATTTAATGGTAGACAGAAATAAAGCAATTTCATGATGTCCACTCTATTTCTTCTCGTGTGTGACATCTCCACATGTTTGTGTGATCTGTAGCTGTGGGGTATATCAACAGTGGACGAGATAAGGGGTCTGAAGGATCCTAGGCTGCCAGGAGTCCTGTGAAGCTTTCTATCTAGAAAAATATTAACAACTGGAGCCTTCTTTTGGAAAATTTATAACTGAGATCTGCAACTTATTGAAAGTCATGAAGAGCAACAAGTAAAGGTTTCCATGTTTATCTTAGAGACAACATTCTATATAGAGGACACTGTTAAATTAATTATTTAACCTTGAAACTCAATTTTAGTCTTTGGCCTGCAGAGAAAATTAGGCCCAAGCCTGAAAAACTTAGCTGTTGTGCAGAAGGACATTGTTGTCTATACATGAGTGTGGGTCTAATTTTCATGCATTCACTGTGGTTGTCATGTGTTAGATAGTGCCCAATATAGCTCCAAGATCAGCACTCCAGATGCTTCAAGAAGCAGCTTGGTCAGGAGTCAACCACTGCCCCTGAAGCCTTGTTGGTCATGACAAAAATCTAAATAACTCCAAGGATTCTATGAAAAACTCAACATCAAAATGTAGATGTTATGCAAACTTAGATGTTATGCAAACTTAGGCCCTGTATGGGCTCAGAAGCCAGTGGAATAGGAAATTCATTGTCCGAACTTTTTGGAATGTGCATTTCCGTATATGCTTAAAAACTGTATTGAAAGCCAAAAAAATCTCTCAGACTTGCCTATAATTAGCTGGCTCTTGGGCTGTTCAGATAGTAATAGTTTTGAGCAGTGTAGGAATTCCCTCTATTCTACAGGATCCTGCGTGCTGCACAAATTGTTTAGTCCATTCTGAGGGGCTGCGTATGTTCAAAATTAGACATTTTTCTCTCCTGCAGTCTACTTTCTTATTTCATATCACCTAGGAGTTTTCATTTACCTATGCTGCACAATCTGTAAATATCACAGAGGGAGAAAATTCAAAGTGAAGAAAAAAGTTCTTTCATCTCAAGCGTATCAAGTCTTAGAGTCCAAAACGTTCTACTTGGCTATTACATTTTGCTAAGGCAAGCAATATTGAATCTATTCAGAAAATATCCACCAATGAAATTTTGGTGTTCACAGATATTTCTGCTTTACACTTTCTACATAAACCATTGTAGATATGACATTATGACTCTTGTGGAATGAGAGCCTCAAGATAAGGAATTCGTACTTTCTGGAGTAGAAACACCATTTCAGAATCAATATTTGCTGACATTTTAATATTAACTGAGAGCTTACCAAAGCAATCTTACCTCTCTATTGCATCTCTGTTGCATACTTTCTTTCAGTAGAATCTCTACCATACACAATAGCGAGATGGATGTACTTAACTTGACAGGAAAATCTTTTGTGGTTGTAAGCTAGAAAAATTTGTTTGGAGTCAATGACCCTGTATTCGTAGAGAACAGATGAGATTCAATGCTATTTTTTGAAGAAGTTGAATCCTTTGAAGCAGATAAAAGAAGCTATGTATATGTAACTCCGTAGGTGAACTCTAGTTGAGAATATGTTTTTTCCAAACTGTTTCTACTTTTGCTTATTACATTCCAGGAGGAATATCTGGAATCCCCTGAATAAGCACAATAAATGACGTTTTTCAGTAATGATACAGTTAATAAAAGCTCAGCATTTATGAAGTACGAAAGAAGACAATAGGTCAGATTGCAGAATCACAGAAGGGTTCAGGTTGAAAGGGACATCTGGGGATCATCTTGTCAAACCGCTCATCTCAAACCTAGAGCTGGTTTTCCGGGACCACATCCAGATGGCTTTTGAATACCTCTAAGGAAGGAGATTGCACAGCATCTCTGGGCAACCTGTTCCTGTCACCATCACGGTAAAAAAGCATTTCTCACTGTTCAGCTGGAGGATCTTTTTGCCCATTGCCTACTGCTCTCTCACCAGGCACCACTGAAGAGAACCTAGCTCTGTCTTCTTTACTCTCCCTGCAGCAGGTACTGATACAAATGCATAAGACTCCCCTGAGTCGTATCCTGGAGCTCTCAGCTCCTGGCTCCTGCCTCTCTCAGCCTTGACTTATGAGAAGTCTTCCAGTCTTTTTATCATGGTGTGTGAACTCTCTCCAGTGTATTTTTATCTGTTTTGTACAGGGGAGTCTGAACTGGACACAGTACTCCAGATGTGGCCTCAACAGGACTGAGTTCAGGGGAAGGATTACCTCCCTCAAACTGCTGGCAATCCTTTGCCTAGTGCAGCCTAGAACACCACTAGCCCCCTTTGTCACAAGGAACACTGCTGGCTTATGTTCGCCTTGCTGTCCACCAGGATTACCAGGTCCCTTTCTGCCAAACTGCTTTCCAGCAGGGTGGCCTTCAGCACCAACAAGTGCATGGGGTTATTCCTCCTCAGCTGCAGGACTTTGCTCTGTCTCTTATTGAATTTCATGAGGTTCCTGTCAAACCATTTTTCCAGCCTGTGGGGGTCCCTTTGGATGGCAGCATTACCCTCTGCCGTATCAGCCACTCCTCCCAGTTTTGTGTCATTTGCAAACTTACTGAGTGTACACTCTGCCCTGTCATCCAGCTCATGAATAAAGACATTGAACAAGACACACTATTGATCTCTGGTGTACAGTGCTAGTTGCTGGCCTCCTCCTAGACTGCATGCCACTGGTCACCACCCTCTGGGTCCGTACATTCAGGCAGTTTTCAATCCACCTCCCTGTCTGCACTTCCAAACCATACTTCATCAACACCTCTGTGAGGATCTTATGGGAGTCAGTCAGAAGGCCTTACTGAAATTAAGATAGACAATATCTGCATGTACCAGGTCATTCACTTAATTGTGGAAGTTTGTCTAGTTGGTGAAGTAATGACGACTTCTTGGTGAATCCATGCTGACTACTCCTGGTGGATTTTTTGTTGTTTGTGTGCCTGGAAATGGTTTCCAGGATTAGATGTTTCATCACTATTCTAGGAATCAAGGGAGGCTGAACAGTCCCTGGGTCCTTCTTCTCGGCCTTTTAAAGACTAGGAACTTACAGTCCTCCAGTCCTCAGGCACCATTCTCACTGTAATCACTCAAAGACAACCAAGAGTGGCCTCACAGTGACACCAATCAGTTCCCTCAGTACTTATGAATGCATCAAGGCCCATGGACATGCATGTCTATTTTTCTTTAGTATTCCCTGACTCCAGACTGTCCCCTAGTCCTTTGGAGACTGGTATTCCTGAAAGTTAGTCTTGCTGGTAAAGAATGAGGCAAGTAGGGCATTCAGTACCTCGTCTCCGTGTCCTGTGTAACCTGGTGCCCTGCCCCATTCAGCCCCATTTGCCCTAATCTTCCTTTAGTCACTCACATACTTGCAGAAGCCTGTCTTGTTGCCTTTGACATCCCTTCCCAGATTCAGCTCCAGGTGTGGGCCTTGGATTTCCTAACCATGCATGCCCAGATGGAGTCTCTATATTCCTTCCAGGTTACCTGTCCCTGCTTCCATCCTCTCCATGCTTCCTTTCTCTATTGGAGTTTTGTCGGGAAGTCCTTGTTCATTGAGATGGGGCTCCTGGTGTTTTTGGTTGATTTCCTGTTCATTGAAATGGATGGTTCTTGAGCTCAGAGGAAGTGATCCTTGAATATCAGCAAGTTTTCTTTGGCCCCTCTTCCCTCCAGAGTCTTATCCTGTGGGACTCTTCCAAGCATACGAAGAGGCTGAAGGGGACAGTTTCTGCTCTTCTGAAGTCAAGCACTCTGATCCTGATTTTTGCCCTTCTCTCTCCTCTCAGGATCTTGATACCAATAGCCAGTTAATACCTACTGTGTTGAGCAATCCAAGTAGGATTGTTCCTTGTGACAAAATTTATGTCATAATACTAATAGTTTTGTAAACTGGGACACATGATAATTTCTAAGATTGAGTGTTGTCTTTTAAAAATAGTCAGTAAAACTCTTTTTATCATTGCCCTACAATAAAAAAACAAAACAAAGCAAAAAATCCCCTAACAAATCAGTCCAAACATCATGAAAATGTATCCACATTTATAATAGGAGTATTAGACATCCAATGACTTATAAATTCACCTTTCCTTTGACAGTTTTTTGTCAAAGAAGGTGTGCTAACAACAGAGGGCTCCTCAGAAGGGTGTTTTTAACATCATGTAGAAATCACTATATCTTCTCTAAATTTTTTTTTATGGAATGGTCTTTATATATTTCATAACTTTCCCCAGGGTTCTATTCATCTATTCATCTCAAAAAAATAATTTAGAACTTGTGCTTTTCTTGAAACATTTCTGAGTTAAACAATTGCTTTTCAAATTATTTCCAAAACTTTTTCTTATCTAAAATCCACTTTTACTTTTGACCCATAATGTCATTATAAAATCAATGCCTGTTTATGACCAGTTTCCCCTCTAAAGGAGATGTTGCCTGGTCTTCTAATTTAGATTGATTTATATTCTGCTTGCCCCTCAGAATGTTTCTATCTGTGTTCGTGTATTCTTCCATACCAATACAAAGGTAAATATAAATACATATGTATTTGTCTATATGGATATGGGTAAGTTTGCAGAGCAAAGAGTAAGCCAGATCTATCAGTCAAATACTTTCATACTCTGTGAAACGTCAAGATCAAATACTGGATGTAAAAGAAACAAAATAATCACCTAACATGTTCCAATTAACTAAGTGCCAAAGGTCTACAATAAGATTTTCAGTCCTGCATAATTGAATTACAAAGTATTTTGTTTCCCTTAATCTCAGTCCAAGAGGTCAATCAAAACTTCATTCCAATTACATGAAGTTTGTGGATATTGATAGCTTGCAAGCATTTTTGTTTTGAATAATTCATAGGGAATGATATATCTGACTTTGTTTTCATATTGGTAGTTTCATGCAAGGGGCTCCTGTGTAGGCATCGGAAGAAGAGGAAGATGATTAGACAACTTTTAGAATGATGAAGAGGGACATGTCAGTGATAAACAGGTGTGTTTTGGTAAATCAAAGAATTTCATATTTCCAAAAGCTACTACATATTTACTTACATAGTTTTATTATATAACAAAATCTTATTTTGGAAAATGGTAGAGAAAATCGCTATTAACCTACAATAAAAAGTCCATGTCTCCATGAATAAGCAATGTTTAAATTAACATAAGGTTGGAAGATAAGCAATTATGAATCATGGATTTCAGGTATGGCAAATATCATACTTCTTTTTTATAAGATTTTTTTCATTTACCATTTCCGTGACTAAAAACTTTGGGTTTCTTTGATTGTACTTTTCAATATGATTATTCATCAGTGGTGTTTTATCAGCTCTATTTTACAGGTGCTATTTGCAATAGGAGAGGAGCACCAAATACCAGAAAGAGGTTTTCAACAGTGTGAGACAGTGCAGCCTGGGTGTAGGTGAATTGTGTGATCTAAATACAAAGAGGAAGAGAAAATTATTATTCTTAAATTGGATATTTTGTTAAAAATTGGCTTAAGAGGTTGGATAGATAGCAGAACTGTGAGGTCCCAAATTAAAAAAATTGAAATGAGAATATTGACTGCAGCTACATCAACAAATATCAGAATATAGTACATATTATCTATATGCTTAGCTGTATTTATTTCATCTTTGATTTCCTGCTTTTTTATAGGGCCAGCAGCAGCTGACCACTTAATATTTTCACTAAATAGTTCTGTCAAATAATAGAAGTGGCACCACTTACTTTTTAATTCCAATGAGTGTTCTGCTATTAGTGTTATTTTTTCACCTTTATGCTGACAAAAGCATTAAATACATGGGTGCTGCAAAAATGAAGAATGTTATTGTGAGAATTCCGAGGTTCTTTTGAGCAGTTTTATCTATATAATGTTCATTATTATGATAATAAATGCATTGGTAACAAAGAGGAGAATTCTTGTTCAATCCAAGAACTGGACTTGAAACGTAAAGGAATGCAAGAACACCAAAGACAGTAGGAATCTTTTGTTAAGTGAATTTTACTTGGACTTCGGAGTAACATACATCCAGCTATGCAGAGTGGAGAGAGTAACCACTGCTTTCTTTTTGATTGTAATACAGACGGATCAGAAAGGCCTTGATGGCAAGATAATTTATTGCTGATTAAGACTAGTAGAAGATAATCTCCTCTCTTTTTCTCTAAGCCAAAATAAATGAAAGAGTAACTGTGGTTTAAAGCCCCTATGGTTACTCTGAGGCTTGGGCAATTTAGGAATGTGCAAAAGTCTTCAGAATCTCTATGGTTCATCTGTACGATTTAGCCCACATTTTAAAGACTTTTTTTTACAAATAACAATTTCTCAACATTTTTCATTGTAACAATTTGTTCTTTTAAACTGTCATTCAAAACCACTTTCTGCTTTTGTTTCCCTCATTTTGTAATAGAATGTGAAGAGTCAAAAGAAGATATTCAGGATCTTGTACACAATGCAGTGGTGAAGAGCTTTTTAGAGGATATAATTAGAGACTTTAAAGTGCAGGATAGTTTTTGAAACAGTGTGACAGAAGAACACCTTTCCTGTTATGCACTTACATTTCTCTACCAATTCCAGATAAGCTATCTTCTAGTGAACATTATCTAACATCTCATCGTTTTAAGGTCCTATTTCTTTGTTCATTCCCTTTCTGTATTCCTTTGGCCCAAGGGCCAAAGAAAATGATTCTCTGATCTTACTGGGCAAAACATTTGCGGATTCATTGTATCCTTTACTTGTGTGATGATTCTAAGATTTAGATCT
Organism: Neopelma chrysocephalum; assembly: GCF_003984885.1. NCBI lineage: Eukaryota > Metazoa > Chordata > Aves > Passeriformes > Pipridae > Neopelma > Neopelma chrysocephalum. The sequence continues at coordinate 4,696,517 of NW_020897742.1, read as the reverse complement.
AACATGAATCACAGATGTTGGTGGTCGGGGTGAGAAACGACATCTGGTGATCAACTAGTGCAACCTTCCTGCTAAAGCACGTTCACCTGGAGCAGGTTATACAGGATCTCATCCAGGTGAGTTTAAAATATCTCCAGAGAAGGAGACTCCACAACCTCTTTGGGCAGCCTATTCCAATGCTCTCTCACCCTCAAAGTTAAGAAGTGTTTCCTCATATCAAGAATAAATTTAGCAAGATAAAAAGAGAAATTCAAGACTCGGTTTTTCTAAATGTCTTTATCTGATTCAATCTATATCCTCATTAATTTATTTTACATACTACATAGGAGAACTTTCTAACCATAATTAAACATCTGTTAATATTTTAAAAAATAACAGAATAAACAGAATATATATTAATCTACCCACACTTCAATAAATACTTTTTTAATGGTTGTATAATGTTCTACATTCAAAATATGTACAGTTATTCTCTATATTTATGCCAATTTATTTTCTCTCTAGCTAGAAATTAAAATCTAGTTTATAAAATTTTTCTTTCTAACATTTCACTTCTATCCTATATTAGATTTGAACTAGAAACCTGTATGTGAGCAAAGCTGATAAGCCACAACTGGAATGCATAATCTCTATCTACATGATGGACTAAGATACATAAAATGAGAACAAATATGTTTGTTTCCCAACAAACCTTAATAACACTTGTCACTTTAAATGTTTTTTTGAAGATTTAGTTTCCATTGAGCACTTAATCTAAGACCAAATTAAAGTCTCAAGCAATTTTGATACAGCCATTTATTCTGAAACAAACACTATCTGTTTTGTTCAGCAGAATGTCTTGAAAGTGCAGAGTGGGAAGCATCTCTCACAGTTATCATCTTGTAATGCCAGATTCTCCACCTTTTTTTTATTAAGTAGTCTGGATTTTTCTATAATAAAAAAGTGGTTGAAGGAAGCAGTGATGAATTTATTTATGGCTAATGACAATGATGTACATTTTTTGAGCAACTGTACAAGACTACCAGTCATCAGCATAGTAATTATAGCTGCGTTTATAACAGAAGTGTAAATCTAGGTTTAAGCAAACAGTTATCTCAGTTTCTAGAGTTCCAAAGTAATTTACATTTCACATACTTCATATATATTTTCATATATTCATATATATAAGATGAATGTACCCTCAATATACCTTGTAGAGATGCTAAGATTGCTCAGTATTGAAAAATAACTACAATATAGGCCTCTGAGTAAATTTCCTCCTTGAACTTCATAGTACTTAGACATTCCTTTGGAGGTACCTTTCTTTTAGCAGTCAGTCAGAAAGCTGGCTTGGTTTTTCCATGTATTCTGAGCACAGCTTAAATTTTTTTGTGTGCCAGAGAGATTCAACACTACATTGCATGCTTTTTTTCAGGATTCACAGAGAGCTGTGGTACCATTTGATATACCATAATACCCATGTCCATGCTCCACACTAATTTTACAAAAATAGTGGGAGAATAAGTGTGTGAGAATTAACTTTTTTTAACTTTACAAGAAATAGGAAAAAATTCAAAGCTGGACTGCCTTTGTTTTGAAAAATGGTTGGGTCTATAATGGGGAGATATACTTGTCCTTCATCTTAGGTACCCCCTGAATTTGATTCTTCTTTTACTCAGCAGATGTGAGATGTGGCAATTCCCTCTTGGCCATGTGGGATGTTTGGGAATGACATAGGTACTGTGTTGCCATGTGTGATGCGTTGACCTTAACCAACTGCCAGGCACCCACAAAGCTGCTCTGTTACTCCACCTCTATCCACAGAAATACTATGAAAAAGCTTGTGATTTGAGATAAGGACAGGGAGATCTCTTACCAATTACCATCACAGGCAAAACCAGACTTGAACATAGGGACTTGAGCTAGGGAAAATTAATTTTATTTATTGCCAATTAGTTGCAAAAAAGAAAGATAGTGAGAAATTAAAGGCAAAATTATCTTCTCCCTACCACTCCCTTCTTCCTAGGCACAAAGGACACAGGGAAATAGGGGTTGTAGTCAGTTCATAACACATTGTCTTTGCTTCGTCTTTCTCTTAAGGAGAGCTCTTCCCCTTTTAGAGTGGATTCTGGCCTATAGGATAGACCTTCATGATCCAGTCCATCATAAATCCTTTCCATGGGCTGCAGTTCTTCAAGAACTACTCCAGCATGGATCCTTTCCACAGGATGCAGTCTTTCAGCAGCTTTCAGCACCTTTCTTCAAAGTATGTCACTAGCTCAAGCGTGGGGGACAGCTTACCTCACCATGGTCTGCACCATGGCTACAGTGGAATCTTCGCTTTGGCACCTGGAACACTTTGTTCTTTGACCCTGGTATCTGCAAGGTTGTTTCTCACACATTTTCTCACTTCCCTCTCACAGCTGCTGTGTAGCCTTTGTCAGCCTTTCTTAAATGTGTTGCCATGTTGCTGGTGGGCCCAGATTTGGCCAGTGGCAGGTTAATTTTGGAGCCATCTGGAACTGGCCCTTTTTGACATTGGGGCAGCTTCTCACAGAAGCCACCCTTGCGAAGCCCACACTACCAAAACTTTGCCACATAAGCCACGTGTTGTCAAGATGCTGCAAAATAGATAGAAAGCAGATATCTAAGGAAATTATTAGCAAACATTTTAGTCAAGGGAGCAAAGGGGAAGGATTTTTCAAGACCTCAGGCTGAATTTATTCACCCAAAGTTCACACAGTTCTCCCTGTAGACATTAAGATTCACTTTAACACTCTGAAAATGTTACCATCTAGGAAGAAGTTACTTGATTTTAACATTATTTCTAAACACCTGTAAGTTATATTTAGACAATTTTCCTTTGGTTTTGCAATACTGAAAAAATACTAATCAAAAAACATACATAATTTCTACTCTTGTTTCAAGAGTCTTTATATTCTGGCCTGTCTTGAAATAATTCTTTACAACTATTAAGTTCAGCCATATTCTTCAGATATAGGCTGACTTCTTTCTTCAAAAAAGGTTTTTCTTGTACTCAGCAAAGATTTTTCATTATAAAGAATTTAAACTATCTGAGAATCACTGACCTATTATTTGTGTTTTATCAATCATGACAAAAAAATTCTACAAAGGAATGACTTCACCCTAACAAGTAATACAGACTACAGTTTGTGCAGGTAATAGATCATAGAGATGACAAGAAAATTACCTTAATGAAAGAATAAAATCTGATGGATAGGACAGAAGAGAGTCAGAAGACATCAGCAGTATAATTTGAAGAGTTTTCCTTAATACTTCTTAATCTTATTATACAAAAACATGTTACAAGAGTATAAAAGCACTTTGTGCAGGTTCAGACAAAATAGGAAACACTTATTAAGAAAGAATGTTTTGATAAGGCATAGCATTCAAACCTACCATAGTTAACAGAGTAGAGAGGAAAGAAAATAATCAAAAATACTCTCAAAGGCAAAATGGAGACTATAAAATATTAAAACAAGAGCATAGTTTGGTAAGTAGAGTTTTACAGTAGAACAAAGAGAATGCAGAAGTGGGAAGCTCAGAATTACTATGAAAAATCAGCCTGTTCTCACACACAGATGTACGTAAAAAAAATTTAGAGCTATTGTGTTCAAGTCCACATCCAGAATGCATCACTTAGGCTCATCTGTCACAGAGCTGGCTTTAAATGAAGAGAAAGTAAGAAAAACTGAAATTAAAACTGAACTGGACAAAATATGACAGTTCTTCATGTGAAAAGATCAGCACTTCATTTTGATATTTTCTAGAAGTGTTTTTTCAGCTTTTTTTTTTCTCTCCATGTTTTTTTATGTATTTTTCTTCTTCTTTATCCTTTCTAAAAAAGGAAAAATGAAAGGAGGAAGAAAAAGAGTGACAACAGATGCAAGAGAATAAAAATTTGCTTTCTATTTTTCTGGAAAGGTACAGAGTAGTACATTTGCTGATTTTTTAGTGTCAATCTGTTAGCTTATTATGTACTAAGATATCAAGAAATCAACCCTGATTAGTGTGTCTGATAGTTGAGTGAGTAGAAGAGTTTAGAATAATAAAGATGGCTGGGTGTTTGTGTGGGGCTGAGCTGCTGGTTGAGGTTAACTCACACCACCATCAGGACGAAGATTCTTTTGAATTTGTATGACATTGAGAGACAGAGTAAGCCTTTCTTTCCTCTCTACAGATTTTGTGTCTGAGGTCTATTTCAGCAAATACACTGATCTACAGAAAAGTTATCTGCTTTTGAGCTTGTCACCCTAAATTCTCATTATGGTCAATGGAGAAAAATAGTCATTCTGAGAGCAATCGTGTACTAACCATGCCTATTATTTTTTCTTGACCAGAAAAAGAACTTGAAGTGATTAGTTAAAGTGTGGATGTCTACATTTAATCAGATGAATTGCACCCTGGCCCTGTACAGCAGTAAATAGAAGCACCAAATGGGTGTGCATCCTTTGCTGTGTAAATAGAAAAAGAAATACAGAATGCTAGGCAGAGGAAGGGACAGAGAGAAATAAGCATGCTTAATTTAATATAGACTTGCAAAGGAGATAGTATACTGCTTATATGATAGATTATATTCTGTGCTGGAAATAAATGTACACATTTGCTCAAGGAGCTTTTGTGAGTAAAGCAGTCCTGGATGGTCTAGTTTTAATTATATATTTTAAAAGCTGTAAAATCAGATAATCTGTCACTGATTTGCTGGGATATATTTTAAAATTATTTCTTTGTAATTTATGCCTACAGCAAGGAAGTTTGAAGGGAAAACTCCAAGAGAAAAAATCCAATTGAATTTGGTCTTCAACAACTTCAGAAAGGATGAGTCTTGCTGGAGTTATCAATGAAATTGAAATGGAGCTGTGCTCACCAAAGCGTAAGAAATGCAGCACAATCAGTATGCATTTGTATATGGCTTTGCAGCTTTAAAAAATATTGTTTGAATTTTAGCTTCCTTACCTGAGACACTTTGTTAGGTGCCAAATGAAGCAGTTGCCCTAGTAAAATAGATATAATTCTCTGCATAATAAATGGAGAGAGGTAGGTGATTCCTAAAAGATGTCCTATCTGACCAAGTTTTGGCACCTAGGATGTAACCCTCCTTGATTGTTTATTGACATTTAAGATTAAGGCTCTAGCCTAAGTTAATAATCTATGCTGTGTTATAGACATTGGAGAGAAACTATTTCTCTCAGAGGACAACTAAACAGACATAGATGGTATTTAATTATGGGCACCAAGCTGCCTCTTTCTCTCCATTGACTGCAGATGGACTCTAACTTATTGGCATAAGCAAGTCTCCTCAGTTTTGAATAGCTAAAGGTAGGTGAGACATTCGAGCCTTGACATAGCATGGAATGGCTTAGGTTGGAAGGGACTTTAAAAATCATTTGTTTCCAACCCCCTTGCTATAGGCAGGGATGCCACCCACTAGACTAGGTTGCTCAAAGCCTTGTCCAACCTGGCCTTGAACAATTCGTCCACAACTTCTCTGAGCAATCTTTGTCAGTGCCTCACCACTCTCACAGTAAAGAATTCCTTCCTAATATCTAACACATCTCTCTCCTCTCTTTGCATCTGCCTGTGTAAAAATTTCCTCTCTCTCTTTTTCATAAGTCTCCTTCAAGCATTGGAAGCCTTCTCTTCTCCAGGCTGAACAACTCCAACTCTCTCAGCCTGTTTTCATACGGGAGGTGCTCCAGCCCTCTGATCAACTTTGTGGCCTTCATCTGGACTCACTCCAACAGGTCTATGTCTTTCTTGTGCTGAGGACCACAGAGCTGGATTCACTACTCCAAGTGGGGTCTCAAAAGAGCAGAGTAGAGGGGCAGTATCCCCTCCCTCAACTTGCTGGCCAGGCTGCTTTTGGTGCAGCCAAAGATACAGTTGGTTTTATGGGCTGCAAGCGCACACTGTTGGCTCATGTTCAGATTTCCACCTGCCAGAACCCCCAAGTCCTTCCCCGCAGGGCTGCTCTCAATGACTTTTTCTCCCAGTCTGTACAAATGCCTGGGACCGTCCAGACCCAGATGCAAGACCTTGTACTTGGGCTCGTTGAACTTTGTGAGGTTCTCATGGGCCCGCTTCCCAAGTTTGTCTAGGTCCCTTTGGATGGCATCCCTTCCTTCCGTCGAGTCAACTTCACTGGTCAGGTTTGTGTCACCTGCAAACTTGCTGAGGAAGCACTTGATCTCATTTTCTATGTAATTGATAAAGATGTCAAAGAACACCAGCTGCAAGACGGAGCCTCAAGGGACACCACTCATCAGTGATCTCTGCCTGGACAAAGAGCCATTGACCACAACTCTCTTGCTGTGTTCATCCAGCCGACTCGTTATCCATCAAGTAGTCCAGCCTTCAAATCCATTCCCCTCCAGTTTGAAGATAAGAATGCCTCATTGGATCATGCTGAAAGGCTTACAGAACTCTAGGTAGATATAGATGTAGGCAGACGTATTCTTCTAACAAGCTTCAAAGTTACCTCTCTTCATTGACTGTTTTTGACTTTAAGAACTTATTTTAAAGAACTCTCTCATGAAGTGCCCGAGATTTCACTACAAAAGTGTCCATTTGGATTAAACAAAATAGATTCCCCTTGTCTTTGGGGTTTATTAGTTGTTTTTTTGGGTTTTGTTTTGTTATGTTTTGCTTTGTTTTTAATTCAGCTGTTTTAATTAGCATTTGTTTTATCAGCCAACAACACCAATACCATTTATACAAAAGAAGTACACATGAGTTCTCAAAACAAGGTCTGTCTCATAGATGTATTCATGGCAAAAGTCAGATAGAATGACTGATACCAGCTGGCTCTTTATTCTGTCATACCTTTGATGTTGGATTGTTTTCTTAGGCTTCAGGCTTGAAGATCTTTATTGTAACAAATCAATTCAACAGTGCATAGCTTGCTTTGCATATGTAATAGTACATAGTTTTGTGGCAGCTGCATGACACATTTTAAGAATTAAAGTTCATGATGAGGATGTGATTCAATTAATATATTTGCACTTAGATTGTATAATACAGTAAATAAGTTGAACTATTTTAATAAATTAAAATTAATTAAAATTGAGAATCTATTTCACATTTTTATGATATCTTCTCTAGAAATTGGCAGCTATTAATGAAGCTTATATTATTATTCTTCCTCCTGATAAATAGCTCTGTAGAGATATGTCTCAGTTTCAGGTACCTTCTTTTCATCTTAACCTCAGTAACTGAGAGATCATTAATTCATAGAATCATAGAATGGTTTGGGTTGTAGGGGACCCTAAAGATGATTTAGTTCCAAGCCCACTGCCATGGGCAGGGACATCTTTCATTAGATCAGGTTGCTCAATGCCCCATCCAACCCGGCCTTGAACATTTCCAGGGATGGAGCACCCACAACTTCTCTGGGCAACCTACTCCAGCACCTCACCACCCTCACAGTAAAAAATTTCTTCCTAATATCTAATCTAAACCTACTCTCTTTCATTTTGAAGCCATTCCTCCTTGTCCTGTCACTACATGCCCTTGTAAGTATTCTCTCTCCATCTTTCTTGTAGGCTCCCTCCAGGTACTGGAAGATCGTAATTAGGTCACCCTGAAGCCTTCTCTTCCCTAGGCGGAACAATCTCCATTCTCTTAGCATTTCCTTGTAGGAGAGGTGCTCCATCCCTCTGATCATCTTGCTGTCCCTCCTCTGGACTCAATCCAACAGGTTGATGTCTTTCCTCTGCTGGGTACCCCAGAGGTGGACACAGTAGTTCAGATAGGGTCTCACCAGATCAGAGTAGAGGGACAGAATCAACTCCCTTGACCTGCTATCCATGGATGCTGAAAAAAAGCTATGGTGTTGCTTATAATGTTAGAAGTAAACACAAAAATCAGCTCAGCTGTTCATACCAAAACTAGAATCCCTAGTTTTTCCTTGGCACCTAAACATAAATAATATATTGAGGGAGAGATCAGAGTCAATGGCACTAAAAGAAGAGAAGCAATAAAGCAATTTTGTGTCATTACTGCCTAGAAGTGATCAGATAGGAAGGGCTGAAACCATCTCAGAGCATTCTTGAAAATGATTATTAGATAACTGGCAGCATTCATGATAAAAATAAATGCTAATGAAAACTTTGCCAACACTTAATTCATGCATTCATACATAGTATTTGTCCCTTGCCTGTGAGTTTAGCCTTGGTATTTAGGCTTGTCTACATTTTCTCTAAAACTCATTATAGCATTTTTGTACGCTCCTCCTGCACTATGATTTTGTACAAAAGCCAGACTTCTGGCCTGGCAGAAACACATAATAATAAAATGGCAAAAAAGACACAATTGCATTGAATATTAATCTTGCAGGTATTAAAGTAAACTCACATTGACAGAACTCACCTTGTGCATCAAAAATCAGAAGCAGATGTCTGTAAATGTCATTTAATGCATAATATAATAAATGCTGTACACTTTACATATTGACATTCAAAATTGTTCATAAACATTGGAGTTAGCAGTTGATAAGTAATGAGTAAAATCAACTCCAGTTTCACCCCAAGAAGCAATGTAATTTACATTTATGGGATATTATTTGTATGCATTATTTATAGAGGTTTTCAAATGCTACTGGTTTTCTTATTACTTTTAGAGGCTATTTTTCTGCTTATAAAGAGGATTATTACAACAGAGCTATTCACAGCTGGCTTGGTTGCCTTTGCAAACAGTCAGAGTTTTCTTTCAGTCCTGGCCAAATCAGCCAGGAGGTGAAACTCATGGCTGGAAAGTTCGAACACATTCCTTCAGGGCTAGCACATGGTTATGGCGGCCTGGCCAAGTGGCAAGTGTCCTTCTCTTCTGAAGTCAAATGTATCCCGACTGACCACCCAGTGGCCTGGGGATTACCTGCATCTGAAGTGGTTTGAACTGCTTTCGTAGGTGGAGTGGTTGCATGATATCTTTTTCTGGAGCCATCTTCTCTCAGTCTTTGTGATGACTAGTTGAGAGAGGGAGATGACCCAAAGGTGAATATATAGTTCATTGCACTAAAGGATGTTGCATGTGTGACCATACAGAATCGCAAAAAAGTGGTGGAAGTTACACTCTGATATTTCTGTGTTAGAGTATTTAGCGTCCTACTCACTCTTCTGAACTGGGCACTCCATTCTGATCATTCTTTCCATTATCTTGTGTTTTGTCCTTTTATTTCCATTCATTTTCTGCTTTTTGAATGGGGAAAATTTTGTCTACAAGAGAAGAACTGAGATCAGATCATCTAGATCCATCTCACCGCACTGTGAATACACAAGTCACCTTGATCTGCCTCACTTGCCAATTCCTGCAGCACAGCTCTGAACATGGTTGCAGCATCTCACTGCCTGCAGTGCTGACATTTTGAGGAGGGCAGGAAGCTCATATCAGCTATTCCCTACATACATACTTACATCCTTACTTATTTTTCTTCTTTCTCCTTTCTAAAGGAGTAATTCAGTTTGAATTTCCTCGCAGATTGTCTTCTTTCATGGAAAGACTAAACTGTTACAGTGTTTATATATAGGTGAACACAATACAGGTATAACTTTCTCATATTATAACTTTCCTTCCTCCCAAACTCTTTACATAAATTCTAGTTAAATGACCTCAATCTTTAAAAGATTATGGCTATCGAAGAGTCTGCAATGAGATTTTCTGGAAACTGAACTTCTGCTGGCATTTCAAGTGCATAAGAAACTGTCTGCATTGTATCTGTTAGGTTTTATTAATAAACAATAAGATCTTAAGAAAGTGAATAGTTAACACAGAAACTAAGAAAGAAATTCCAGAGATGGATAATGACGGTAAGTAAAAACTGTGGGAGGAAGTGTGACTGTGGAAATTTCTGTCATTATTGACTTTTATTTCCATCATTGCTGTTACTGGTTCATAGTGTTTCACTAACTGTAGAAGTTTTGCATATTATTTCCCTGGGCTGTGTATTTGAAATAGAAAAGCAATAATTCAGAAAAATGTGGCTTGCCCAGGTTTTATAAATTCTTTCCTTTGAAGTTAATTAACTTGTAAATTCCACTATTAACATTTTACACTTAAACAAACGTAGAAAATACACCCAACCTCAATCTGATGACGGTATACAGTCTAAACATGTGATCCAAGTAATGCAGCAGCTTCAGAGTACAATTCATCTAATGAAACATTCACGTTCTTCATTACCTGTGCCTCCACATGTACCTAGAGGATCACAAAAATATTATTAAATTGCTCCTTCTTTGTTTACTCAGGCCATAACTTCTTCATATTTAAAGGAAATGGTACTCATGAGTCATCTTTGTTTTTGGAATTCAACCTTACCAGTAGCTGCCTACATAAATTACAAAAAGTGGAGGTAAATTGCAAAAAAATGTAAAATCAGTTTGGTGCTTTTCTAAGAAGTAATGATGGGGGTGACACATTCTGCATTCACCCAGGCTTCTGTGGGCACTATACTGATGTTTAAATCAGAATTTGATTGAAACCTATTGATGGGATTCTGTCTATTTTCTGCTCTAATTGCTATATTGATGATTTTTAGTTTTGTGGGGTGTTTGCTACAGCTGAAGTTGGTCCTCTTCTCTATATTGAATGGCTGCTTTCTTCAACATACCTTTGATGTAGAGTTCCATACTTTTCTATTTAACTCTCTTTTCCATGTGTGACAGTGTAGGCTCAGCATTTATCTGTCCAGAGTGCTCTCCCACTGCTTCTTTCTGCAAATTTGGAACGTGTCTGCTCATGTCAGTGAGCATTTTATGTTTCTGAGGTTTTGGTACCTTCTGTGACATGTTTCTTTCAATATAGATTTTAACTGAACTCATACCACCTCTCAGATAATAAGTTCTGCCACTAAATCATGTTTAGCTTCCAATTTTATTGGTTCTTCTTTGGCTTGAGGAAGAACGTATCCCACATAATATCATGCTCTCAATCATTTTTTTCTGGGATCAAAGTTATGACCAATAAAAAAGCATTAGCAGATGTATGTAAATAGCTTCACCATCTAATTTATATTGAAGTTCAACTTGAACTTATAGTACTTTGTTTTCTGACAATAACATAGTTAAAACCCTTGAGCAATGTAGCTTAACAATGAGTTACAAATCCACACATCATTAGTTTCTTATTAATCTTATGACTCTTAATGAAGTGACTTTTGAGAATGGCATTAGGTCACAAGTAGCATTTAAAATCTATGACTTAATAACACAAACAATTTGCCTAAATGGCAGACTTAAGGTTATGTTAGTTTACAGTCTATCCTTGGTGGCCCTTTGTATTTGACCCCATAATGATATTTTAAATACTGTTCTATGTGAGACACTGCTACATGAATCCTTTTTTGTAAAAATCTCTGTTCTTATGTATCTTACTATTTATGTAGCAATATATTTTTAGCCTGTTCATAGTTAAAAACACATGAGTACAAGTTCAGTTTAATAATGAAGGTGCTTCTAACGGTTCTCCAGCAAAATTAAAATGGATGTACTTTCTCCTAAAAATCTGCATATCACTTTTCACATAGAATCTTAAAGTCAACAATTACTTTGGGAGCAATTCCCAAACTGAATAAAGATGTGATTTTCCTAGAATGATTTTGGGTTGATATATAGTCTTCTCAAAATTCTCAATCTGTGACCTTGATAAATGAACTGGAATTTCCAAACCGTATGTTTCTACATATTATGGGAATTTCTTATGAACTTGGATGAGGATCTTTGAAAGTTGATTGTTTGATTTTTGGTTTTGTTTGGTTGGTTGGTTGGTTTGTTTTGCTTTCTTTGCTTTGCTTTCCCAGTAAAACAAATGTATTCCCAGTTAAACAATCTGTATCTTGCATGCCTGTTTAGATGACCATCAGTCTTGAGGTCAAGGAAAAATAAAAGCAAAGAGTTCCTTGCTTATCTCTCCTAAGACAATGTAGGAGTTCTTTCTTAATGACTTTGTCGACATTTACTGTTCACAGTTCATGCATTTCTAGTAATGTCCGTAAAATGTCAGCATGTTCTCTAATGGGCACTTTTGGAAAATCACTTCAGCCTGCACTGTCTGTGGTCCTGTGCTATTTCTTAGTACTAGGCCATTGGGCTTGATGAAAAGGCAAACCTCATTCCTCTGTGTAAGAGCAGATAAGGATGACTAGGTAGAGTGGCCCATGTGTGCTGTTAGAGCAGTTCTGTTACAGTCTCTTCCCTACCGTTCCCAACCCCTTCTCTTGCCACACGTCCGTGAAGAGAGGAAAGCAGCATTTCTTCAGAATTTCGAAGTCCAAGGGGAAAAATACAATGTTTCCTAGGAAAATGGAAACATTAAACCTGGAGTTTTGTGATTTTGATTGTGGTCAAAGCAAAGGTTTGCAGAAGTGGTCAAGCTCTGTTTCTTTGCTCCTAGGTCATATTTGCCAATGCCTAAGTTTCTGAAATTAAAATAGTTAGAGAAATTAGATTTCTCTAATCATCTGGGAAAAGAAGCTTTGTATCTTTGTCCTGTCAGATGCCAGATACAAGACTTGCAAAGCAGGTTGTCATTGATTTTATGAGTAAAATTTTGCATTGTGCTGCTATTGCATTTACATTCTATTGCATATATCCTTTGCAGCTTTTTTTAACTGAAAATTTTATATATGGTGTAAGTAACACTGAACATGTGTGTTCTTCTGATGCTGTGGACAGATATTAACATGTATACACTATTTCACATTTATTTCAGAACTACTACCCTCCCTTGAGTCACTGGTAATAAAAAACACATAGCGTTTAATTAACATTCCCTGCCTGTTTTCTACATTAGAGTACATAGCAAAGATATGATTTATCTTCAGATAAGATGCATACGTTTATTGGATGATATTCATATCTTGTAAAAGTTCTTGCCACTTTCAAAAGAGGCAGGTATTATATATTTTTCTCACATTTCAGGGGAGCTAAGGCCAAAATTCTCATCACCCTACCGCAAAACCAAAAAATGCTATCTTTGCTGTAGGTTCTATAGCTGCAATAGATAGCAAACCAGCTCTGAAAAAGTCACTAGAGATCAACAGTGCACACCACTGTAATAAAATACAGGCTGTTTAAGTAATGACATTTTCTATCACTCCTCATTATGACTGTTCTCTACTTACTGCATTCTCATAGGTACTCTGATCCTGCTAGAAACCTGTATCTTTATTGACATGCTCATGGACAATATATACAGCTATACTGACACTCTTCCTGTTCAAAAAATCTCATGTCTTGTCTGTATATTATAGTAAGTACTGTGAGAAAAGCTGGTTTTGAATTTAAGGAACTTTAGTCACATCTAGGGCTGGTAGGATTACAAAACCATGACAATAAATAGGTTAAGAAATTGACCCTCTTTCCTCGGAACAGGTGTATTGATGAGTTGCAAAGACTCTGCTCTGTGACTTCATGCTGCTTTGTACCCTCTTGGCCTACCCTGGGAACTGTAAACAATCTCACTTTAAATATATGAGACAGGTCACTAAACTTTACTGATTAATGCTTCTTCCACTACTCAAGGTTATATTTAAATCTTAGAGTTGAAACTTTCTATGCCTGCATACTTGACAGTAATTAGTGCTTTTATTCTGTAGAAGTCCCAGTCTACAAAGTTACTCTAGGCCTAAGGTTAATTTTCTGGGGATAGACATTTAAAGAGACCTTAAGTTTTGCATTAATGTTGTAGGTTTGGAGATTATGGGTAATTTCTATTAGAGGTTCATAATCATAACTTGGATTCAGTCAAGCTAGTGAAATATCTCCATTTTAACTTAATCTGGAAGTGTACTGTGCTAGCAAAGGGTGGTGAGAAGCAAAAGGTGCAAATATGACCTTGGACATACAAAGGGTGTAACACCTTCTAACATAATTAAGATTCCTTGGCTTCAACACATCAGATGAATTGAAATGTGGCGATCTGTTTTATCTTGGTTGATTACAAGAGAAATTTATGGCTAGGGTACAAATTCAGTGGAATTAATTCCACTGTGAGCCCCTGATGTTGATCTGGGGAAAAGGGGAAAGAAGGGAAAAAAAAGTTACAGTACAACCTTAATTAGACTACAAAAATAATGCTTACCATTAACATGTTAAATACTGTTGATGATAAGAAGAAAAATAATAGAATACAAGTATCCATAGTGTTGATTAGTTACTATCACAGCCTGGCATGCTTTGATATGTGCCTTTAAATTTATGTTGCAGTGATGGATGCATGTGCTTGAATGGGAGCTTGTGGATATACTGACCTAAAACATAAAACGTTTCTGCAGTTTTTCACAGCACCCTTAAGGGATTCTGTCTTCTTCCATTAGGATATTTAGTTTAATACAAATTCAATATATACTGTAAATAGATGAATGTACAACTCCTGCTGAAGTTTGTCAGGAAATCTGGATGTGAAATGAGATCTGACCTTCTAGAATAAACACTGTCAAAGAACAATGAAAGGCAACTTTGGAAATTAAGGAACAAAAGTTAAAATCCCCATCTGGTCATCTGAAATTATTGTTTTAAGGTTAATGCAGTGTGAAACAGAATACAGCATAACTATTTATACAATGTAAGCATTAAAAAAACCCCCATGCCTCTTCCTCTCCCTGCTCCCAATCCACATTAAGCTAATTTTAAGGCAAACCATCATGGTTTCTCTTCACTCATGCAAATATTCAGCTCAATGAAAACTAAGTGGTATTTCTTGACAGGTATTCCTCAGGGAATTTTGAGCTGCAACTATTGCAAAAAATAAATAAAACTACATTAATTGTAGAATACATAATAAAGGGGAACGAAAAGTCATCAACCAATAGCTAGAAAAAAATAGCAGCTAGTGTATCTATTTTTAATGTAGCTGGCTAATAAGTATTTTGTTCAGGATACAATCTTGATTCAAAGCATAATATTTAATAAACTATCTGATATATTAGATGTAATCAAAATTATATATTGGAACTTCTTGATTCAGATGTACAATAACTTTAAAAGTGTCTGCAAATGTGTTTTCAATTTATGACACTTCTTTCTGTGTCCCAGTAGACTTCTATATATTGATAGTGAAACTATCACCTCTCTGCTTTCTAAATTTAAATGTCATTTTGAATCATGATCTCTAGTTTCAGAACATCAGAAGTAGCATTTCAATGGATTTTCAGTGGAGGTTTGGTTTAAGCTGACCATGATATCGAAAATGTCTTTTGTCTTGTCCTTTCCATCATCAGGCCACAATTTCCTGGGTGGCTCCCTGAAGGTGTGGGAACATGCAGCTGCAGATGAAAATGTCACATAACATAATCAACAGATATAGTCTGACAGTAGAGAAAAATTAATCTTAAAGCCAGCTGCTACCAATGGAAAACTATTCTCTCTTTTTGTAGGATTAGTTTTGTCTGGATGTGGATTTTTGAACTAGGTTAACTTAAGGGCAGATGAATGACTTAGCATAGGGAAAGAAGCATTACATTTGCACATTTAACAACATGCCAAATATCAAATAAAAACACATATCAGATCTGATGAAATGCAGCATCAAAGTTCTCACTAATTCTCTAGTACCATGTCAGTCTAAGGAAATAAAGCTTTATCTATCATCCTCTGTCTTGGAACCTTTATTACTGTAGAATATCTAGAGCTTCAAGAGGAGATTAATTTTAAGACAAAAAAGCACAGTATAGTCTAGGAAGTCTCCAGAAGATATAAATGCAGTATCTGGTAAGGTAAAAAGGTATGGAAGCTCTTGAATATTTGCACTGAATTTTTCAGATGCCTTTTTTTCAGAACCAATTTAATCTGACACTCCTAAACATAATGAACACTGAGCTGGGATAGTTTTAACCACAACCCCCTCCTCCTCCCTCACCCCCCCCCAAAAAAACAACCAAAAAAACTCACCCAAAAAACCAAAGAAACCTCAAAGAAAAAAAAACCCAAACAAAACCAAACCAAAACAGAATGCCAGTCCCCTGCAAAAACAAACAAAGAAACAACCCCCCAAAGCCCCCAAAACAAAGCAAACAAAAAATCTACAAAAAAAATCCCCCAAAAGCCCAACAACAAAAAACAAACCCTTAAACAATGTAAAGAACATCAAATAATGTCAACAAGCAGAATTTAACCAGCTATTAAATAGATGATAATTATTATGTTTTTCTCAATTCTGACCTTTTAAAATAAAAACTAAATGAAGAAACAAAGACAATATTTGAAATTGATCCCTGTTGCTGTTAGATACAGTTCCACTGAAGCCAATGAAGCTGTGCCTGCAATGAATTTGGCTTGGAGTGCAGTTATTTTCTTACAGCACAGTGTAATTTTTGTCTGTTTGCTTGTGCTTATTTTGTTTTAATTTCCTCTTTAGTTGTTATAGATTTTATTTTTAAATAAACTTTACACTTCATAGGGACATCTGCTTGTTCTGGTTGGCAATGTGTCCCAATAATGATGATTTTACTCTATCAGCTTCAAGTTCTGGAGTAGAATATTAATATTAGCGAATAACAGCGTGCATACGAGACAGCATAATGAAGAGGGATGGTGTGAGGACAAGCAGCACATTATAATGAGCCCCAAAACCAAAAAATATATACTACTGCTATAACAAGGGACGTATGTATGGCTGATTCAAGAAAATATGATCAATTAATAAGTTTTTGTAATAACAGAGTGCACAGAAATGGGAAATCTAGCAACACTCTTGAGCCTACTTTAAGAGAGAAAAACATTCTGCAGAGAATAAAATACCATATCATAGTTTTCCTCCTTATATAGCTCAGAAAATGTCATTAATCTCCAGCTCGTGAGAAAAACACATAGAGAGATATGTATATGCATACAGAAAAATTATACACATTGATATACAGTGAGGATAATAAAGCTATAATCATTAATTTTAACAATCCACATAATACTCCAGTAACCAAATAGCATTTTGACACCTTCAGTTACTGAAACAGATCAGGGCAGAAATGTATAACTTTACTTAAATAAGGTGATAATGAAGTTTCTTGAACTGCACAGTAGCAATGAGCTACTTCACACAGCAGCCATGCCTGCTCCTTCTGTGGGGAATGGGCTATGGAGTTTTATTTGGCATGATGGTAGAACACTTCAGGGGCTGTGTAAAGGGGGAATGTTAAAGAGTAGATGATTTTAAACTGTTAGCTCTCTAAATCAGACATGAAAATGTCAGTAAAGAGGTCGTAGAAAAAATTACAGAGAAAACTTTTAAATTGCCATGCTTTATTTTCTGTTTACCAGAAGATAAGTTTTGAAGGAGCAAAATTAAAACTTTGAGTAGCATGACCTTAACTTGTTTGGTTTGTTGATTTTTATAAATAAAACAAAGAATTATCTCACCCCATCAATGGGGGTTTTGTCATTATTATATTTAATTTGCCAAGTATCTTTGCACTGCAAGTACTAAAGATAGTTTTAGAGAGTGAAGAGTTATAAGCAAACCTGGTTGCATGCAGTACATCTGGGTGCTGCAGAAAAATCTCTATTTAACACTTACCACAGAGTATATGTCATGCTTTTGTTTTTCTACTCTGGCATTTAGAATAAATAGTATGTTTATTAACTAGTACAACATTTAAGACTATGGATGAATGCTTGTACTACCCATGCTAAAAGCATCTGTAGCCAAAAAAGGGTTTAGTCCATTTCATATGTGACATGAATTTGTAGTTTTGTTTCAGAATCCAGTCCTAAACTACTGGTATCATGAAGACATGTGCTATTACCATAATTATTCTACCTGAAAATATGTCTCAATTCTCTTTAGAAACTTCAGCAGCGTCCTGCTGACTTTGTTAGAATCTGCTTTTGGTTACAAAGCTGATTGAGTTAGAGCTTTCTATTCAATCACTAGAAAGAAATGACTGCTCAGTGAGGAAATTTAGAAGAGTTTCTGATTTTTTACATATATTTAGATAATAAAAAGGGTAGAAATATTATCAAGACAAAAAAAAAAAAGGTAGAAGGGTTCTGCTGCATTTCCAAGTACAAGACTCTTACCGAAGTGAGCTAGAGTTTGTCATCTGCATATACTGCCCGATAAACAAGGTGATTGGAGCAGAACACTTTTTGTGGCTTTTGCAACTCATTCAACAGACATTTCTTCTCCTGTACTTCCTTCTACTGTGTTTCAGAGAGCACTTCAAATGGTAAGCCATCATTTAAAATAGTTGATATGCTTTGAGGTCTGTAATATGAAATAAGAGAAATCAGCCAAAAAGCATTTTGTAAATTTGAAGATCTGCAGAAATGAGGTTCTTGGAATGAACTGTTTGGCCCTGGTGTTTCCTTCTGCCTTGTGGGTTTTCTCCCTTGCTTGTATGTCTGATGAAGGCCAAACAGAGCCTCTTATAAGGGTAGGAATGCATGAAAATGGCAATATAAACTGTCTTGATATTTGTCATGCAGATTGCATAGGTAACATTGCCCTTGATTCCTGTTCTGCTTTCATTCCCTGCTTCTTTAATTTGGAAGAACAATTAATTTATTGAGAAATATATTTTATGCTTAGTGAACTTTATGGAAAATACTTTTTATTGCAGAAAAACATTTCTGTCCATGCTGAAATTAATTAACAAACAGTAAATTTTCTCATTAGTTTCATCTCTATATTTGTGTAATTTAGATTATCTTTAATGTTATATAGGGAACTGTTTACAATGTGTTTTGAATTTATTTGTAAAACAAAAAGAAAGCAAGTTATAAATCCTAGATATATCAGTGAAAAAAATGTGATTTCAAAGTGTCCAAGCTACTCTCAATGACTACGAATATCAGATGTTATCAGTAAAATACCCAAGTGTCAGATAGTCTTTCTCCTCAAAGGAGTTTAGCAAGCTGCCACTATTTCTTTAAAATTATTTCTGATCTGTATGGTATAATGGCATTGTTTGAGCTGTAGTTTCAGGCCACATTTTTGACACAGTGCGATCAGAGCCGACTTTTTTTTTAGTTATTTCATATATGTGGTCTTGTCTTCTTCAAGAGCATTATTTGGCTGACTTATTTTTTTTTTCCTTTTGATTGTACTCCCTGTTAACTTTCCTTAGCATTTCTTTGAGCTTGTGGAACAATATCAGTCACATTGAACAGAGTATGAAGTGATCTTAAAGAGAGCAAATTCCTCTGTGGCTACAGTTAAAAAGACCTTAACGAGTGCTGCTGGGAAGCAGAGGTTGCTGCTTTCACTTAGCAGAATACTGGACATCAGAGTCGATAGAACAGATTCACAAGAGATGAGGTTTCTGAGTTTTGAACTAATCCTTGGGGTCTAATTGCATGAAATTAATGGGCCTGCCTGTGCTATAAATTCCTCTCCTTGACCAACAGAATATGTGAGTTTTAAAGACAATTTTCTTTTTTGATTTGAAAATTTGACCAAAAATAACATCTTGCTGAAATTTCTGTCTTAATGATAATAGAGTTTGAGATTAATTAAGGTTTCTGAAATACTAACTGTATTTTTATATGTCCATAGAAACAGAAAGCAACAACACAACTCCTTTGACAGACATGCTAAGGAGTAAAGTAACATGAGAGAACTACAGAGTCAGGTCTACGCTAGATGGCACTTGAGGCTCCAGTTATTCAGGGTAGATTGAATTGCAGCAGCTGGAGTTTTGGTTCTTAACATTTTTTGAGTCTGTTTGACGTGAGTCATTAGTAATTCTAAAATGAGATTTAATAATTCTCACACAAGTAGTAACATAGTAGGGAATAAATATTTCATGTTGTTACATATATTAAAAACATTTTGGCATCCTACATATGCCTCTGGAGTAGCTCTGTGGCATCCTTATGGAAGTCCTTCAGTGTATTCTAGAAAAACTGTTGCTTAAATAGCATTCATAATTGCCCTCAGGCAATTTTCACACACTTCCCAGATTACTCTCATATAACCTCTTGTTAGCTGCAGGTGATTTAAACAAACAGCCTTGGAATGTGTACACAGAGCACAGCTGGGGCAGTGATAATGTCTTTCAGAATGAAAGCTTGGCTCGCGCTAATGTCATCTTGGAAGTACACATTTAAACAAGAAAGGTTGCTTTGCTGGCATCTGAAAGTATCTGAATTTAAAATATTCTTTTTTTCTCTCTCTTTACTTGATTGGAAGGCATGTAAGCTTTTTTCCTACTTTTTCCACTGCCATATTTTCTGTTGTGGTACTGCCCAAAGTATGCCAACTGCTTATCCTGGAGTGAAGGGACAGGGTGTTTTCTCCAGATTTGCTCTCCAGTACTGACCAACTCGTTCTTTTGACACACACATGCACAAGCTCCTTATAATTCTAATACATTACTACAAGACATAGGAAAAGGTAGTGCTGTAAATGCAATTGCTGAGTCTGTGATGACAAGTTAAATCAGAAAATGTGGGTTTTGCCCAGTGAAGGTAGGGTGCTGTGGATAACCCTCAGAATGGGCAGGTCTGGTGTTCTGCAGACTGAGGGACAGTGGTGGAGCAAACCCTCTCTTTCTTCAGGAGGTGCTCTTTCTGTAGGTGCTTGTCACCTCTTTCATGTTTTCACCAAATGTGTGATCTTTAATACATGTGAGATATACATAGTTCATAACGTCTTATAATAGGACAGGATAGAGCTTGTGAATCTCTCCGGGTTGTACTCGTTTAGTGACCAGTTATTGATGGTTGTTGATCTGTGTCTGCACGGCTGGGGCTCTGTATGCCCATCCTCTGGAGGCCCCTGCTGTGCTCTCTGCTTGTGCTCTGCATGATACCTGTCATGCAGACTTATTGCATGCACATTCAAATTGAGACAGACCTGTCCCCTGCTTTTCTTTATCTTAAGCCTGCTGTGGGTGTCCTTGTGCATGTTTCATGGCAGAACAGATTCATTTTCCATGGAACTGGCTCTTAGCAGTGCTGAGTTCAATTCCACAGGAAATTAATGACAGTGTTAAGCACTTAGAGATTCCAAAATATCACATCCCACATATGATGAGCAGTTGCACAAAGGCAGTTATGCTTAGCAAGAGGAATAAGCAGCCTTCAAGGTGAAGAACTGCACTTTGTAGATGACTCTTAAAGCAAAATTTTTAATGGTGAGTTAGATCAAGCTTTCCGTGGAGCATTAAATCTTCTTTATTAATAAAGGAATCAATTATCACACTCCAGTAATTTACCATTAACATTCGTTCTGCATCACTTAAAATGTTGAACAGCCATAATCATAAGCAAAGGATGGAAACAAAGAAAAACTGTCCCCTAATTCCCTAAATAGTGTTTTAATTAAATTTGCCACAAAAGGATAGCATTCACATAACAAAAAGTGTAACATAAATCTCAAGGTCCTTAGCTGTTGCCTTAGACATTAACATTTTACTAGTTATTGTTGACATGACTTCAATTTGTCAGGCTCATGTTTTTAAAATGCACCTTTTATGCCACTCTAGATAAGGATTTAGTCAGTATAATAGTCTCCCAAGATGTGCCCCATAGCCTCTGCCAGGGTGGAAGCAATCTTCATGCTGTGCTTTAATATACAGAGCACACTTTAGCTGGTTAGTATTCCTGAAGATGAACATGTTAATATAGCGTTCTTCAGAAACAATACACATCTCACCGAGACATCACAGCATGCTTTCAAATTGGAAAGGGGCAGGACTCTTACGAGGCGATGAGACAAAAGGGTAAAGTGTGCGTATGTGCCAGTGCATGTCCTACGTCAGAGCCACAGGCAGGAATAAATGGTTAGAAATGAATGCAAGAGGTTATAGCTATTAATTCTTTAAAGTATGCTTTATCCATCTAGGTTGGAAGAGAAAATCACGTTTTAATGCCCATTAATTAATAATAAAGTACTGTAGGATCCTTTTAGATTTTTATGCTGGACTAAGCAAGCTCAACATTTTGCCAGTAAGAAAACTTTGCTAATGTTCAGTCTAAGTCTTCACTGGTGGTTTCAGACCATTAGTCTTTCAAAATACTGCCTTGTGCTTGCTTGAAAATTCTTCATCTTCTTGGTATTCACATCTCCTTTTTGTTAAACACTTATGAAAGCTTATGCAATGCTGAATTTTCTATGCATGGTTTGATTAGACCAAGGTCATATGAAGCTGTCATTTTCTTAAGCATTTTACCAGAACAAAGTTTGCATCAATGACATTTTCTTGTTTTGTTCTAAATAAATGATGACAAGACTCTCTCTAGCTGGTCTGCTGCTCAGGGTTAGCAGATGCTCTTTGTTGTATGGCTTTGTTTCCCAGTGTAACCAATGCCAGGATGTTTGGGTGTAGACTGGGTGCAGTTTGCGTCCTTGTTTCTGGAACAGATCATCACAAACATTTTTCAGGACTTTTACTCTCTATTCTATAAAACATTCTCAGAAAGTATGCTGACCTTAAATCATATGTAGATAAATTAGAATAAAGAGTGAATTTTCCTTTTATGTGTCACAGCTTCCACTTTCAGTAGCACAACCACATCAAATAACATCCAAAACGTATTGCCAAAGACGGACTTTTGTTTGAGTGGCAATGGAAACCTTGGAAGCTTGGGAGACACTTGGTGTTAATTGGTATGTTTGGAAAAAAAAATTTTGAACGCTTTTAGAGTGAAATTAGGCAAAGCATATAGAAACATTCAGTCTTGCTGTTAACAGGAAGATTTCTACAGAAAACAGTGAATGTCACTAGCACAGGGCTTGACTCAGTGTTTTGGACTTTGAGCTCCAAGTTCAGTGTGGCCTTTCACACAAAGCCCCTAATTACTGTATAAGTCTCTGGCCTCAAAAGGGGGATTTTAAACTATTTATGCCAGTGCAGATAATCTAAGAAGAAAACAAATTAAAAACTCTTGAAGAACTTGAATTAACATAAACATACTCTAAAGAGACTTGATGTTTTTTCACAGAGGAGACACATTGCTGAATTGCATAATAGTATAGGAGTTCTAAATAGATTTACTCTTCTCATGCCAGAGGATTTGCTGGAATAAAGCTCTATACTGAGAGTAATATGATAATTAAAGTGTTGTGAATTGTGGTGCAGGACAGCTATGGTTTTACACTATATTTCTGTGGTTTAATTCCACCAAATTGTACGTATGATTCATACACATGTATTAAAGAAGGGTGGAAAGAAGCTGAGCAAAAGCACTCAAGCTTCTTTGTCTTGCAATGACAGCATGAGATGCCTAACGTGGGAGCACAGCCCCTGTAATTCGCTTACACAACAGGTACAAAGAGAGAGAGGCTTTTGCCAAAGGTGATTCAGTGGTTAAGCAAAGAGAATTCTAATCTGGATGTGACTCTCTCTGTTCCATAGTGGAGGATCCTGGGTCAGTCTGCTTCTGATTTAAAAGGCTGGATATGATGACTGCTTCAAAGAGAAGTTCATCTGGACCTTACAAGATGTAGTTTTTGTTGGGTTTTTATGATTGGTTGGTTGGTTGGTTTTTGGTTTCTTTTGGTTGGTTTGGGTTTTGATAGTTTCCTAAGGGAAACTTTTCTTTTTTAACTAAATTATAGGAAGTATCTCTCAGAATCACAACAGGAAAATTTGTTTGTCCATTATACAGAGTGGGCAAAAGCTTTCAGTGTTAGAAAAAGACTCTGGAACTGAATTTACTTTCTATCACAATCCCATTCATATTTAGCTTGTCAGCTATTGAGATTCCTATTGTGATCACCTGCTCCCATAAATTACATATAATTATAACTCACTATGGAACAAAGAAGAATAAAGTTTACTATCACCAAAAGTTTTTTGGTCAATCAGTTTATGGCTACTAGCCTCATCCCTGTCACTGTCAAATGGACCTTCTGACATTTGCATATGTGTAACAGTTGAATGCAGGTTTAAATATTTGTATTTATTCTTATGCTTTTTTTATCATCTTATTTATACTTCTAGTTTATTCTCAGACTAGAAAATAATTTACTTTTTAACAAGATGAAAATTCAAAGCAGTAATTGTAAAATGTTATTTTTAAACATGTATGTATGCAGGGCCAAGGAAGTGTTCGCTCCCCCGCACTTGGCACTGGTGAGGCCACACCTTGAGTGCTGTGTCCAGTCTTGGGCTCCTCTCTTCAAGAAAGACACTGAGGTGTTGGAGAGAGTCCAGAGAAGGGCAATAGAGCTGGTGAAGGGTCTAGAGAGTCCGTCCTATGAGGAGCAGCTGAGGGAGCTGGGATCATTTAGCATGGGGAAAAGGAGGGTCGGGGGAGGCCTTATTGCTCTTTACAACTACCTGAAAGGAGGGTTGTAGCCAGGTGGGGGTCAGATTCTTCTCCCAGGCAGCTAGCAACAGGATAAGAGGAAACAACTTCAAGTTGCTCAGGGGAGGTTTAGATTGGATACTGGAAGAACTATCTTTACTGAACAGGTTATCAAGCACTGGAACAGGCTACCCAGGGAAGTGGTAAAGTCACCATCCCTGGAGGTGTTCAAGAAATGACTAGGCATGGCACTTAGTGCTATGGTTTAGTTGGTATGGTGGTGTTTGCTCAAAGCTTGGACTCAGTGATCTTGGAGGTCTTTTCCAACCTTAATGATTCTGTTATTCTATGATTTTATGCTGGAAAACTAGTGGTACTTTTGCTGTTGGAGTGTATTCTGACAAGGACTAAAATTACTTTTGAATTGATATCCATTCACTAATTTCAAATAACATAACTTTAATTTATGAATGGAAAGTATTATGGAAACAAATAAAATCCTTAATCCTTTCATGTTATTATCACAGCAAGGAGACTTTTGATATCTGCTTAATAATAAGTTGTCTTCTACCATCAGACTCTTAAATATTTGGGGGAAAACACATGAGAAGTGATACAGGTATAATGCAATTCTAAGTAAATCAATAGTGGGCTTTGTGAAATATTTCACATGAACAAGACATAAGCAGGCATCCCAGGGTTACTAAATTAGACTGTCACCATCAATTTTATCACGATGGAATCAGTCTCAGGTTTAAAGGAAAAGCACTGGTTGTTTATGAACACATAAATCTGTATTTAGCTTGGCCTATGGTTGAATTTAGAACCTCTTTGCATGCCAGAGGAAGGCAGTAGTGCACCCTGAAATGCAACATAAATAGGTAAAGCCAAAACACAGTATTGGCACTAGACTGGCAAATTCTGGGGCACTAGACATATATATGTAGACAAGAATCAAGGATTAGAAAGATTCCATCTCTATAGGATTAGATTAACAATCTACCTAAATTCAGTGAAGATGTGGTTGAATATATCTTAGAAATCCCTGAAAAAACAACCTGGAAAAACTCTTCAGTTCTAGGTCAATATTCTTTCTGGTAAAGGAGGAGTTAATCCATCAAGACTGAGAAAACACTAGCCCCTCTAATCTTTCTTTGGTGTATAGAATTCGATAGCTAATAGCTATTTCTTTCAGCCTGAATTGCCAAGCTGCCTCACTGAGCTCCTCTATAAATTCTGTGGGTTTTGTTTCACTTCAAATATGCCTCGCTATATGTCTTGTAGGAGGAAAAGGGATAGAGGGTTGGGTTTTAGTGGGTTTTTTTTTTCGTTTTGTTTGTTTTTCACTTTTCTGTCTAAGTGAAGACTTTAATCCTAGAGCAGTGTGTTGAGGGATTTGGTATAATGGCAGCTATTTTTAAGGACTATAAATCATGGACTGGGAAAGACTAGTAATCTTGAGGAAGCAGAAATAAATGTCTTGAAAAAAACCTTACTATTGCCTCTGTACAAGGTCAACAATAAAAGAAAATGGTGAGCAGATATTCTCTTCTCTCTTGGGTGCTATTCCAGGAGCACACTGATATTATTAATGTAATATTGCCTATCAGCAATTGTTCTGGGGAAAATTCCATGAAAAATCCTAACAAAACTTTTGCATTTCTTCACCAGAAATGTGAGTCAGAGGCCCAGAGTCCAAAAGGTTCCTGAATATCATAATACATCAACAATTAACTATCAGTTCCCTGCATGTGATCCCTGGGTTATAAATGGAGCTCCTTTAGTTATTATTTCTAAGTTCAGAAAGTGTATTGGTCAACAATCTTGAGACTTCTGGGAGCAGTTGTTAGAAGAACTTGTCAAAATGATCTTGTGAAACAAACCCCTTGAAATTATTGAGCCAAAGCAACTTAGTAGAAGAGCTTCCCACCAATTTCCACTTTGGTGCTTTCACACCTATGTGCCCAGTTTCTTAAAAAATCAATGGTTTGCATTCTTGAAGTTTTAGAACAGGAAGGTGCTCTTCTGTAAGAACTTATTCTGCCTTGTTTTCTCTTGCTTTCATCTATGAGCTTGTTTGTCTTCTTCTTGTTCAATGTATAAAGCTAATGGAGAGGAGAAGACTGGATTTCTATTACCCAGCTCTCAATTTTTACAAGAATTGCAGCAAATGAGGAACAGGATTTAAAGGTTAGTTCAACCCAGTAACTTTACGATATATTGACAAATAGTAGTCAAATTTGAATGTGGCAGACAAATTAAACAACTAAACTACGCCCTAAGCGTGACTTCCTTGAAAATGAAAAATCAGTCAGGAGAAGAGAAAATTGCATGGAGACCTCATAGCAATATCCAAAGGGGGCATACAAGGAAGCCAGAGAGAAACTCTTCATCAGGAACTGTAGAGATAGAACAAGGGGGAATGGATTCAGATTGAAAGAGGGGAAATTTATGTTAAATATATGGAAGAAATTCTTTACTATGAGGATGGTGAGACACTGAAACAGGTTTCCCAGAGAAGTTGTGGATGCCCCATCCCTGGTAATGTTCAAGGTCAGGTTGGATGAGGCATTGAGCAACCTCCTCTAGAGGGAGGTGTCCCTGCCCATGGCAGAAGAGTTGAAATTAGTTGATCTTTAAGCTCCCTTCTATGATATAGGTGTTTTATAACAATAGAACTATGCTGAGAATAGAGAGAAATGAAAGGAAGTAATTTTATCATGTTGTATTATTTATTTCCCTCTAGGGTCTGATTTAGGTCTGGCAAGATCAATTTGTGAAGATATTTTAGCCTTCTCTTTCTGAAGTTTGAGTTTTATTTTCTTTTCCTAGTGATTCCTTGAAGAAAAATCCAAAGAAATTACAGACTTTTTTTATTCTATTGTATAGAAGTGAAATTTTACAGTGAGACATTTACATGACTCTCTGTGGACTAGCTTTTTTGAATTTCCCAAGATGTGCTTCAGTGGATTTTGTGTATTATAAAATTTATAGAGATTGCCAAATCTCTCAAGATATTTATCAACTTCCAGTTGACATAAACTATTTCAGGCCATGAACCCAATTTGATTTTGAGGAATTCAAATAAGATGATCAAGTTGATGAGTAGCGTGATGGTTTCCAGCCATTCTAGAAGAGACAGATCACAAGGGTCTAAGTTAGGGTTCAGTGGTCACTTTGGGCTTCAGAAGTGAATTGTGGCTCTGGTAGGTCCTGGTTTGAGGGTGGAGAAGGATCATTTCTTAATTTCTCCTCAACATGTGATTAAAGAATGAGGTTTTTCTTTCCTCCTATGCTCCTTTCAAACAAATTCAATGACTACTCTAAATAGGTCCGGGAGATAAGAACTTGTTTTTAATTAATAACTATCTGTTAGCTTCCCCTACTCTCTACTGGCAACAAAACTGCTTAAGGGTTCTGAACAATATAAATCAACATTTTATAATTAATTTCAGTTATGTCTTTGGATATGTATATACTGTATAAACAAAACTGTGCTGCTGCACTCCATTTAGTTAACTGAGGAATGTTCACATCCAAAAAAGAGCAATTGTTTCTGAGGTTGCCTTGCCAGTTTTATAAAACGAAGTTTACAACTTTGGACTCTTGAGTTTTTCTTTTTCTCAGTAGAATTCTTAATTTCTAAGGAAACACATGAAGTAAATGGTTATTTACAATAAAAAGAATCTTATATATGGAAATCAAGGTATTATGAGAAAGATGATCAAAATGTAATAATGAAAAAACAATAGTAGTAATAGCAGTAAATGATGATAGGTATTCTGATTTATAAGAGGAAATTACATAGAATCATAGAATTGTTTAGGTTGGAAAAGACCTTTAAGACTATTGAGTTTGTCCATTAACCTAGTACTACCAAGCCCACCACTTAACCAAATCCCTAAGTGCCACATTACACACCTTTTAAATACCTCCAGGGATGGTGATTCAACTACTTCTCTGGGCATCCTGTTCCAGTATGCCTGACAATCCTTTTGGTAAAGAAATTGTTCCCAATATCCAATCTAGATTTCCTCTGGTGTAAATTTGAGGCCATTTCCTCTTCCCCTTGTGTTATTACTTGTTACCTGGGAGAAGAGACTGACCCCCACCTTGCTACAACTTTCTTTCAGGTGGTTGTAGGGTCTAAGTACTAGAATAGGAACTGATAACTAAATGACAATGTGAAAAGGGATAGAATAAAGCCCATCTAGCTGCTCTTAGAGTAGTTCTTCCAAGTCCAGCTTTAACAAAGAAGGTCCAATTGAAGGTCCATTAGGCTTTTTAAAATTCTAAATTAATAAAGAATGCATCTTGTTTTTACGGCCATGTCTCAATAAGCCATGACCTTTAACAATGTATTACATCATGAAAAGGCCTCATCTGTCTAGTAACAATTTGAAATAGTATTAATTTCACTCATAGTGTTTTTTTCTTAAAAGAGGCTGACGGCTACCATCTGCTATACGTTGACTGTAAAGACAATCAGAGCCGTTATTAAACCTTAGGTATGCAAATCAGCTTCTTGAAGGCTTAAAAAACCCCCAGAAATAATGAAGCTTTTTTGTTCCATAAAAGCATCTAGTGGTAGCAGTAGGGAAGAAGGATCCCACCCTGAGGAACTATGATGCAGGGCAATATGTCTATGTCTCTGATTGTTAGTGAGGGATTAGCTTGTCAGTTAGAAATGGTGGACATGCAGGTATTGAACATAGATATCTGCAAATGAGCAAAAAGGATGCAAAGAGACAGGGCTTTGTGGGCAGATAATAGTTTGAGAAGCAGGTGTGAATAATTCAGAGCTGTAGAGCTACTTGCCTCTATTAATAATATGTTTGGGAAAATAGTACTTTGTGTTTTCTTTAAGTAAATAAAGTTACATGAAACAGTATGTTTGACTGATATCTGCAATATTCTAATTCTAATTGCAATATTCTCATTCTAATTGGAATAAACTTTCAAGGCCCCACATTACAACCAATGGGCTTAGGCCAGAGGAGCAATGACATTTTTTTTGCTACATTTGCATTTCATATAATGTGTCAGTACTGAAAGGACTGGGTTTTATTTCCTTTAG
The DNA here is from genome assembly GCF_003984885.1 of Neopelma chrysocephalum. Taxonomy (NCBI): domain Eukaryota; kingdom Metazoa; phylum Chordata; class Aves; order Passeriformes; family Pipridae; genus Neopelma; species Neopelma chrysocephalum. Next base: position 4,667,255 of record NW_020897742.1, on the reverse strand, counting down.
AATGAAACTTTATGAGCCTAAATAATTTTTTTCTTATTGAGGCTACCAATACAAACTGATGGCAATGAAGCTGCACAAGTGTGCTAAAATACTTTTTGTTAAGGGTTGAAATCCTCTCTCTGCCTACCTCTCTAGGATGAAAAATCATGAAAAGTGCTGGGGATTTGACCTGCTACTTCTCTTACTTTTTCAACTTTGAAATGTGTGCCTGCCAAGTGAATTGAAGAAGTGAACACGTTTTGTAAGCTGTCATTCTGTATAGAGATTTACAGCTTTCCATTTCTATTTAGAATTAAAGAATGATGGTGTAGCCCTTTCCCGAAAAGTCCAATAAAACTAAAGTGATGTGCACAGTTTATAATGAGAACTAAATGGAGCTTTCAAAATCACTAGTAGCTATGCATCTCTGTCAAGCTGTCACTTATCACACAATCAAGCTTCGAACAGAAACGAAGCCTCTAAATGGCATTGCAGAAATACATTCTTGAAGCCTTGTGGAAAACTTTTCAGAAGAACAATGTCAAAAATGCTTTATTTCATTTGCTTTTTGAAACTGAATAGTTACTATCTCATGGGCAAACATTTCTTGGACAAGTATTGAAAGTCATAGCTTCTACTCTACGTATGAATTTTAATTAATTTTTAAATAATATTTTCCAATGTTTAAGATATTTTAATTCATATAGCTCAACATCAGTAATCAAAGAGCTTTTAAAGCTATTTTAATGTATTTTTATGTATTTTGTAGTAATAAAGCCATTTTTACTTCTTATACAACAGTGAAAAATTCTGGTTTTACATAATCATATTGGTTAAAAAGGACATCTGCAAGTCATCTAGTTTAGCTGGCCTCTTGAAGCAGAACTATCATGAACACTAGCCCATTACTTTGTTTAGGTGCATCTTGGAAACCTGCAAGGATAGAGATCCTGCTTTTTCTAAGTCAAAGTGCTGCACCACACTCCTGGTGAAGACACTTTTCCTGAAATCTGATCTGCATGTCATTAACTGTAGAGTGGGGCTGTTGGTCTCTGCTGTTGCATCTGCCACTCCATCATCTCTGTGATTCCTCTCAAGTAGCTGTAGGTTGCTGTTAGGAGGACCCTAGTCCCTCTGTCACCAGACTGTGCTAGCCCAGCTTCAACCTCTTTCCTCGTGCTGTAAATCCCTTACATAGTGCCTTCAAGTGGACCTTCTCTAGTTTCTCCACATCCAATGGAAGTAGATCAGGATAATAACTTCTTTCAATCTGTTTGTTACTCTTTTTCTAATGCAGTTCAGTAGAAGGTTTTTCTTATGGAATGAAAACAGACTTTCCTTGCCTTATCTTCAACATTGTGTCCACAGTGGTGTCAGCAGGATGCTCCTCGCAGCCTGCACTCTTGAGTGGAGTTATCCACAGGCACAGAAGTGGAAGAACCACCTTATTGAACCTCAAAAAGCTCCCTTTGGCCCAGTCCCCATGTCCATCCATGTCATCCAGAGTGGAAGTTCAGGCCTATGTGTTGTCAACCACTTCCCGCTCATTTGATATATCCTCTCTATAATTTGTCATGTCTATTATTATCCAAATCACTGATGACAACATCAAAGACTGTAGGAGTCAGTATTGGTCTCTTTGGTACCCTATGCATCACCAGCCATCAGCAACCAATTGTCACTATCTCTACAGGGCCTAACACTGTAGTGAACACCCAGTGCTCTCTGGTTCTTTTGAGTTTCAGATAGCTTAATAGAAAACTTACTTTCAGTTTACAAGAATAGTTTAAAAATCTTCTGAAAGGACACTAGTGGCAGAACCCCAGTAGTTACAAAAATATTTCAAGATTTGGTTCTTTTTAGGTTGAATAATTAAACTACATTTCCATGTAGTTTTACTAACTTCTCATTAACAAAAAGATTTTTCTTCAAAAAACCCCCATTCCAAACAATAATACCTTTCAGGCTGCCCAAATGTTCTGGAGACTTCAAAAAAACACCATGTGTTTTAATAGTTTGCAAGGAAAACATATTTTTTGTTATTTTTACTTTCTTCTTTCAGGCATGCTATTGTCACTGCTGCCCACAACTATTTCTGCCTGCAGTTTAACTGACTTAGTCATCTTGCCTTTTGTCAGCCATCTTAAAGTAACCTAATGTCTTGCAATTTGTCAGGCATCTTAAAGTAACCTAAATTGCAGGAACAAAATTGTTTCCACAAAATTATAACCCATACAAGAAAAGAGCAAATCAAGGTCATCTTGTCCTTTTCATCCTAAAAGATATTGTTGTACTTATAAGTATTAACTAGCTTTTTGTGTAAATAACGCGTATGAATCTTACACTTGCATTTACAAGCTGACTGTTCAAAGGCAACTACAAACTTTAAACACAGTAGGACATAGTAAAATTCAGCACAAACAGATTTATAGTGATTTCCGATGGAGACTGTAATATGAATATGTTCTGTAAAGCAGGTTGAAAAACAGGAAAGATGTTAGGTTTTCATCCTTACAAAGTCACTTCTCTTCTGACACTCCAGATACTGTGAAATTCCAGATCTAGAAATCTCTTTTGACTTCCTTAGAGAAGTTTCATTGCCCTCACAGAGGAAGATGGTTTAAGTGGTGACTCTTAGAGGAGTCAAATTGCTTACTGTGATGTCTCTGGGTGATTCTGACCTCTCTCGTTTGGATGCCTACTTGGAAAAGTATGCAGAGATGTTATATGCAAGTGTGGCCTTCCGTAGAAATACACCTGTAGAGTATTCACTATCACCTTCTGTCTGTATCTCTGTTCTCCAATTTTTTAGTAGTCATCGTTGATACCTGAATACGACTTGGGATCCTGAATAATTTATTCACCTGTACAAATGTACTGCTTAGTCCTCAACTTGCATCACAGTGGAAATATGTTACCTAAACATCTAAAAGTGGCAACACAACTTGAATGAAGTAAGCAGTAGCTTAGATCTTCTCTTTTTGCTGAATAGACTGATGTCCCTGGAAGCTGGAACAAACAGTGCAATTCAGCAAGGCCTTTAATGTGTTCTGTGCTGCTTAAGGTCCCTGTGCTACTGGCAAAGGTATTAACAAGAATGAGCTTTCAAGTTCACTGCCACCTGGACTTGCATCTGGCATCTCTGAAGGCAATGATCCAGAGGGTTCCGCGTGTTTTAAAAAAATGGGCATTGCTTCCGTATATAGCACAAAGTTATTTCTTCTTTTAACAGCTAAACCTCCATCGGCCAACTTCAGCTGTTTTTTGCTTGCCTTTAAAGATGATAGAGTGATGTTAGGGTAATAAAGACAGAATGTTGGCTACAAACTAAAATAATGGAAAAACCAAGGAAAGGAAAACTTCAGAAGTGGTTCAAATCCCTTTTGCTCCCTCTCTCACTTAATTCTGGTGGGAAAAAATAAACTTTTAGGTGGAAGTTCATACATCTCTTTCTTTTTGTATTTTTTTTTTGTATAAACTATTGAATTGTCTGACTAGCTAGCAGTTGGCTAAGCTCTTGACAAAGTGATATAATCTTTCTAAAATAAACACTGGCAGTGTACCAGCTGCAAACATTTCTATGTTCAGTTCAGAGATAGGAAATGCAAGCATGGGCAGATATGGCTTGGTCCAAATATTGCTGCATTTTTCACTTAATTAAAAAAATATGTAAGGATCCCTATTCTGTCTGCTGCTTCCAAGTCATATGCAAATCTGCAGGAAGACCCACTCTCATATAAGAAATTGAAGTAGATGTTAGCCTGGTGCAATTTTTGATTTCTACCTCACTGTTGCCTTTCCCAACACCTAACCAATGTGTTGGCCTGAGGCATCACAAATATTATATTCATGGTACTGAGAGATGCTTTCTTCCTGGAAAGGTGAGAAATCTAGTTGCCAGGTAATGATACAAGTTCTCTTAACTGTCTCTTACACTTTTTATGCCAGAATGTCATTTACCTACACTTTAGTGTTTTTGCTCCCATGTATTGAAGGAATGTCATGGGATATTTTTTAAATTATTGCTTTCTAAGTCTCTGGTTTTACCTATTTGTTTCTCTGTCCTGTGTGTGCTCTCTCTCCTACCTTCCTCATTTGAATTCCTGTAGATACAGAAAATTTTTTGGATGTGAGTGAAGGAATATTAACCACACTTTTTGCAACATACTTGTATATTTACATCTCGTCTGCCTCATTTGAGGAAAGCATGGTATTCCATTAGCCCAGACAGTCAAACTTGTCTCCTGTGTCAGCAGTGTAAAGATGTTTGGTGCGGCCCAGAAGAACTGTGACAACATTTTTAGTCCAGAATATGATATACATGTGCAACAGACAGCTTTTTGAAAACACTAAGCAAGAACACAGGGGAAAAAATACTCCTATATATGGACAAAATATAGAAATGACTGACTAGTATAAAAAGAGGAAATAATTCAGCATAAATTAATAGTGAGATCCTGAATAAGAATGTACAGCTCTGATAGTAACTTCTCCAACAGCTTCTGGCACAAGACAAAGCAGAGAAAATATTGTATCTGTATGGAAAGCACAAAGGGAATAAATACAAATATAATTCATAGAGAGGCACAAAGCAAACATGAGAATAAAGGGGGCAAGACATCAAAATCTTTGCAGAAGAAAATTTAAAAGTATGAAGTAGTGATGACAGTATGCAAATGCAAAGTTTTGAAGGTATGGAGAAAACTGTAACGGAAAATGCCCTACCTCTAGGTTAATTATAGCTTAAAGACAATTATGTCAGAGCAGGCAGACAAGAAAAGAGAAGGAAAGCAATTCATCACATTGGGGGCAAAAGCAATTAGTTGAAGGATAAGATTTTGCATAAATGTAAATAATGCAGAAAAATAAAACCTTTGTAGAGTGTGCAGTAGCACAAAGTATAAGGATAAGTTAGCAGAATAAAAACAAATAGGTAATTGAAGGCCAAATAGAGAACAGTGTACGGATGATTGCTCTAGCCTGAAACAGCTTTCTCAGTTCGATTCAAGAAGCACACCACAACTAAGCAGAGCCAAATTATAATTTACTTAAGAACATATTATCCATAGAAGGAAGTTTATAAGAGGTAGCAGAGCAAGGAAAATGCACAGCCTGAAATTTCAGGTGCTGCAGAAAATAAAGGCACTCTTTCTTTCAGCTAAAATGAGTGAACTCGTGAAATACTGACACTAAACTTAGGACAAATGATTCTCCTGATAGACAACTGAGGCAGAACAAAAGCATTCAGAATAGCCAGTGTGCTGTGGTAGCCTGTCAGCAGAACTCCTGTACCATTCACTTGTGACTTAGACACCCTCCAGCCACATTATACCTAGAGAAGGATGTAACGCTTCAGCAACCACAGCACATTTCCTGAATTGTTCAGAGAAGTATGGGGTGGGAAAGTGAAAAAAAAAGTCCCCCCTGAGAAAGGAAGTAATGAAGCAAACTGATAAAGAAAAGAACCTTTTTCTAGTCAGAATCTCCACATTGGTGAACAGCAAGATAGCCTTTAAGAAACCAGTGCAGCTATGTTTTCTTAAACTTAGGCTACTTGTATATTAAGAAGTGTCCACTACCAATTATTTGCAATGCAAAAACATAACTCAAAAAACAAACACATTTACTCTATCCCAGCTGAATACAGGACAATAATTATTTCCAAAGGTAGATATTGACAAATAACACTGTATGTGGCAAGCAATTATCTGATAGGCATGTTTGAATGTATCTATTTACAAATGTTGATAATACTATTTGCAGTCTATTAAGATAACTGATTTCAAAATGTGTCAGTCGCCTCACAAACATGTTGTAAATCAATATTCAGCAGATGTTTCAAAAATAAAATGTTTATAGCATTACCCTGGAGTGTTACTGCTATAACAGGTAGTGACGAAATATTCCTTACCATATGGAAATGTTACAATGTAAATGAAGGATTATTCATACATTATAGTGCAGTGAAATGAGCCTTGGGCCCTTCCTCCTCCAAAGACTGCTTGGCAGCTTCTGTATGAGGCTCCGTATAGCCGGCAGAAAAAAAAATTAATGCAAATTAGTAGGCTCTAGCTATGCTGTTCCCTTGAAAAGAGCTTTAAAACAATGTTCATAAATGAAACATGCTCCTGCAGAGGATTCTCAGAAAATTCCACTAGAGTTTCATGACCAGCTGTTTCTACCCTGTCCCAAGGTGGAAAAATATGTAGTGGCCAAAATTCACTGCATATGGCAGGACAATGAGGTGACAGAAGATATTAAACGGGCAGGTGCTATCACCTCCAAGAGGATCCTTTAGAAGCAAATCATACTTTTCAGATTAGCTTTATGGAATATGTCCTCATTCAGAAAACATTGCAAAGGATTAATTTGCCCACTAAACAGTACATAAATAGCCTTATGTACCACCTAGTGATGGAAGTTTGTGAAATGAATTGTTCTGATGAACTTCATCTGGGACAACACCAGCCATGGGTCAATTGATGAGCCGTAGAAATCCAAGAGGAGATCTGAAGAATGTGAGTGGGCAACAAGGCACTTGCAGGGTATATACAGCAGGAAAGGTAAGTAGTGAAAGCTAAAGAAATAAAGATTTGATAAATTGTAGTTTCTGTTCTTTCTGTGGACTAAGAAGTCATCTCTTTACAGTGTTTTGTGCACAAAGCACTGCGCTTGGTAAGTGGATGACAGAGCATATCTTTATTTTCCTATCCGGTCCCACATCCAGGTCATCTCCAAAATGTACTCTACAGATGTTGGCATCTGTAAAAACGTGAAATTTCTCCTTGACAAGGCTGTTCCTCCAGAAGTGACAGGACATGTTTCTGTGTTCATCACCTAATTTTAAACAAATAACTCCTAAGATACCTTTCATGGAGATTAATATGCATCTCAGACTTTTTGAAAGATGCTGTTATCCATATCTTTTTTAATAATTATAAATTATCAGGGAATCTGTGAGGTTAAGGATAGAAAAGACATAGTAGTTGGCACAGACAGTACAATATGTAGAACTTTGTCCAGCTTCCTACCAAATGTTATGTCACACAAACCAATGATTTATTTGGCTCTATTTTTAGCAGCATTTTCTTAAAGTTTAAGTTGTCTGTTTGTCTGTCAAACTCCAGATGAGACCCAAAGGACAGAGAGAGAGATAATACTGAGAGAAGAAAGATAGCTAGGAACTATGAGAGAGTTTGAGAGAGCAGAAGCAGTATGGATAAAGGTGAGAATTTCAAGGAAAAAAGAGAAGATGGGATTATTGCTGAGTAACAGAATATAGAAATTTTGAAAAATAAAACGAAAGCCCTGACTTTATTATTGCCTCCCCCACAGATGACCCAGTGCAGCAGCTATTAGTTAATACTGCCTCACAGTTGTACTCCTCAACTTAGGCCATGACTAGCTATTTTCAAGAATAAACTTTAACTCCTTTCTATTGAAAATTATTATCTGGGAACAATGCCAAAGATTAACAAAAGTCTCATGATCTAGGGGCTATCACATGCCAGTATACCATGACTGCCATATTCTTCCCAGATTAGTATTTGTACTTTTCTTTGATTATAACCTTTCATTAAAATGAAGCCAATCCACTCTTCATCAGGAACTGTCATCAGGACAAGGAGTAATGGGTACAAATTGAAAGAGGGGAAATTTAGTTTAGATTTAGGAATTAAATGTTCACATGAACCTGTGAGGATGGTGGGACACTGGACACTGAAATAGGTTGCCCAGGGAGTGTTCAAGGACAGGTTTGATAAGGCCTTGATCAGCCCGGTCTAGTGGGAGATTTCCCTGCCCATGGCAGGGAAGGTTGATGATCTTTAAGGTCCCTTCCAACCCATAACATTATATGATTCCATGATTCCATAATTCTATTCTAAATTGCAAATTAACTCAAGCAAGGAGGCTTTTCAGTATGAAACTGCCTTTATATTCTTCAATGGCTAAAAGATACTCAATTTCTTTGAAATTATGTGTAAGTGTGTATGTATTTTTACCACCAGTACTAGTCTTTCAAACCTTAGTATGTGGACAATTTTTTCCCCTAATTTCCTGTGTCTGGTTTGGTTATGATAATATCTTGGATTATAAGCATTTATATCAGTAATTTAATATTTTATTAATACATTTATATTAGTACTTAAATATATGAAATGTTCAAAATTTTCTGTATTCAAGCCCTGCTTCTCACACCTGATTACATGTTTATCTAATGTGCATTATGACCTGGTATATATATTGTCAGGCATTCAATCTGTGGCATTAAAGTCACTTTATAATTTATTTCAGAGGAAGTTCTTGTACATTACCTCTTCAGTGGTAGAAAAACAAATTCTGAAAGTGTAACAGCACAGCTCCAACAGCGTTAAAGCAGATGTGATCACTTTCTCTGACTGATGGGTCTGATCAAAAAGAGGTCCTCAAAGCAAATCTCTACATAATACCTAAATTTTTTCAACAAGACTTTATACACATATCCAATGATTTGCCTTTATGAGGAAAAAAAAAAGCTACTGTGATATAGGTTTGCTAAAAATAAATAAAAAGATCTTCTGAAAAGACAAGGGAGATAACTACCAAGTCTTCTCAATGAAAAAAATTGTTCATGCACATTATAATGGTTTTAACTTAGCTAATAGTTGTAAAAGTTCTACAATGGAAATAAATAGGAGTTCATCAGAGCTGAAATATCATTTCTTGTTTCTTTGCTTCATTCTGAAGCTAAAAATACAAGGCCATGCTCAGCTAGCAATTACTTTCTATGTTCAGAGTTGCGAAAATGCATTCTTGAGACTACCTGTCCTCCCACGCTTTTATTATTTTTCTCTTTCTTCATAACCTAAATGCTTGTACACTTCAAAGCTTTGTCTCAGTTTTGTAAGAAATGTAGGCGGTCAGGTCACCAAAATCTGTTTATGTATGGATTAAGCAGGTGAAATTTAGTACATTTTCCACAGAAAATTCCTGCTTATAACACTTCATCATGTTTTAATTTCACTTCATGATAGTCAGTCTATCCAACCGTGCCATGGTGATCAAATTTCATGCCAATTCTTTTATTTTTTATCAGTCCATACTTCCCTTTGAGGTTGATAGGGTTTTCTGCACTAAAGATTCTTTTTTAGCAATATTATTCTGAAAGAATTCATTATCTCTTTTTATTTTATTCCTTGTGTTTTTAAGTGGGTAACATCAGCTAATAAATGATAGACAAATAAAGTTTCTTTTTCACAGCATTAATATATTTTTCTAATATAGTTATAAAAGTCTTAATCAACTTAAAAGTGCAATTTTTATTCTACCTGTTAACATTATTACTTAATGTTTCATTGGGTTATGTCCAGGTAATCACTAGCCAATCTAGGAAATGTTTTGAAGTGGTCACTGTTTTTTTTCTACATTTCATGAAAACTGTTGGGAAAGAAACCAAAAATATATAAATGGTTCTGTTTTTCTTTAGTTTTATAGGTGCACATGCATCTGAAATCATGCATAAAAAAGTCCAGAAAAGTCAAAACCACAATGCAACTTTTTCATGTGATATCACATGACTGTGGGGGCCTACAGAAGAGTTGGAGAAGTAGTTTCATAAGAACGTGGGGGAATGGCTTTAAATGGATAGAGAGTAGGTTTACATAAGATATTAGGAACAAATTCTTTACTGGGAGAGAGGTGAGACACTGGATTAGATTGCCCAGAGAAGTTGTGGATGCCCCATCCATGGTAGTGTTCATGGCCAGGTTGGAAAGGGCTTTGAACATCTTGATCTGGTGGAAAATGTCTCTGCCCATGGTAGAGGGGGGTTGGAACTAGATGAACTTTTCCAGTCTACCAACTACCCCAAGATAGGATTATCCTTGGCAAATGATTTTTCAGTTTGCTTTAAAGACCAGTGATGACAAAAGCCACACAGCATTTTCAGGTAGGTCATGTCAGACTTTTGTTGTTGTTACAACTAGCCAATTGTCCTAACTTCTAATTTAAATCTTTTTTTTTCTTTGTAATTTAAGCTTTCTACTACAAGCATGGATAAGAGATTTGAATTTCCTATTTGAAGTTGCTTCTAACACACTATAACTTAGGGAGTCTTTCAAGCATTGAATTAATTGATATTGTAGAATGAATTCTTTCCACCAAAAATCAACATTTTGCAACACAAATTAGTTTAATAAATAAAATCATAGTCGGGGGAAATTATTTAATACATTACATAGTTCTTTAGTTCATAGCCTATAGCTTCATATGTTGTAGATAGAACCCTTGAGATAATTGCAACAATACTAAGCCAGAATAATAACAGAAAGAGAATGTGGCATTAAAAGATCAGTTCATATTATATCATATTATATTTAAAAATCATTTTATCACCAGGTTACAAGAAATGGAAAGTATTATACTAAAATAATAAAAAAATCAAAATTATGAGGAATAAATTTGTTCATAACTGGGTAGTAAAGATGGGTTGAGCAGAACATCAGGAATCAATAGTTTCCAAATGTCAATACAATCTCTGAACTGGTAATAGGAAGAGTAGCCTGGCCTTCCTGGTCCAGTGATTTTTGTTTTATTTCCCTCTTAGTGTATTCTTGTTGCTATTATTATAATTTATTTTGTCATTATTGTTGTAATATATTCAGTCATAGCTATCAGTTGATTCTTAATTTTTTAAGATGTGCAGTACTGTGAAATAGATCTGCAATTCACATATTATTCTCACCAATTATTACTAAGTACGCTCTTTGTTACTGACTGTACATCATGCTTGCATATTTCCCCAAATATAAGATGTATATGGTTAATTAGAGAGCTCCACTGAGATAAAAATTAACAATTTGAAAATTCACATTATTTATTTGAAATTATTTGTTTAACTGGCAATTCGCGAACTGGCAATCATTGAAGATTATAGAAGAACCAGTAACATGAATTAGTGTGGCAAAATAATAATAAGAAAGAAGATTTAGATTAAGATTTTCACCATTTCTGTCCTTTTGAGTAATTTGTAATTTTGCGTGTCGCTGACACAGTTTATGATGTATTTACTCTTAATAATTTTACCAGAAATAAAAGCAGGAATCCATACAATCTCAATTCATTTAAGCTTCACAATGACTCACTGACATTGACCATATCATCTCCCAAACAAAAGTCAAACAGATATTTAATTAAAAAGAATTCTTATATTTATTATTTGATGGGGCAGCATTATAGAAAGCTTTCATTCAGCTTCCTCACCAGGTGGATTTCACTCTACTGTGAACAAGGCAGAAGCTTTTGACTTGCTCAGACTGAAGATGAAGTGTTTGGAGAGGTAGTTGGGAAATAATGGCAGCAGGATGCAAAAAAACCCCACTGTCTAATGTCCTTTCACAGGTTTGTTAGTATAGTACTGGAAGAAAAAGGGAGAATATAGCACAGTTTAGTACACACTACCATTTATCTCCTCATCACAGTAGAGATACTGCTGATCTGCAATAAGATTTGACACTTCTTTTTATTAGTCACCTAGAAACATTTGACTTTGGGCATTCCTGGCCACCTGTACTACTTACAAAGAGAAGTCTCCAGTTGTTATTTCTCAGATAGGATATGGTGAGTTCTGAGAAAAATATCCTGTCTCTTCTATCCTGAAAATGGTCATCTTTTTGGGGCCAGCTGGACAGGCAAAGGTGGTCAGCTCCTTTCTTCGGCCGAGCAGCACAGCCAGCTGCATTGTCCCCACTCCATGGACTGCAGGCCAAAGTCTGCTGGGGCTGGACACAGGTTTATTCTTTGTAATGTATGTGGCAGTGTGAATGTGTGTGATCAAAATAGTCACAGTGGGGCTTGCAATACAAGGTATTCTCTTCCCTTTTTCAGTGCCAGGTACAACTTCTCTAAGACCACTTACTGGTAGACATAGTGGAGATAGTGGAGTAGAGTCTTCATTTACCTTCCTATTCTCCAAAAGGAAGGTTTACATTGATTTTGGCTTAGCATAGATGATGTTTACAGGACAGCACACTGACTTTCCACAGTGCTATGCATGGATTTTTTGCATTGGCTTCACTGTAAAGGCAGGTGCATCAACTCAGGGAGATCTGGAAAGAACAACTAGTATCAATCCTGGTAAATTTTATTTGTTAGCTTGGAACTGCTCTGGAGATCAGTGTCACAGCAGTGTCAATTTGGAAGATTAGCAGTGCTCATGTTTTTGGACTTCTAAAGTTTTGCAGGTACAAATCTGTGCCTTTAACTGTGAGCTGCACATTGACAAATGCTCCACTATATTTCAGGGAAACTTGACTGTACATTTTCAATGAACTCTCCTTTCCACAAAATTTCACATCCTGGATACATTTATAGAATAAACAGTTCCTGCCAAAGGACTGTGTGGTAGCTTAAATAATTTCATTTTTTATTGTCCATTAAGTTCCTAATACCACATCTTCATGTTGCCACTGTGCATGTTATGCATGTGTATTTCTCACACAGAGTCTGAAACTTGTGCTTCTTTGCTCAGTGATTACATTATTTAGGGCTAGATAACAGGTAAAAATAGCTAAGCATGCTGTACTGGTCTGCTCTGTATCTGCCAGTATTAGAGAAGATGAGGTACACATGGGTAAAATTGATACAAATTAAAAATAAATATTCAATAAAGGTACAGAAATAAATATACTGAAGTAGCTAGTAAAGAAACTATAAGCTTACTCTATTTTCATGTGTAGCCTGCAGCTTCTCTTTTAAAGTGTAAGAAACCATGACAACATTCAGTGCCATTACTTCTTCATCTATTTGGACGATAAACAGTGAGACTTACCCTTGCTCCTATGCACTTCCTGCCTCTGATCCCCCTAAATTCTACTGCCCCTTAGATTTTTACCCTGCATGTAATTTCATCAAGGTTTTTGCAAAACTGAGTCAAGGGATTTCTTTCTTATTTTTAAAAAGAAACTACTTTTTAACATGGAGTTTTGTAGTTTTATGGAAAGGAGAGACATTTTATACCATTGTTTTTCTCTTTCTGGATCTCTTTGCCAAATAGTGGGCACATGCAGTGGAAACACTTTTTTCCTAAAAATCCCTTTCCGAGTCAGCATTACCACAGAGCAAGGCAGAACAAAAGACAAGAAAGAGGTTGTTCATCTGAGAACTCAATTGGGTTGTGTTGTACTGCCAGACTTATCCAAAGGGAGGACTGGGAGGGATTTTCAATGCAAAGTTTTATTTTCTGCATGTTCATTTGTCTGCTGTACTCAGTCATAGAGAAACCCTGTCTTAAAGGATGACAGAAAATGAGATTCATGTAGTCTAATTGTAGCCATATCAAAATTAGGAATCTACAGTTGTGTCATCTTTCACTGTTGTCACAGGCACCCATCCGATGTATTTTAAGCAAGCATTTTAAGATGAAATCAAATAAGACACGCTCCTTCTTTATAACATCTTCAGAAAGAAAGAAAGACTAGAAAGCTAATGGATAATATGTACCTAAGTAAGTGGCTGCTGCAAAATGAATTCCACTGTAAGAGGGTAAAACAGGCAAATAAAACTATCTTGCTGAGATTTCTAAGTAGATAAAATGATACTGAGAACAGTATATTTGAAATTTAAATAATAATTTAAAAGTAGAATTAGTTTTGTTTTGAAAGGAGGAATAGGAGTTATTCCAAGAACATTGTTCTTTAGTGCACTTTTGTATCTCATTTTTTATTGGTATCTAGTATGAAACTTATCCACTGCACTCAATGGAAAAACAAAACTTTCAACTAAAATGAGTTTCCTGCCTCTGTGAAAAATTCAGTAGTTTTTCCTCCACTATGAATATTAATTATAAATCAATAAGACTAGGAGAATACCCATGTTTTTGTAGTTTTGTAAAATATTTGACATTGGATTATTATATTTCTCAAAGTTAAACTTGCAGCTGGAGGAGAGTAAAGTGTCAGGATGTTTTGTCTATTTTTAATTCTGATTAAAATATGTCTTTAATTCATCCTTGTGCTATAAGCATTTATGACAGGTAAATATACTGCAGAAATCATTAATTGCTGTACCTGAAGAGCTTTCACTGGCTTCTAAACAATTTTATGTTTGTTTTAATTGTAAACAGAAATTACTTTAATTTCAAGGAACAATATGTAACAAGAAATATGGGCTATATAAATCCTCACTTAATATGCTGTTTGTGGAGGTTTTTAGGATGTTTGGTTTAGCAGAACATACATTTTTCCCCCCTGAAGTCCTTGTAGAAAGATTGTCTAAAACATATACTTTAAAATTGCTAACATATATAGCACCTTATACCACATGAAATCACATAAATCTTGAGTTTTGAAAGATTCAATATAATATAGGAAGACAAGGTACAATAATGGCCATGACAGAACAGTATTACAGAGTGTAGGAAGTTTTGAGGTTGTGACAGCTTCACGTTTTTCAGTGTTGTAGCTGGAAGGAAATTAATTTCTAGCAAATAAATAGATTTTTAAGTATTTATGAGCAAATCCCTCCCCCCACACACACACTTGGGGCCTAACTGAATGGTCAAAAAAGGAATATTTAAAAAAAAAAGAAGGGAGTTAAATAAGAACAAGATATAAGTATTATACAAGTACAAGAAAAACAATGTAATTTCTTTTGCACAAGTCATTGTGACATGTAGAGGCTGGTTTGTCTGTCCTAGGCTCACTGACGAACATCTGACACTGTCCACAATACCTTCCACTCAGAACTGACAAACCTTTTTCCTCCATGTTCCACCACTATAACAATACCAGATCAGAACAAATATCAGTGACTCTGAGCTACCTGATCTAGTGAAAGGTGTTCCTGCCCACAGCAGGGGAAAATAACTAGATGGTCTTTAAAATTCCCTCCCAATGCAAACCACACTATGATTCTGTTCTATGACTTGAAGAATCACTACAGAGTTATAACTGACTGAAGGACGATGGGAGAAGAGGGTTATCCATGATGAGTACTACAGGGTTGGTGGGCGCTACAGGGTACATGTACAACAAGGCTCTGTCTTTTTGTCTCACTTTTAATCAACTGGGTCCAGTTAAATGCATTTGAGCAGCATCTGCAAAAGCCCTGTGGGCCTCCCAGGGTTTGTAACACCATCTTAGCTCCAGGATAAGAGACTAAGAGAATGAGATTCCCAAGAAAGCTCCCAAAAGCCTGGTGCATGAGAAACCTGCAAGCTAAGTGGCTATCAACTGGTAAAGGGAACAAATTATAGGGGCATCTGAGTTCTTGCTATTTTGGCTGTCAGAGCATCATGCAATTCTCTCTAATGCCCACTAGAGCAATTACTGAGATGAAGAGATATAGGTCATACATTTTGCTTGACCTGCAGGATTTCAAGCAAATCCTCTGGGAGCATGCTGCTCCCAGATAGGCTGAAAGGATAGGCTGAAAGAATATCCTTCCTGCAGTCTGCTGGAGTTACAAGAAAGAATTCATGGAGTTGTCAAGGTTATGGAGGCTAGAAGGGAAGCAAGTAAAAAGAAGCCTGATGTGGTTTTTTGAGTTTAAGGTGAGCTCCAGTTTTTGTTTCATAGTTTCTGTTGCATTAAAAACCCTGTGATGTCCAATTCCAAAAATAGTCCTAGGGTCAAACCTACACATCCCCCTTTTCAGAGGCATGGCTGAATCACTGGGCTGTTCATGGCCACTTGTTCACTGACCTCTGGGTCCAGATGTGTACTATTCCCTCTTGCACAGTGTCAAGACTGACAAGATTTCATTGCCGAGGTAGAGGGAAGTGAGTCCCAACATGTCTCATCTCTAGTTCTCATAATATTCTTGTGGGCAGATAGAGGAGGTCTTTTTTGTGCTAAATGAAATACATTAAATCGTAGAACATGCCATTGAGATTTGATAATATAAATCATTCCAGGAAATGAGTGAGGAACTACTTTGAAAGATTAATTTATCTGGTTTCTTATCTATAATCTGCAAAGTTAAAAATGAAAGATGCTTCATTTTCCTCATCTTGTTGTGTCTTGCATTATTTGCCTGTTTATGTAATGCTTCTCGTATTTCCACTCCACAAATTTTCACGTCAAATGTAAGGCTGTTGATTCTTGCTAGAACAAATATTTTTTCAAACTTTAAAAAGTCTTAGAAGTTGGAGTGATTTGGACTCCATGAAATTAAATGGAGTGGGATGCATGACATTTCCTATAAAAATAATTATTTTAATATATTTTCAGTAAGTAATATAAAATGGGCTACTTTCTTTTGGGGATAATAAGAGCAGATTTTTTTAATTAAAATATATCCTTGTTTCTCTTCTAGTGAAAATGGTCCATTGTAAATGAATAAATACAAATATGTTTTTCTCCATGGACTGGTTGTGCATATGTTTAGTCATCATCATGGCTAGGCTTCGCGAACGAAGATTTGGGAAGGGCTCTACCCACTATTCTTGCAAGCGCGTTGGTGGCTAAAAAGGCCAATACGAGAAAGGCAAGTCCGGTTGCAAAAGACACAGCAGAAAGACTCCTTAGATGGTATATTCTGCAAGGCTCGATTCTTTCTGCGTTGTCTTTTCTCCTCAAGAGTGATCCTGCGTGCTTTCTCAAAAGCATCAGTGGCGTTATAAATGGACTGTCTCCAGGCCTCCCGGTTAGAGGCCAGAGTAGACCAGTTATGGTGATCAATATGCCCAAGGCTGAGTTGTTGCTTCAGGGAGTCCTTGTATCTTTTCTTCGGAGCTCCTCTCTTGCGGCAGCCGGAGGCAAGTTCACCATAAAGCAGGATCTTAGGGAGGCGGTGGTCCTTCATCCTGGAGACGTGCCCTGCCCAGCGCAGTTGCGTTCTCAGTAGCATGGCTTCAATACTTGTGATTGCTGCCTGTTCGAGAACAGATGTATTGGTCACATAATCTGACCAGTGGATGTTCAGGATTGTACGGAGGCAGCGTTGATGGAAGCGTTCTAGGAGACGCAGGTGGTGGCGGTAGATGACCCATGTTTCGGAACCATATAAAAGAGTAGACAGCACTATGGCTCTGTAGACACTGATCTTGGTACCTTTCTTCAAGTGTTTATTACGCCAGACTCTTTTATGGAGTTTTCCAAAAGCACTATATGCCTTCGCTAACAACACATTATATTTTTAAGCAGGTTTACCTGAAAATATCACAACATTAATTGTTGAAGTATATTCTGTCTTACTTTTTTCTCCATTTATTAGCCTCATATTCCAATTTTGACTTGAAATCCAATCCTTTTGCCATATAAGTTCTGCAAAAAGAGATTTTGACTACAGCAAATGGTCACTGAAGTACACAGGAGCTTTTGAAATCTCCACCATGGGAGGTCTTTAGGAACAGGTTCGGCAAACATCTGTTGTATACTGATCCTGCCATGAACTAGAGGAATTATCATATAACCACTTGAGGCTGCTTCTAGGCAATGAGTCTATTTTATATGTGATTAGGTGTATTCCATGCATGAATTGTGTCAAAACTCTCAAAACTACCTGAATTATTTCTTAATAGGAATATAATGTGTGCAAGGAGAATTTAGAAAATGGACAAAAAAATTATGTCTATATCTTCTTTCTTTCTGTTCAGAAAGGAATTCTGCAATCGTGCTACATGGAAAACTCATTCCAAGGGTTTGGGGAATTCTGCAGTTTTTCAGCATCTGGTGGGGGTGATGTTTACCCCATCTGTCTCTGATTTCTGAGGATGAAACAAGTGTTCAGTAATAACTAATTTGTTTCTCTATGTTATACTTGTTGTGCTAAGATGGCTTATTTAGAACACGACAATTTCAGGGTAGATCTCAGGAAAAGTATTCCTAAATATTTTGCCATTATTATTTGTAATCTTGACAATAAGTATTTCTTTCATGTGGCTGTTTGGGTATTTCTATGCCCTGGTGTCAGTGGCAAAAAGCTATAACTCATCAGCCAATCAACTGGCACCAACTGGCACCTGGCTGTAATAAGGGTCTTTTGTAAAAATGTTTATTAATATCATAGCAATATTTTTTCCACCTGTGAATCTTGACACATGATCATGAGACAGCATCTGCATCTGCAGCCTATATAGAGAGAAATCAATGCTTAGAGAGAAGTAAATTTTTTAAGGTAACCAAGTAAACTTGCAGCAGAATTGGGAATAAGACCAGATTTCCCGGAGTCCCACTCTAGTATCTGATTTTGACAGCTGTGCTCCTTTCCTTGATTTTCCCTTCCCTCCCTACCTTCCCCCCCTCTCCATTTCCTTTTCAGACATACAGTTCTCAGTCTTTTAGATTTATGCTTCAAAATGTAGACAGTAACACAGGAACTTGGCTTCTGCTTCACTTTTTTCATAAGAAATAATCTTGTATTAAAGTAAATATCAAGTAAAAGAGAACATAAAAAATAAACACTGTATTGATACATATATTTCACTGTTATTTTAAAATATCTTTAATTAATTTTACATCTTCCTGTTTGATAGAGATAACTGTCTATAATTGCCTGAAAATAAGATTATTTGCTTGCTGTTTTTTGAGTTACATATTTCTTTCTTGTACCCTAAAATGTTCTTTGTCTATCTAGTGTGGGCAGAAAAATGAATCAGATAGACAGATTTCTACAAGAAAATTAGACTGCCTAAACTGTTATCCATGCACAAATATTATAATAAAAACCTTGCTTTTCACGATGTTATAAACTGCAGTGCTTCTGTTTATCTTCAGCAGAAAAATATAATTTCACGGTATGCTTTTGTAAATATTACTTCAGATTGATAATTTATTATTATCTGGTGTGAGATAGAAAATTATCATTTTAAGCTTTTGTTCAGTTTGTGTATGAAAGTATGCTGTCAAACCTGATAAATGTTTCTTTATTTTAATTTCTTAAAAGAAAAGTGTAGATGTAAATTTCATTTCCTTTCTGTGGGATTGTCTTTTTTTTTCCTAAGATTTATAGAAGACCAACGATATCAATAGATTTTATCATTTGTGCGATATTGAGAAGAATTGTTGAAATGTACAGCAATACTGAGCCTTCAGTGTACATTTTTCAGTAAGAGTCTTTTAATGCTTTTTATGGTGACATTTTTTTAAAGAATTTACCCCTGTAATGTATTGCGAGATTACAAAATTTCATTTAATTAGCCCTGTTCTACCATGTGAAATTAATTATAAGTTAAGTATAAAGCAATCACCTTTAATTTTCAAAATAGATTGAGGGATATACCCCAGAAAGTCAGAAAACTCTCGTTCTGTTGCAGAGTGGCTAGGTTTTTCCTATATGTAATATTCAGAACCACATGTTCCCCTACCTGCTGACTGGGAGAGGTTACTCTTCTCCCATTGATTCATCTGTGTGGTTCACAGTTCTTAATTTGTGGGTTTTTTGTTTGTTTTCTTCCCAGTGCTATTTCTCTAAATTTACACTGAATTTCAAACAACATATTTTAAAGTATTTGCATAAATGACATTTGTTTATTTAAGCAAAATATAAACTGCATATACATATTTTGACATCTTTCTGTATTATGCTCGAATATATGTATATGATGATATCTGATTAGAAGTTATTTCACTTAAAATCAATCAAACAAACAAAACAAGAATATATAAATATCAAACGAAGAGCAGGTTCAGGCCTTCAACATTCATGTTTATGTGAGTGTTGGAGGTTTTTTGGGGGCACTGCCTGTTCTGGGCAGTGTGGTTAGATTTGCATTTTGTGTGTGTATATCTGGATCTTCTAAGTACATGCTCAGCCTTTTATAGACCCAGCCTGCCCATGGGAACTGAGCAGAAAACATATTAGGAAGTAAAATTGTTCTGGATTTGGCTTCTCTTTATAGTAAGACAGTTATAGTAAACTGACTTAATAGATTGTCTTTGGGCTCACATGTCTGAAATATATGGCCTTACCCTTCACTGTGCTGAAATGGGTATGTCTTAGTGATTCCGTGAGAAAAGAGTTTACTGTTTGTTCAGCCCTGAGGTTCTAAGCAATCACCTGCCTAATCTGGTCTACCTGAGATAATTCCAGGAAGCAGTTACAAGGGTATATAAGTACAACATTCTGTCAGGAAATACTCTAAATGTGAAAATAACTGTCTGTTGGAAATTGAAGGAAAAAAGAAAGGTTTAACACCGTACATATAAACATTTCATTTTTTAAAAATTTGTTTTGCTTAGGGTAATAGTTTGCAACTGCTTGAAAGCTAGAAATAACAACTTGGGAGAGGATAAGATAGTGCAGGTGGTACATTCAGGAAAACCAGTTTAAACTCAAAAAAGACTTGAGATCTTTAAGAGAAGCTCAATCATTGAGGTCAGTCTAAGAAGTGAAATACCCACCAGATGAAAACAAAGGAAACTCTCCTTCATGAATGTCCTAAACTTGGGCCAGGCAAATCCCTTCAAAAATAGATGAAATGGGATGAATAGTTGCCTTTGAGGTCCTATGATTTTGAGAAGTTGTATGAGAGGAGTGAAACTCTCTTGTGGCCCGAGAAGTTTAGAAGAAGCTGACTTTGATCTGCTAAGTCAGAATGATTAGATAGGATCAGTAAGGACAAGGACTGGAATGGCAAAACTTTCATTGTATGTGAACTACTGTTCTTCCAGCAGAGCAGTGAGGTATGTACACACACACATACACTTTTGAGGTTCTGTAGGTGGGAGTCACAAGGTTAGTGGATTACCAATCCAACTGAAAACAAAAAAAGCTAGTAGACTCTTGAAAATGCAAATCAGGATCCCTCACCCTCAAGAAACACATAAATAGACAAAGATACATTTGTCCCTGACAGCCTTTCAGCTATACTGTTGCTGCAGTCAGCATGAACACTTAGTCAGTTGTTAGTCTTCTAACCCTACCCACGAAAAAATGTCTGTGGAGCTTTAGTGATGCTTTCAGTCTTGATTAACTGGCACAGTATGGAGTCAGGTGAGAACCAGGCTTCTTCATTACTTGGCTAGTACTGCTTTGCAATAAGGAAACCTAATAAATAAACAAAGTGTAATAGTTCTCTCCCTTCTCACAATTTCACCCTTGGCCAAGAGAAACAAACTGACCCTTCATTTATTATGGTCAATAGTTTGAATGGCCTAGAAAAAAACTTCATGGGCATTCTTCAACAAAATGTGCATTCCCATGGATTTTATACTTCTTACTCAGCAACACAGGGTGAGTTTTTTTCAGAATAGTCAAAGTGGATGCTTTTTTCAGCTAAACCTCCAAAAAGACCACCTGTTCTAAGGATTTTACATGTTATCATATCCAAAGCCACTTTGTTGGACTACACAGCAGCTGAGGTTGGAAAGTGTCTGACTTCCTCTAGTCTGACCCTTCTCTGAACATGGGATCAGCTAAAACAGGCTGCCCAGGACTGCATTTAGTTGGATTTTAAGTAATTCCAAGGAGGAAGACTCCACAAATTCCCTAACCAACCTGTTCCAATGTCCAATAAACCTTAAATAGGAAAGTTTTTTTCTCTCACATTTAAAGGAATTTCCTATATCTCAGGGTTGATTATTCTTTCTTTTCTTGGATACCACAGCTCATGATTATTATCCTAAATATATTTTCTGTTCAGCTATTGATAGCAGAAAAAAATAAAGCAGAAGGAAACTCTGAAGGAATAATAAAACAAAAATATAATAAAAAATAAAGCAGAAGGAAAACATACTGGGTTAAGTGAAACAGTTGCTTTCTAGATAGTACAACTTACTCATATCATTTGTACAGACATGACAGGGTGCGCTCTTGTCCTGTTTAAGCAGCAAGATTGTGCTCTGCAGTGTTTTTCTTTCCAAAGGCAGCATGACAAATTTTTTATCAAACTGAAAACTTTTAAAAATATATTGCTTCATATTAAAACTTTATTCCTTCAAGCACCTTGTTAAAAACATCAGGTGATTCCTAGCACAGAGAAGTAGAATTTTCTACAGATTATTTTTCTGCATTTTTATATCCCTTAACATTTTTTCTGTCACTTCCATAAGATATGCACTTTAGCTTATCTTCATTTTCCACCTAGAACAAGTATTTTTTGTTCTACTTTAATTTTTAGCTTCACTTTTCATATTTTATGAATTATCAGACTTTTAGAGATGCCTTACTAGGTGTACTTGGCATGATTCGCATAGAAGTTCTAGTTTTGACAACCTTTTTTCATCTGTTCCTTTTTTTTCTTTTTACTTTTTCATTTAAGTGAGAATCTTTCTACAAAATCCCATATAAAGATTATTCAAGATTTCCATAAGACTCTGTAAAATTATAATGATGCTGTCATAAAAGTCTCTTCATATATAGCTTCAGCATTCACAATTTTTAATTGGAACTCACAACCTAAGCATCCAATGTGCAGCATTTTTGAGCACTGTGTAAAAGAAAATACGATATGTATACATAAAATTCAATTCTCACACTCATAAGGTTATTGCTAAAGTCTTTAATGTCTTATCTCTCCAACATAAAACATGCCATGTCTGTGTCACCCTTCTGCAGTCTAAAGTCTTAGACATCAAGAATTTTAGCAGTATCCTAGGAAAGGTGGTCAACTTTGCCATCATTGGAAAGGCTGAAGAAATTATTGCTCAGTTCCCCATATGAGATGTGGGGAGCCTTCGAGGTTATGTGTAACACAGCAAAGGCAAACCTTGATGCATATCTTTTATCAACCAGCTTGCATGGAAATCATAAAACTCAAACTTCTCATGTTTAAAAAGACTTATAACCCTCATCATCAGAAGTGAGAGGCAAAGGTACCAATTTTTATTAGTCTGTACTTTAATATAGCCATTATTCTCTGCAGTTTAGCACACATATTACTAAATGCAGAGCTTATAATATTATACAGTACTGATTTACAGAAATTGCTTTTCTGTCACTGAAATGTGCTTTCATTAGGTATTTGAAGTATAAGAGCACTTTGCCTTTAATCTGTACAAGTACAATCTTTACATAGCCAAATGACATTGAGTGTAGGGTATTTTTTCATTGTCAGGAAAATAAATCTTTAATTCCACACTCTGCATGAGAATTTTGGCTCTGAATTTAGTGTAGTTATAATTTTACTCTCATTTTTAACTTCCTCTTTTCTCAGATACCACTCTGTCTTGAGGTTTTTGCCTGAATCTGACTTTTAATGGCTGGACCAAAAGCCAAAATTGGCCTTTTGCAGTTTCTGATAAAAAGCAGAAAATAAATTTAAATTAATATTTTAGAATAAATAAAAGTAAATTAATAAATCCACAAAAGAAAACAACAGATACCAAGACCACTGCAGCTAATTGTATGAAGTTAAAAATATCCTTGAGAAGAAAAGCAATAATTTTATTCTGGCTTGTTTGGAATATGCTTTCAGACTTTTGTCAGTACTTGTGAGTAGTCATATTCTTACAGATGATTGAGAAGATGAGGGTATAATAAAAGTAATTAGGATTGAATAATCTATAAGGAACTAAAAGGTGAAGGTTCTAATATTTTACGGTTATCATAATGTGTCATCTTTGGAATTAAGGTTATGCTAGCCAAAATCTTTTGACAAAATATTAATCTACTTCTCTATACTCATCTTGCCTCAAATACTCCTTGAAATTCTGCTGACAAAATTATTCATTACTTCTTATTTTAAAATGCTGCATGTTGCCTCTAGGGCTGTTAAGCAGCTACTCAACATAAGTCAGAGAGATAATGTATTTCAGTGGTATATGAAGACATTTCTCATCAGCTTCGAAATAGGCTTGCTGTTTTAAGGAAGGTGTGTTTAGATTACATTGTGATGCATTTTAATTTGCCTCTTACAACAAAAATTATAAGTAAGTGATCTAACCTGAAAAGTATAATTTCCTTTTTTGAAAAAAAATAACATTAAAACATCTTCCATAAAGAAATACTCAAGTTTTAGTTTGACCCTGACTGGACACCAGGTGCCCACCAAAGTTGCTTTGTCACTGCCCTCCTCAGCTGGACAAGGGAGAGAAAATATAACTAAAGGCTCATGAGTCAAGATAAGGGCAGAGAGAGATCACTCACCAGTGACTGTCATGGGCTAAAAAGACTCCACTTAGGGAAATTGAATGTATTGCCAATGAAATCAGAGTAGAATAACAAAAAGTAAACCAAAATTTTAAAAACATCTTCCCTTCACCCCTCCCTTCCCTGGTGTCAGTTTTGCTCCTGATTTTTCTCCCTGCTCCCCCCCAGCAGCACAGGGGTATGGGGAGTCGGGGTTGCCATCAGTTCATCACGTTTCAGCTGCTCCTTTCTCTTCAGAGGGAAGACTCCTCACATTCTTCCACTGCTGTAGTAGTGTGGGTCCCTTCCATGGTGTGCAGTCCTTCAGGAACAGGCTGCTCCAGAATTGGTCCCCTGCAGGGTCACAAGTCCTGCCAGCAAACCTGCTCCAGTGTGGGCTCCTCTCTCCATGGGGCCCCAGGTCCTTCCAGAAGTGTGGGCTTTCCATGGGATCTCAACCTCCTTCAGGCATCCCTCTGCTCCAGCAAAAACTCAATACACTTACATACACAAACTATGTACATAAACACTTCATTAAGTAGCAATTAATGACACAATTGCAGCACATGACAACCCATAATGCCTAATGTCATGAATTTGACATTCACAGCATCACAATAGAGCAAAACAAAATTATGAAGTACCTTATCAGATCCTGACACTCACTAAACATAATTAGTAAAACAGAACAAAAGCAAAAGCATTTATTTTTGGAGAGGAAGATAATATCTAAAGAATTAGAACTGCCATTTGCACTTTATATGAATTCTGTTATGCCATATACAGTGCATTATATCTATTATTATGATAGGAAGGAAATGTCTGCATCTCACGGGATTTGGATATGCTTTCAAGCCTGATATCTCTTTTACCCCAATAAGTTAAATAAGCAGAAATATTAAATGCACATTTAAAAATCATGCCACCAGAATGCTTAATTACTGGACTTGCTTTTCTGATGATAGATTAAGAATGAACTTCAGATATATAAAATGAGGTCCTCTGACCTGTTTTTAATGGAGTTTGAAGGAGATGACAAGTAACCAGGCTCATTACTTTGACGTCCATACCAAAAGCAACTTGCAGACGTGCCAGATTAAGCTGGTGCTGTCCTTAAAACAATGAACTATTGAGCATTACACATGCCATGCATACTGCAGGTTAGCAGTGAATTCTTATAGCATGTCCAGGCATAGAGCATGCAGTTGACAGAGGCACCTGGGAGCAGCTTCAGATACTTCTGTGGTATTCGAGGTTCAAGCTGAGATATGATTCACCTTGTTTCTGTGTGTTTATTTCTGGGGGATTGAAACATATCAGTATTTCTGCTATTTTTGTTTACTTGTGTAATTAAAATATCTGCCAATTACATTTTAAGTAGCCGAATGAGAAAAGTGCTTGTGAATATATATTATATATATATATGTCTGTATATAAGTGTAGGAAATTGAATATCAGTGCAGAAGCACTAACATACGGTTTTGATTACACAAACAGGAAGGAAAAATTTATATTGAGAAGACAGTAAATTAAAAAATTTGGAAGAGGGGGTGTGAAACATGTGGACTGTCAAGTTCATATATAGTACTCTGTACTCAAAGGATGATATTGCTTTGAGCAGTACTACAAAACATGAAAAATATGTGTACCACAAAGAACTCCAGGAAACATATAGTCTCTTGCGTAAAAATTCACATTACCCTCATTCCCAAATGAAGCAGGTTCTTTAATTACATTTCATCTGTCTACTATCTTCAAATGGGCTGGATGGGGAGAATTTCCTTACTTTTTTCAACCTTCAGAAAACAACCAGTTCAACTGTTAGCACCACTGTTTTCTGATGGAGAAATTATATGCCTACTGAATCATGGAGAGATGATCTTGGGGTCCTCCCATTGTGCATTTGAGGTTCACTTCTATGTCATCTCAAGAAAACACTCTTTGGGTTATTTTTTCACCCTCTTTATTCTACTTGTTGCATTTGAGCCTGTAGTTCTTTTAATGTTTATTGTTAAATTCATAGAGTCATAGAATCATTGAATGGTTTGGATTGAAAGAGACTTTTAGGATCATCTAGTTCTAACCCTTCTGCCATGGACAGACCCACTTTCCACTAGACTCGTTTGCTCAGAGCCCCATCCAACCTGGCCTGGGACACTTGCAGGGATGGGGCAACCACAGCCTGTCTGGGAAAAATGTACTAGTGTCTCACCCTGATCATAGTGAAGAATTTCTTCCAATTATTTAGTGTTACTTTAGAATCATTATCCCTTGTCCTGTCCCTGAGAAACAGTCCCTCCCTGTTTTTCCTGTAGTCCTTCTTTAAGTACTAGAAACCTGCTATAAGGTCTCTTCACTTCTCTACACTAAACAACCCCAACTTTTTCAAACTCATAGAGGACATGCTCCAGATCCCTATCATCTTCATGACCCTCCTCTAGACCTGCTTGAGCAAGTCTATGTTTTTCTTATTCCGGGTGCCTAGAGCTGGATTCAGTATTCCAGGGCGGAATCTCATCAGAGCAGAGTAGAGAGGCAGAGTCACCTCCCTCGACCTGCTGAACTTGCTTCTTGTGATGCAGCCCAGGATGCAGTTGGCCTTCTGGGCTGTAAGTGCATCTTCCAAGTCAGATTCAGTTTTTTACCCACGAGAACCCCCAAGTACTCTGCAGGACTGCTCTCAGTTCCACTCATTGCCCAGACTGTATCCAAGGTTGGGACAGCCCTAAACCAGGCATGGGAGCTTGCACTTGGTCTAGCTGAACTTCTTGAGGCTCATTCAGGCCCACCTCTCTAGTCTGCCAAGGTCTTTCTGAATGTCATCCCTTCCCTCTAAAGTATCAACCACACCACTCATTTTGGTGTCATCTGCAAACTTGCTGAGAATGCATCCAATCCCACCATCCATGTCCCCAACAAATCTGTATGGCTCTGCTGCCAGGAGAAAAGGCCCAAAACCATTGATTTTGTGTCTTGTCTGGTCCATCATATGACCTTACAAATAGATGTGCTGGCATGAGACACGGTATGGCATGATATGAAGTGCATGAAAATGGGAATGCATGATTATTTGTCTTCATAAAAGTCCTAGCTGCCGAACAGGAAACCATGGAATATAGGATGTCATTCATAAATCTTTCCCTACATTCCTCCAGAACTTCTTGATGCTGTTATCTATTACTATTACCAGTACTGTGGGAGTGTATAAAAGTCCCTAAGGTATCAAATAAAGGTATAGTAAAAGAAAATTCTGGAGCCAAAAACTGACAATCTTAATAGACAAGGCAGAGTAGAAACTAAGGCACAGACAGGGGATAAATAGCCTTCCTGAGGTCATCCTTAAAGACCATGACAAAGAAAATAATCACAAGTCTCAAGCCAGTGCCTCACCTATTGAGCTATCAAACCCAGGTGGGAATACTTCCAGCTGTGTGAGGTAGGAATCTCCACTAGTAGTTCCCATTTTTATTATCCTGTCATAGCAAGTGAAGTTCTTTCAAGTGTTAAAGTCATCCAACAAATACAGGTTTTTCATATTGCAGATTTTCTAAACTATTGAATTATTATTTTAGTAAGATATATCATGTTCTAAATAAGTTAAAAGGGGATAACTGTTAAGCGTTACTTCCGAGTAGTCAGGTGTGTAATGTACTTGAAGTCTTTTCATTAGTTACTTAAGTAAATTATCTACCCACATATAAAACAAACTTTATCCAGAAATATTATACTAAACACCACACCAAGTAGCAGGAAGGCCCACGAAGTATCTGTTAGTTACCATGAATCTCTTTAATAGTGACTCAGGAAGCACAAGTGAGATTGAAAAATAAATTACTGAAGGCCAATGAAGTGGAACAAGATTTAGAAAACATGTACTCTATTTTGCAAAATATATCTGTCTTTTAGAGCTCATGTTTTTCTCCATTCATGCAAAAATAGCTTTTCAAGATGCTTTTCCTTGTAATAAAGTTTTGAAAACAGCACATGCATTTTTTCCCTTATAAAAGATAATAAAGCAAAACAGAACAAACAAAAATGTTATTCCATAGCATATTATCATGGCATATGAACTATACAGAATAAATGTAGATTTCAGAGGAGGTATAAGATGGATTGAAAATTACTATGTCATGTAGAGGAATAAAACAGCCATTGAGACACTTTGAGAAACATCTCATCTCACAAAAGCTTCTTGTTATTGACTTTTAAATTTTGAAGTCTTTTTCAAGGTTTATGGGCAACAAGGAACTTTCCAGCGGAAATTGGTATAAGACTGGTTACATTGCATCTTGCAATCGAAATGTATTCCAATAAAATAATTGAACTAACATTATCCTCCAGCTAGATGCTTTCAGAAAATGTCCCTAGTTTGAACTGGTAATGAGTAGAATTATTACTAGTCTTTCACGAGAAGAGTGATTCATGACAAAGCAGCTAGAAAGAAAGATTCAGTGTAAATGTGAAAGGTCAAAGTGAATGTCATAGAAATAGAAAACTGAAAAATTCTCTTCTGGCTAAATAATTTAAACTCATATATTACTTATTGTGAAATGTACTGGGAAATCTATTACTTTTAAGATATAAAGATCTTGTTAAAATTACTTTGAAGTCTTTCCAAGACTAGGAAAATTCATTCACACATCAAAGACTGCAGTTCTTAAAAGATAATTGTCACAACAAAATGTATTTACATCAAAGAAGAATAAAAGTACTTCTTTAAAACCATTTTCCCTCTTCTATGTTGTAAAACTACCGAATCATCAAATTAATAGTCCGTGATCTTTTTTAATGAGCAGACTTTCTATCTATAGAGGACATGAGAGAATTGATTATTTGGTTTTTTTAACTAATGGAATGGATTTGCAAAATAATAGCAAAATTGAGAATATTAAAGAGAAGTTTCCCACTACAGGAAAAAAATATTCAACTTAGAATCTGATTACATATTAAGTGCTATTTATTTTTTTTATTCATCAGGTCTTGAACAGAAGTGATTAAGTAACATGTAAGCAATTGGGAATCTTGCACAAAGCTGACTTCCCCGGACTAATTTTAAGATGCTAATGGTAGAAAGAAAACTTCTTTTCTTTGTCTAAAAACCTTTTGTTCTCCAAGGACTCTGTAGGCACAATAGCATCAGTTTAAGAATTACCTTCTTCACAACATGTAGTTTCCAAAGGCCAAGGAAGCAGGGATGTGTCCGACTGGGTTCATTGTGCAGTTGTGAACCTGATGGCTAGCACCTCCTCCCTTGCTAAATAAGGATCCTGAGCTAAGTCAGCAGAAGTTCAGGACTGCATACCCTTACGTGGAATATATTTTTTTGTTTCAGTATCAAAGGTAGAGTGACCCAACTCAAATAATTTCGATGTCATTGAAGATTTTCATGTGCACCATGTGCATTTCATTAGTGAATGGAATACCTGATCTCAGGGATTGTACTGGGTGGAATACCTGTCTTCTATCTGCTCTTATTCATTGTATTATTCACTTCACTTCACTTGTCTTTGTTTTACTGTGACCCATAACTATGTCTGTACTAGTCAATTAAAAAGGGCTGGGGCATGGATCTGGGCACTGAAGCATGGCTGATATTTCATGTCAGCCCTGACACCACACTCAGTCAACATCCAAGAGCAACCTGGGGGTCAGCAGGTACAACATGGATGTGACTTCTTCATCGTGATGCAAAAGATCCATTGTATGCACACACGCCTGGCGAGACCAGCTGGTTGACTGTTTCACACCCGAAAAGTTTGCTGAGGGTAGGTAGCTGTTTTTGGAGTACATGGTGACAACACAAGAAGATTTTCAGGTAAGGTTTTATGATGTAAAAGTGATCCCACTTTTGAAGTTTTGGATGCTTTATGTTGATCCTAGCTTTTGAGAAGAGACAAACAAGACTGCCACATTTGAAAGTAGCCAAAGGATACCACCCCAAAGTGTAATGGCATTTGCTGGAATTTCATCGATGTTGTGATTATGTTGTAGTTTTCCACCAGATCCTTCTGAATTAATTTTTTTTTCTTTCTTTAAAAAATATGCTTTCAAAAATATGTTTCATATTTTCCCTTGGGAAAAAAAAACTAAACACTTTTTTTTTTGTCAATATACCCTTGTTTTCTAACAGCTTATAAAATTATAGTGTGATTTGTATATAATTCCCCACTACTGACTGAGGTTTTACGAATAAAATGTAATAACATTTGGAGTCAAAATTACTCACAGTTACTCACAGCAATAGGAACTTGGTATTTTTGATGTTCTAAATAACATCAAACTGACAGTTAAAAGCTTATATCTGGCTCATACTACTAGGGAGACATATAGAGTAAGATTGTCTGTGAAAACAACATTATCCAAGCATTATGATATCCCTGATGTTCTGATCACCACATAGCTGAGTTCAATCTCCATGGTTCAAAATAATCTCACCAACTAGAAATTACTGGAGTACATGATGGTTTGTTTCTTCTTTCTGACACCAGTTGAAAACAGCTCTGATTCAACTGCAATGTCCCACAGGGAGAAAACCACCATCTAGAGTTTCTGTTCTGGTGAGTTTGATTAACCTGAAATATTTCCTGAAAACTGAGTCTTAAATGTACCATTTGGCTTTGATAAGGAACACCATGAGTCACTACACTCTTCAAAAAGCTTTGCATCAATTCAACATTCAGCTCTATTCTCCTTTTGTGGGGTTTTGCTTAATGGACTTGCTGTCCAGGATTTGGATATTTATGTTCTTCTCCACATCAAATTTCTGAAGCTAGAGAAAAAATTGCGTGGTACATTTCAAATGAGGTAAAGCTCAGATTTTTTAGATGGACAAGAATCATTACCAATATTACCATAACAATAAACTTATATGCCATCAGTTTTGCAATATCTAGTAAAATCTCAGTGAAAATAAGGGAACAGTTTAACATGTATTTTATGCTTGTATAATGTATGAGGGTTTTTTATGTACATTTGAATTACTGCTAAAATGATTAGCAAAGAAAATGTTCTTATTAAGTCTTATTCTTTTCAAATAAACATTACTACCCAGAATGTTGTACTACAGCTTGCTACAGACAGATTTTAAGGATGCTGAGCTTGTGTCTATAGTCATTCTCCAACACTGTTTATTTGTTATGGCTCCCAAGACACATTATTGTATTACTGAGTTCCTCTGAAACATTTTCCAAAAGCTATGTTTTTGAGCAGCTGAAATTTCATTGGATCATAAAATTTTAGAGCTGCTTAATCACATTATCACTGGGCTGTTGCTCACTTGGAACATATTGAAGAAGGCAAATAAAACAGGAGTTAGGAGCATCCAAAAGGAGAAGAAGACAAACAAATTTGTGGATACTGTTTTCATGAAGGACTTTGATCAACTCTGTGACTGTTTTAGAGCTTGTCTAATACAATTTGATGCCTTTTTAGTCATATTGGACTTTGAGCTACATTTTTACTCCAGATGAGTTAATTTTGTTCTTAATCAAGGTAAACTACATTGGGATAAGAAGCTCTTATTCAACTGTCTTGGGAGAATTTGTTTAAATTCTCACCTTAAATTATGCTTGGTAGACAGTGATTTTTTCATGAGAGGAAAATTTTCTTGTTTTTCAAGTTGATTGTATTTCACTCTTTGAAAAAGCTGGAAAGTGCCACCTTGAACTTAGATGCAGAAGAAGGAATCTTGTCAGTTATGTTGTCTGAAGAGAGAAAGTTCATTGTGGAAATGTTTCTGAAAGATCAAACACAAAGCTGATGATTTTCTATGTTTGTAGTAATTTGAAGCATATGAAAACTTAATATATCAGCTACAGTACACACTGGCTGAAAGACAGAAACACTCAGTGTGAGAAATTTTGGGTTAACACTGAATTAAATAAAATTAAAACTTTTTTTACCTGTTCTTTCAATCAAGAATGCATGTATTTAAAAGTATTGAGTCGTTTGGGGTGTGTCACACACATCTCCCTCAGTGACACCATAGGTCTCTAAGGTACAGTGTCACAGTCCTGTCAGGTGGAGAAGTTCAGTTACCCTTCCCTTGAAATTACTTATGCCTGGGATAGAGTTATGTGTGTGTGGTATCCAGACTGCAGCTTGCTCTGCTTGCCTGCCAAGATGACCAGACAAGAAGCCATTCTGATCTAGAAGCCAGCAAGTTTTATTAGACTGTTATTTTTGTATTATTTTCCTTCTTGGCAACATTTGCCAACTTGAGTATAGCTTCAGAAAGAAAGGCCTACATTTACGTGGTAGTAAATTAACTTTAGGGCTGGAGTGTGGCAGGACATGCTCTCTGCTGGTTTAGTCTTTTTGCCTCTAAACAGGATTTTTTCATCCAAATTGCCTTGGGAAAAATATTCCCTACTCCTTTGAATTCTCCAACTGACTTTGGGAATAGTGTGGAAGAGTAAGAATTGGCCAAGGACAAAGCTGAATCAGGGACCACTATGCCAATTTAATAAAATAGAATGTTCTACTGCCAAAGTCTTTACCAGGTATTGACTGCTTTACTGGTATAGGTACCTCTGTAGGTGAGTTCAAGCATGCAGATTAATTCCAACCAACAGTTAAACTGAGCCTTAATTGCTCTTCAGTGTTGCAAAAAATGAACAAATTACCATTCCTAGCTCCTAACTGCATCCATAAGTGACTCTATTACTTTAGAATTCTAGTTTTGAATTTCCAAGGTCATAAATGCAATGTTTACTAGAACAAAGAAAATAATACATTTTCCCAAGCCACACTTAGCAGCTTAGTCAATGAAACATCCTTTTTCCTATTAACCTAAGAGGACTTGACTCAGGAACTCAGATCTATTTAATTAGTTTCAAATTACAAACTAAAAATCAATAGTTATTTTCAAAAGATAAATATCCTTTTGAAATATGCCAAGACACTTCTCTCAGTAACTTTGCTCAAACAGGAAAAAGCGGTCAGGCAAATAGCTCTCCAATTTCATGCAGTAACATTCCTTTTCTAGCAGTTATTAAATATTTCAGACAAGCAGGCTGATTATCTGCATGTTCATAGGTGATTTAGTACTTCCCAAGGAAAAAGCAAAGCACCACAAACATTGTGACCTCTCAAAATCAGGTAAAATAAAGTTATTTCCACTTGACTACTTGAGTAGATTAAAGAGGGTAATGGCTAAAAGCAGACATAAAAATAAAGCAAACGCTCATTCATAGTGAAAAATAAAATAAATATTTACCATAAATTAATTATTTTTCTCTTCTTACAGTGCAAATCCAATTAAAATTCTTTATTGTACAAAATCTGATTATGTTTGTATATTCATTACATCTAAAAATTACAGCCACATTGTACAGGTAACAGTAATATAGCATTAATAATGCAAATATTACTTAAGATTACAGTTGAGAGTAGTAGCTGTGGGTTATGAGTGTAAGAACAAAACCCTAAAGCTGAAAAAAGATGGAAGTAGAAGAAGCACTGTAAACACTACTTCTCTCAAAAGCATTATGAATGCCATGCGTGATTTCTGTCAAGAACAAGCAGTGAGCTAAAACAGAACATTAGTGACATCTAACAACAAATTACATAAAAGTTGTTGTAACAGAAATACTGAAAACTGCAATAACCTTATTACAATGTAAAGAAAAAGATGACACTAATAAGGAAAATAAAACAAAACCCACTAGGAAAGCCCTCAGGGAATGGTAATTTTTTTTTTCTGAATGGTTGCGTGGGACTCAGGTTTTGGGAGTGAACGTAGGAAGAACTACCATGGAGGGATGGAAGGATTTGATGCTGAAGAAAGGGGGACACAAAAATTCAACTTCAGTAAGTATTACTGAGAATGAATATCTAGGCTGTTTTCCTAAAAATATTATCTAAAGTAGAGAAAAAACTGAAGAGGAAAAAATTAAATTAAATTATTCCAGAATCATATTTTAGTAGTTTAGTCTTCTGTTTCATAACTTTTCTTTCAATTTTATGATCTTTTTCATGCTTAAAATGAACTCAGAAGAATGTGAAGTAGTCTTAGTACACCAGGGTTGACACATTAGGAAAAAGTTATGTGCATCAATGAATCCTCTGTGTGCCTGCATTACAGAGCAATTTTAAAAATGTTAGGAGCCAGAGTTGATTTCTGCTGGGTTACTCACTAGCAAATGTGTTGGAGAACTATTTTTACATTCTTGGGAGAGTGAAATAGCCTTTTCTTGCAAGTGTCAGCTAGTTCCTCTCTCTGGAAAGAGATAAGAGGTAGAACAGCACATGGCTTTTGTTAATCCCATGCTTTGAAAAAAAAGCCACATAAGCAACTCAGAAGTTTATGGTTGTTTATCCTGTTGGTCTTCTTAACCTGTTACTTTTTCATCAGTAAAATCTTGTTGTTTCTATGGCAGACATTCTAATCTACTCTTACAGATGTTCTCCAGCAACAGAATGCCTAAATCACCAAATAGTATAAAGCAATACATCAATTATCACAATATTTCATATTTAGTTTCAAGCTAAATTCTTAACATGCTAGCTAAGCTATTTAGATAAGTAGTCATTAGCTTTTTATATTTTTTTCCAGTCTGAAAATATACTTCTGCCATAACTTGTTTTATTTTATAGTAATGATAATGATGGTATATCCTAGTTACCATCAAACATTCATCCATACTCCACATGGAAATACTTTAATTTACATTAATTCAACTTCTCTAAATCCTCACTCTTCCTACATTATTATAAGTGACAAAAATACTCTTCCAATCTTATAAATCACCAAAATATTGTTATTCTGAGGCCTGGACAGTTCTCTCTAAACATGGTTGTACTCAGCTTGCATACATAATCTTTCAGTATCTAATCACATATCTTCATTATAATCTCTGATCTGGATATGGACTGACCATGCATGATTTCCTAGCTTGTTAGGATACTGAAAGAAAAAAAAAAAAGAAGAAAAGAAAACAATCCAGTGTATATTGACTGGAAATTAATTCTAATT
This sequence comes from Neopelma chrysocephalum, assembly GCF_003984885.1. Lineage (NCBI taxonomy): Eukaryota > Metazoa > Chordata > Aves > Passeriformes > Pipridae > Neopelma > Neopelma chrysocephalum. The sequence continues at coordinate 4,632,313 of NW_020897742.1, read as the reverse complement.
GTGATCCAAGGTGAATATTAAAGAATGAGATTAACAAATTTAAGTTGGAAAGGATAATATTATTAAGGAGGCTAAGAAAAATAAAGGCAGGTGAAAATAATAAAAAATAAAATAAAGACAAGGAAAGGCTTATAAAAGAGATAAATGGTAAATGAGGATATAAACAACTGAATTTTTTTTTCTGACAACCTACACTCTGGAGGTAGCCACTGCACCTGACTAACAGTAACACCAGCAAACCTTATGGTTAGAGGGTGAGAAAAAATGCTTAAAAATATTACCCTTAGGAATGCCACAATAAATACAAAAGAAGATATTTGTAGACTTTTATAAAAAACAAGCCTTAAAACTTGCAGTGAGTGATTTTTGTATGTTAACAGGTTTTCTCAGCTAACAGGAACAAATATGGCCTTCTAAAAAATTTATTTCTAATTTAAAAGAATTTCTAATTTCTATGTTCTAATTTTAAAGAATTATGATGCTTGAAACCCATGATTGAAAACTTGACTTCTTAGGTAAGTATAGGTTTGATTTCTAGCCCTCTAAAAATTTAAAAGACATATTTGAATTCCTAATTCTAACTATGGTAAATGGCTATCAGCAGGATTAAAAAAAAACCAAAACATAATAAGAAAATTGTCAGAAGTACATTAGAGGCAGACTTGGAAAATTGAATCAATTGCTTAAAGGACCCCAGAGATTTGTGAGAGAAGACCAGAAAAATATGCTGAGGAAAAGTGAAGTTTGATATGAGAATTAGAAACAGAAGAATAAGCTGATAGAAACAGGAACTACTTGTACCTAGTGATATTACACTTGGGGAAAAACTTGTGTTAATCTGTAAGCCACAGCCATTAAGATAAAGAAAAAAAGGTTATTTGTTTGGACAAGCTCTAATCTAATTAGAAAAAGCATCTGAACTTTTTTTGATTTTTAATTCCTCAGAAATTTACAGGGTGGAGGAAACATCTATATTTATCCCAGTAAAACAGATACTGCACGCAAAGGGAAAGAAAGTGGCTGTGGGGTTGTTGTAGGTGTCGAAGAAAGCCATCCTCCTGCGACCATTCAGATGGTTCAGACACGGCAGGTGATCATCCTAGAATGTATTTTAGAATTTCTGATAACTTCAACTTCTGCATGCATAAGATTTTATTTATTTTGCTGATATTCAGCTTTCCTAGCCTGTCTCACGGAGTGCATTTGTGCAGTTAAGCAAATGCCTCTGGCTGCATTACCCTCCTAATTAAAAAGGCTGTGAGGGAAGGGAGAATGGAGATCATGGTTGAGGTCACACAGCAAATTTTTGCCTCAATTTATAACTTGTTTCTGCAGTATGTATGTTATTATAGCTATTATTATGAGAAAGACCAAAAATCAATGGGTTATTCTTGTGAACCAAAACCCAGGCCGCACTGTACTTATCACAGGCATTCTGAAAAAGCAAAGTACTTAAAGACATAATTAACTTGGGATGAGTGGTCTGACTGACTCCAGTGCTGTACCTTCTCATGTGAAAAACTTGCTCAAGTGAAGTAAAGAGAAAACACTTGTTGACCTTGGTGGAAATTTCTTTTCGCAATTCCCGTCACAGGGTATTAATAACATATAAAACAGACTAAAATTGCCCAAAGTACTTTTTAAAGAAATGGTTAACATTAACTATCTACTCCATCTGCTTCTATATGCTGTCATGGAAAGGTTAATTAAAATAGTCACTGTTGTTTTATTTGTAACACAAGATAAAGTGTTTGACTACACATGGACAAATTTTAAAGAGCGGATTTTACTTCTCAAAAGCTTATCAAACTATTACACTAGTTCTATTAATCACGTCTGTTCTCAAATGCATTGGAAAGTTTTCTCTTAAGACGTTCACATCTTTCTGCAAAAAGCAGGAATTTCAGTATAAAGATAGTTGCTTTCCTCTGTGTATAATCTTTCTGATTCAGTTCCCTTTTGGTAGCATGATCTGGCTTTTTGTAGCATACATTCATACAAAGGGCTGGCTCCTCCAAACACTGAAACTGCTCAGCACTTCTGAAAACTAGGCCCGAAAAGGGCTAAACAATATGTAAGAAATCATGACAGTCTTTTTTTTTAGTAGAGATTGCTTATCTGAAAGATTGATAGGGAGCTACAATGGCACATTTTGAGGCAAATAAGAGCTAATTACCCAGCCGCTCTCCATTTTTTTCATTACAGAGGAATAAAATAAATGCTCCAATGAAAGTCGTTTCACTGAAACCAGGGCTGAAAACCAGGGCTGGAATCCTAACCACAAAAACTTAGCAGCAGACTTTCTTAGAAAATTATGGCTGGGATTTCATTATGGTTTTAGAAATATTGCAGCTGTGAAAAAATAAAAAATGTTAGGAAACTGTAGAGGGCTTATGGTTATGGTTCCAAGAACCTTGTAACCATAGTTTGCACTATTTCTTGTTTTCAAGAAATAGTGATTTTGCAGATGCTTATTTTTTACCTCCATGCCACAAAAAAAAGCAGGAAATCTTAGAACTCACAAGACCTTCTTAATTTTGGTCTTGGAGCCCAAAATAGAATATAGAAGAAAAAAAATCTGTGAAGACTTAGTAGAATGCTCTTTGAATGTCCTTTAATGGTGCTACAGCTTTCTGCAGGAACTGTGGGACTACTTTTTAAAAGTGCAGCATATGGCACCTTTTGGTATAGAGAGGTTGAGCCACCATCAGACATAGTTAGCAGCTTCCCCTCAGACAGATGCACTCATAGTTTTTATTTCCTGCTCCCATACCTCTGCAACATGAGGAACTGGATTGACTGGCAGGGTACCAACCCAGAAATCTGCTACTTAGAGCAGATGTAGTGTCTCTCTTTATCTGAACTAGTTGACTGATGTCCTTTTATGAGTACCAGACAGAAATAGGTTGTCTTAGAACATGATTCATCTGACTTATTTTAGACATTTATTTTAGTGGGAAATGAATCACAAGCAAAGAGTGTTTATTTCTTTCCATTGACATTATCAATAGACTAAACAGCTAGTTCAGACTCCAAAGTCTATATTTATCCTGATGAATCCTGTTCATGGAAGCAAAATAATCCCTGCAGGGATTGAAATGAAAATCCATGGTTGGATTCAGGGAAAGAAGTAGAGTGTGAAAGTCAGCTGAGTATGGGTATTTTTGAATCCTGGGAAGAAATTTCATTCAGTTTAGCTTGGATTGAAGTATAGATTTAAGTGACACTAAGTGTGTTTGGAGACTTTTTGCTGAATGATTGCTATTTAACAAAATTTTACAGTAGAATTTTCTTACAGATGGTAAATAAAACGTTATTTTCCAGAGGCCTTTCATGAATTTCACTTGTTTTTGTTCCTGAAAACACATGTGTATCTGCCTGTAATTTAGAAACAAGGTGACATATAGGCACCCTTCTGGCTGGATATAAATAAATTTGAAAGATTTCATTTCAAGACAATCAAGAACTATAAACTCAGCTGACTACTGGGAAGCACTTCTGGAAGGAGAATGCAAAATACAGAGAATGTAACTAGCTTCAAAGTAGTGACAGAAGATGAATGGACAGGTCAGAAAACAACGCACACCAGTAAATAAAATTCTGATTGCAACCATTTCTATTCTTTCCAGACTCCTGAAATAATTATATAGTGTTTCAACTTACTATAGCTTGAATTGGTATTGTTTTAGTTAAGCCAGGCATCTGAAAGCTGCTCTGATGGTCTGAACAGGTAAACCACTCTACTGTTTTCTTTCAGATACAGGTCTGTGTGTGTAGGGCTGAGACAAATTGCCTTGTGTCTTATTGGCTACACTTATAGTGAAGTTAAAAGGATGAGGGAGCAAGGTTAAGCACTGCCACGTGACTGACTAGATCATTAATTTCACAGCAGAATTCCTGTTGTAGTTTTGTCTTGGGTCAGGTAGCATGAATATAGATTAAGACTTTACCATGAGCCAGGAATCATTTCCATCACATACTTTGGATGATACTATCCTCTTATGGGAGGTAGAAGAAATTAACTGCTTTTGATGCAATGTAGTTTATGCTGGTCCACATAATCTCAAGACCAGAGACAAAAAAATCTGTTGTTTCCTACATGATTATGATCATCATGGTCGTGTTCAGTTTTCCTGACTGGTGGTGGAGTGTAGGTCTTTATATTTGTTTGGGCATTATAGACTGGGGCTGTAAATAGTCTAGAGAATATGCTTTCAGTTTTCCAGAATACCAAGTTTGGGTTGCTTGCAAAACATAGTAATGTATTTTTTTTTACCTAAGAGGCCCAGAGGAACATCAAAATGAGGAACTGGGCTTTCTGTGGCTAAGGCTGACTGATTAATTCAGTGTCTGCCTGTGTCTGCCTTGCACCAGTAAATATGCCAAGGATTAAATCTAGGTAATCAGATATAGTTAAGCATTAGACATAAATCCGAACTGCTTTATGGACCTGAAATGACACTGACATTTTAAAAAGTAGTTTTATTAAAATTTTATGGTATTATTTCATCTATTATTTCTCCAATGGCATTTCTACATAAATAGTTACTTTTTTGACATTATGACTATGTATAACTCTGTGGGATCATAGGTAAACATTACAATACATTTATATCACAGGGACAAATTTTTTGAAGTCAGAAGCCTTGTAAAAAAACATGAAGTGTGCCTTTTTTTGATTTTATTTAGAAGTTTATAAGTCAGATCTGAAAATCTAAATCTGATAGCCCATTGGATTGGGATTTGAGTCATTAGAACATCCAATTTGCTTCCAGTGTAAAAATCTAGCAATTTAATGGAAAAGTAAAAATGTAATGGCATGTTTTCAGAAGGACAATTTTTTTAACTAAAATGAAATTCTAAAAAGTTGTAATAGCTATACTAGCTCTAATTGTCCAATATTTTAGTAATGTAATAGTTCTGATAGTTTTTAAAAGTTGTAAGACAAAATGTAACCTAGATTCAAATTAGTCCCAGCTTGTTTGCAAAACTATAATTTTCCTCTCAGCTCAAATATATTGATATAGAATTACAATGGATAATGTACATCTGTACTGCAGTATAAATAAAGCTGTAAAGGGATTGTACATCCAGAACATATTTTATTAATTTAAAACATAAGTATCATAAGCTCTTGGCTAAAGTTAAAAGTAAAAACAAGCAAGTACTTGCAAATGACACTGATTATTCCCTGTTTTGATTGATATTATTATGATTTGGATGTATCGGTTTTCCAGGCTGAGATTTTAATAGTAGTATCTTTTTTATTATTATTATTTAGTTTACTGATGATGTCATTTCCAGACAGAATTACTGGTTTTCACTTGTATAAAATTAGACAAATTTGAACAAAACATGTTCGCCCCTGAGCTTCCACTGTGCCAGCAGCTGTTACAAACCTGTAAGTGCAGTTCTTTGTGCTTATTTTTTTGGGCTTATACCACAGTGTTTGTGTATTTGTACGGGACTTAGATCCATGATGCTGTGATCATGACTAATATCTTTTATTGGACCTTGAGAAAAAGGATCTATTCCCTTTTCATTCTGATAATGCTTTTGAACTCTATCATGCAACTTAAGCAATGTATATTTTGAAATCAGGAACAGAAGACATTTAATCAGGGGGTTTTACAGTGAAACATAAAGTAAATTCTTAGTATATAGAATAGAATGTTTCATAGATAAATGACATTTAGACCCTATAATTAATTTCCTGTTTAAGGTATATAATTATTTTTATTTTTCTTCTATTGGTATATCATGCAGTTTAATCAAAGATCATGTAATATTACTATGCCTTTGCTTATTTTAATAATGCTGATATAAATAAAAATTCATCTTCTAGCAGAAGTAAGCCAAGCACTTCATAATCCTTCTTATTCTCTTTTGAGAGCCAATGCTAGATAAAAAGTGGAGGTTAGAAGAAAGCAATACAAATCAAACACTTTTAAAACCTGGATGTTTGTAAGTTAGTCCATCTTCTTGTTATCCTCCAAGAAAGAGTCAATAAGGCTGACTTTTAGTATTCCTTTGTGCTTTGTACGTATGTTTCTGAAAAAAAGTCATCTAAGCAGAAACTAGGCATCTGTTCTTCAGTGGTTTTGCCAGTTTATGAAAAACACAGTTTAGCTCCTGCAAAAAAAAAATTGTTGTTTTTTTAATTTTTCATTAGTTAATCAACTTTAATTAAAGAACAGGATATAGGACAGAAGAGCATTAGCTCTCTTGTTTTCCCAGTAGTCTAAATAAAATACTTCACACTGTCAAAGAAAGAAGAGTATTCAAAATTTATACCAGGAATCTAGACAAAGAAATCTAGAAGCAAAAAAATCCCTTGTCTGGTGAAAAAAGTGGTTGCTGAATGAAAACAGTCAACTAGGAAAAAAAATTAGAAGGGAAATCTTCCACTAATGAGGCTATTTCTTATATGATTCCTAAGCATAAGTTCCCAGTTTGTTGTTTTGGTTTTTTTTTCTTTTCTTTGGCATCTTTATGAACAGAACATAGAGACAGGTTATACAAATGTCACAAAAACAGGTGGAAGAGGAAGCTAGACTTAGAATTTGTGCTTTAATTCAAACAAATACAAGGTCATGAACACAGAAGTGAGGAAAAGGTCATATTTGTAGCATAAGAGGTTTACCAATACTTTGAAAAAAAATTACTTCAAGAAGGATGAAGCAGCAGAAGGTATCTTACATACATTATGTAAGATAATGTATGGAACGTGTATTTTCAGCATATGTATTTGTGCTCCTATTATTTCATGGATAAATTGGGAAACTTCAAATATAAATTGGAAGAGGATTTTACCTTTGTATGCACTGTGGAAATAATTATTTGTTTAGTGTTCACTTTTGATAACTGTACCTCAATAAAGGATTGCTAACTATTAGAAATGGTTCCGGAGATAAAAGAGATATTAATAGATGAAGAAATATCTCTTAGTAATTTATGCATTAGGAACTGTTAAAGGAACCACCAGAGCTTGCTGGAAGGATTAAACTCAGAATTTTAGGAAAGATAAATTTCGGTGTAAAAATAGACATTTGATTTACCCATGGGTGTAGGCTACTGTGTATTTTGTCTTGACTTAACACATCTATAGCTTCTGTACTAGACAGTCGGGATTGGTTGTTTATTTTGTTTGTTTGTTTGTTTATTTTGTTTTTGGTTTTGGGGTTTTTTTTTAAGAATTAAAAATAAAATCTGGAATTCTTTACTAAGGTAAGATTCACTTTCAGATTTTGTAACAATATAAAAGGGATTACCAAAAAACCCTGTGATTGGTATCATGATAGATAAATTCATGCACAGTAGGTCAGAATGGCCCCTCTGAAAGTTCCAACTGCTGTAAATGTTTAAATGCTCTAATATAATGAGACAGAGTTTACACTGGAATGTAAAAGTTTGCTTGAAATGAAGAAAAAAAAACAGAAGGGAAATATTTTTGGAGGTGAGGTCAATTCATAAGATATGAATTTACTATAAAGTCTTGAAAAGAAGGTCTAAAAATCACCTTTTTTTGTTGTTCCAACTTCCTCTTTCTCTGTAGTAGATTTACTTTTCTTTCCATCACATCTCCCAGTCTCTAAGCTTGCCATGGCTTGTCATTATTTTTATTACCTATTGTCACTCACTTCCTCCTCCTCATTTCCACTTAGTGCTTAATAACCCTGTCATAACCTTGGAATAAAATATAGAATAGGAAATAGGAAAATACATCATTTTCACACTCCACAGTTTCTGCAGGTGCTGTCAGCTTGGCCTCCTGAGGCTCACCATTCATGCTGTCCTCACAGCAATCAGCATCAAGATGATTCAGCAGAGCTGGACCGTGAGAAAATTCCTGTGTGAAGGCTTCCTGAGGAAAGAGGTCATAATGCTATTATGTAGCAGCTTTGCAGTTGAACCTAAGTACTTTCATGCTACAGCACCAAATAGAGCAATATTGAATTGTTTCATAATGAGCCCATATGTACTTCAAGTATTCCTGAATTCCAACCAAGATATTTGTGTAAACTTATGATGCTGCTTGTTGTGGTCAGACATTGTGTGTATATAACTTAATAGCTCAACAGTTATCTATTTATATTTAAGTTACAGCTAAAAGTACTAATCATGGAACAGGACTTCACTAGATATTAATTTGTAAGTGGTGTAGACAAATAGGAGTGGATTTGTAGAGTGATCAGTTGATACTGTGATCCCAGTGATTTCTCTGCACATATTTTAGAAGGTGTTTGCTTCAGAATAATTCTGGCCCATTCATGTGGCCAGCTGCCCGTGAGTTCAGTTCCATGTGATTTCATCCATCTTATGCCTCTCAAGGATCATTGTGTGATGTGAAGCAAAGCATAAGAGGTGACCAGTGGTGAACAGAAGATCCACTTCAAAAGTTCAGTCCTGTTCCAAACTGAAATACAAAAGGAGATATCACCACTGTGTACCAAGAATACAAACACATTCACATGGCAAAAAGCATTTTTCTGCTATGAGTATATTACAGGTCTTATTATTGAAACATCAAAATTTTCAGTTAGGGGGAGGGAAAATTAAAAAAGTCAATTGGCCTTTACTAGTTAGCCAGATAGGCAATGCTACCGATATCCCACTTGCCAGATCTTTTTAAATTTTTTAAAACATACTTGGAGAATGTTGAATTCAAGGAGAAATGGGTGTAGAGACATAAATGTGGCATTACTTTTTTCAAAGGAGGAGGTTCTTAAAGAAAAATATATTGAATGAGATAACTTGTGCAGGACTACATTTATACTTAATTTTTTCATAGAGAATGCCATATAAATTAGCTTATTACATATACTTTTTCTAGAATGTATTCATTTCCTTAAACTTGCTTTATGTACCAGATTTTATACCAGATTTTATGCCCCAATGGTAACTTACATTCTCAACAATAGGGTTAAGTTTTGCACTCTTTAAGTCACTGGCAAAGAAATTATACAGTTTTCAAATAACGCTGAAATTTTGACCTGTGCTTTTTATAAATAAATGAAAAATCATTTAATGAAATAATACATATTTCTGAAACGTTTAACTGGTCTGCCTCGTATACTCTGCAAGTCATTAAAATCACAGTTGTTAGAGCTGGGGAAGTTATAAGCCACCTATCTGTAAAAATTAATGTACAGTATCAAAGAGTTTATAGAAAATAAAGTAGTTAAATAAGTGTGTTTAAGTTCATTTAATTATCTCTACTTTTCTATGGTATCATATTAAATGAGTACTAAAGGTTTTGGATTTCATTATTGTCATGGTTTGAGAGCCCCAAAATCTAATTCCCTAGTTCTAGCCCCCCTCCCTCATCTCAACCCAGTGTGAGACGGGTTTTCCAGACACCACACGAGACTCAAAATGGGGGGAAAGGGATATATTACAATACACTGTACAAAATAAATAGTATAATGCATCATATACAATCTTAACTATCTCTACCATGACATACAGTATTTACAATGGATCAAATCTCTTCTCCCTTCCAAATAAAAGTCCAGGAGGGAAGAAGGAGAAAGATCCTTTCCACTCTCAGAGCAGCAAGTCTTTCTAGGGCAGCAGTGTCTCATTCTCTCTTCCATGCAGCAGCTGTAGCTGGATCTTTGCCAATACACACGAGGGGATATCCAAGCCCCTCATGGCCCTTCGACTCCAAGCGAGGGTCTTCTCTTCCGTAGGCTGTGTTCACTGGGACAAAGGTCATATCACGAAGCGCAAGGGTCTTCGTGACAGTCCCTATCTTCAGGGGATTCAAGCCCCCTTTGCAGAGCTTCTGGCTCTTATCTCAGGCTGCTAGCTAGGTTCTTAGCTTAGCAGCAGCGAGGGGGGAAGGCCAAGGTCACCCCTTCCACATTCCTTCAGCCGTCCCAATCCAGCTTCCTGGGACACCTGAGCTTCTTAGCTCCTCTTTCAGCAGTGCTGTAGCACTCTGAGACTCTTTTCAAGCAAGAGTCTGAGACTCTTTTCAAGCAAGGGATCTCAAAGGAGTTTGGGGGAGTTTTGGTTGCAGTCCTTACCCCAAACTCTCTCTCTGTAGTGGCTTAGTTTTCTTTCTGCTGCTGCTTTCCTTTTCTTCAGACAACTCTGTGTGTCTTTGCTTAGCTGCATCTTGTCTTAGCTGCTTGCTCTTATCTCTTGGCTCTCTGCCACTGCTTCTCGGTCAGTGCTGTTTTGCTGCTGCTCCCTTTGCTGCTCCCGGTGCAGAAGCTTCCCCCAGCTTTCAGCTACAGATACTCAGTCCAATTTTAACACTGTTCCAAGTCCCTGTAGCCCCCCAACCAAGGACTGGGGGGCTGTGGCCCCCCAGAGGGGCTCCTTCCCCTTCCTCGTGGCTCACAACATGGCTACCTCTCTAACTACAACTACAACTACAACCCTTCTTAGTGATATGTTTATATTTTGCAGGAGCGTTCATTGCCTCGACCCCAAAGGGTCACCACCTCCTCAGGGGTTACCACTTTTCTTAGCTCCGGGGTGGGGGGAACCTGTTTCCCCCCACCACAATTATTTAAGCTTTTCACAATTAAACATACTTTATGAGGTAGTGTAGTATATAGAAATAAGTTTCATTAAGGATGACTGAATTAATTTTTCATATATATTCTTATATGTTCAGATTCTTTAGGCTTTAATCATACTCTAAAGGCAGTACAGTGTAGGGTTAATTTATTTTTTTTATGTCCTAAATATTGCAGAGCAGAGCACTTTTCTGTCAACACCAAGACTGATTACTGCCATAGACAGAAGTTCCTTTAAAGATCAAACATACCAGTATAAATAAACACTCAGTCTCTAGAAGAAAATTATAGTGCATCATGCAGATTGCATTGGTAATTATTCAGAATGCCTTTCCTTGTTGAGGAACCAAAACAAGCAATCCTAAAATAAAATACATGCATGGGATAATTTGCACTAGTTATAGATTATTTACCTGGGGAACACTTTGTTCAACTGTAATTATCTTCTGGAATACTTTATGAAGTAGTATCTTCTTCAAAAATGTAATGAAGTAAATTATAGGACTATCTTTCATTCATTAGGAGAATGAGAAATTCAGAATTACCATATCTTAGATTGGCAATAATGTGCAAAAGTACTAATTTGAAACCTAAGCATAAACATTTGCTTTTAAAGTGTTGCCCTGACTTCAGAGTGGCCAGGAGAGGTTTTGTGTTTCTGAACGGGTTATTCTTCTGCTGACAGAGCTGCAACATGTTGACCGAACCTGTTCCAAGTCCTTTTTCCTTCTCTTTAGAACACACTTGTCATTCCTGTTACTGCTTCTAAAAAGAACAGATTGCAGGCATTTAGAGCTGTTCAAAGGTTCTAGTAAAGCACAGGTGGGTTTTACAATTTCCACTTAAGGTAACTAGTCTTGGTGATGTCTCTCTCAACACGACTTCAAAGCACCTCTTATTGCTACTCTGTTCACAGGTAGTGTGAACAGAGTGCTTAGGATTTGGAGTACAAGTTGCTTATTAGTATAGGCAGTGTGTGATTTGGGCCAGTTAGTGTACTACAAATTATACTGCTGGAGAAGAAACCATATTGGTTATTTTGCTCCAAGGAGGGAGGAGAGGAGGGAGAAGAAAAAAAGAACGGTCTTTGAAACAAGTGAGGTTATAATGAAAATTATTGTCCAAATTCTCAGTTTGATTGTCTTAAACAGAAAATCTGTCAGACACATCTGTAAGGATGCATTTTAGTGCCCTAATTGACTGGAATTAGTATTTTCACAACTTGGGCACCCTATTATTAAATAGAATCAAATGCACTGCACTACTGCATTTATCTGCTGAACTGCGTGTGTTTATTCACTCTCTGACTACAGAAGCTCCCTAAAATACTTCTCTACAATGGTCTATCCCTTCAAAAGAATCTAACATGGTTGAAGGACATGGTCTCAGACAAACCTGTGGAGGATCAATTATCAGATTGGGAGAGATACAAGAAGTGGAGAGAACTGTATGGGAACTGAATGGACTCTGAACACATGGAATGGACTTTCTCCCCAGTTTTACTGTGTTATTTGTTTCCACTGTTGTACCCCTGTTTGCCACTGATTTTTATGAAATCTTAATGTACCCTCCATGTTGGCCCTTCTTCTCCCTCAGGTTTTCCCGCCTTAAGTTGTTTACCTCCTTGTTCTCCCCTGCTTTCCCGCTCCTCTGTTGCTGATTGGCTGCAGTTTGCCGCAGTGCAGAGTGAGCTCTCATTGGCCCTTTCCCCTAGTTACTCCAAGGTTACACCTACCTCTCCCTTACCCTCCAATCACTATTTTCCCTGGGTTGCCAATTCCATGCTCCTCCCCAGTTCTGAATCCTCCCCTCAGACCTACCCTATATAAATCCCTGCTTCCCCTTAATAAAGTGGCATTGCTTCCCCGACCTTCAACTGTGTCCTGACCCTTATTCGCAGTGCCGCGTCCCCATTCCCTTTACCCCTCGGGCCGAGGCACAAACCTATTACACAGAAGGGAATAAAAATTTACTCTGTTGATACATAGTTCAAAAAGGTAGGTAGAGTTGTCATCATGAAATTGGGTTGTCTTTTTTGGAAATATTTTAATCTTAACCCTCTGTTCTTGTTAAGTATTTTCAGTTCAAACAAGGTTGTAATTATGGTCTCATAATGAAAGGACCACTTAGAGGAATACTTTACCAACGCTGAAAATCCTTTAAAAAATATTGGGCTTTCCTTCCAACAACTTTATGAATGTCTTGTTTGCTTTAAACAGTCCATTAGCAGAATGGATACTCTTATGACTCCTGGAATGTATTTTTAAAAATATGATTAAATGTCTGCAATATGAATGCATGCACCTGCACATAGCAATGTTTGCAAGCATGTGTAAGCAACCCCTAAACTCATTTAAGATAATGTCACCAGGCAATTGATAAGTAAATGAAGTGGAAATGCAAATCCAAATGTCCACATCCTAAAGCCTTATAGAGATACTAAGCAAGTTCTAAATGTTTGTAAGGAGATCAGAGAGTGTGGACGTAAATATATGCACTGAATCACAGGCACCAGAGGGTGGTGTGCCCTTGAGATGTATGATGTTTCTCCTGATGAAAGTGAGACCTGCCATACCAAGCTTGCTCCAGGGCAGGTGTCATGGGGGAGCTCTTTCCCTTCCTAAAGAGCTCTAGAAAAAAATGTATTACTCCAGCTGCTGAAAAAGGATGTGTTTACTCCCTCTTTTGTTTTGTCCTCTCCTGAAATATATCTTGGCTCTCATTATCTGATACAAACAAGCTCGTCAGCCCTGTAAGGCCATCCATCTATGAGAAGGTCACTCTAAACAAACCTACGTCCTGAGGACCTCACTGCCATTGCCCAAGCTCGCTTGGCCCCGGCAGATGAACCTTAGGATTAAAGGGTGGGCTCAGTTCAGCGCAGGCTGTGTCTCACCTAAAAAATCCATTGCGCAGGCTGGAAAGGTAAAAGACCTTTCCCAAAAATCTTCGTTCGCGAAGATTGGCCATACATACTCCTTTTGCTAGCTCTGCTGGAGAGAATCAGAAAGGTCTGGTTCTCACCAGTAAAGAGAACCAGAAAAACACATATACATAGATCAACTGAAGAGGAAATTAGTTCTGCAAAATCACCTTACGAAACTGCATATGAAACTAGAAATCTAGGCATAGGATTGTTTATTAAGTAACTTATTTAGACATTTCAGCACTCAGCAGAGAACCTCTGAACATGGTAGAGTTAAATGGGTCTGAATTCAGTCCCTTTGCTTATCTTGCAAATGAACAGTGTCATTTATGTGCCTGTAATATGCCAGTTTAACCATTTGTAAAAAACAAGCAAACATAACAAGTCTTGCCTAGGACTTGTTAGTTATTTCACCATTTTGGAAATGGGAGATCTAGATTCCAATTTGCCATGGGGGAAAAACTTCACAGGTGTTGTGTTTTAAAAGAAATTAGCATCAAAATGATGTATTGATTTATTAATGGCAGACACTTAGCTAACAGTAGATGAGTCCTACATTCAGGATCAATATCAATAATACAACAGATAAACTACAACAATGGATGCTTAAAAACTTTGTAAACAATTGAAAATCTCTGAACATCCTTTAAGAATAATGACAGAAAATTCTAATTACCTCCACGATCACACACACACACGTACACATAGTGTGCAGGGTAAAGAGCACACATAGCTTTCTTCTTCCCTACTTACACAATCTCTAATAGCAGATATAACCATTTAAAACCTTGTGAACACTCAGTTCTCTGCTCTTTAGTTTATACCAGGACAACTTCCAGCCAGATGTACCCTTTGCGTTGGAACCAGACAGACTCAAAGCATCCATAAAGCACGATGCCTAAACAGGGCTTAATAGCTCATGTGCAATAGACCAAAATAGTCCTGAGGTGAGATTTTTTTCATGAGTCTGCTCTACAGAGACAAAGAAACTCAAAATTTCTGGCACTGCAGTTCAGTGCCAGACAGGTATTCCTTTGTGTATATAATATTCATCAGACCGTTTTAGGGCATAGATTCCTCGCCATACCCAAGTATTAGGCACCACACTGCAGAGCTAAACTTCCTGTGCAGTGCTCATTTAGCTCAGCTGTGGCAACCACAGAGGGTCAGAGCTAGGCTCTACCTGTGCCTTGTGTGTGTGTGCCAGGGCAGTAGTCTCCTCATCCTCAGCCCTCCACTTGACACCTTCACGCATTGTCAGACATAACTCGGTCTTATGCACAGAGCTTGATAGTAGCTTTTATTACATCTAGAGCAATTTTGATTTTAATTCTACCAAATAACCTTTTTTTCCTTGAAAAGTCTTATTAATAATGGCATTATTTGTCATACCTACTAATGTTTAATTGCACTGTGTAAAGCCCCACAGTGCTTACATTAAACTGATTTTAATCTAAATGAGAAGTCAATGGGTTTCAAAACAAATTGCACTTGCAGATTTTAATGCCAGGATTTCTTTTACTTAATATTGTAAATGATGCTTTATTTGAAAGTGTTTTCTGTTTACCAAAATTATTGTGCAAAGAAATTAAGTGTTCAACCATGTATGCAGAAGACATTTAAATGACATTTGTAAATCAGAAACTCAATTTGGAAAACTTCATGCCACTTATAACTAAGAATACAGACCGGAAAAGTCACACACACTACAACTCTAATTGCATTCTGAAGTGGGAAAAATAGTATTTGGATTCTTATCTCCAGTCAGAATATAAAAGCAGAACTCCAGTAATCAAAAAAAAAAGTGCCACTTCCCATTTCCAAAGTTTTCCTTATATCTTGTCTCTTCTTTCAAGATCATTTAAAGTCTTTTCAGCATACTCCATTCACAAATCTCTGGCCAGATATTCTGACATTTAGCAAAACAAGCTGCTGTCTCAACAGGGTATAGTGTGGGTGTAATGATAATACAAGAAAGTCTAATATGCAGGTACTCAGAGAAGTTTGGTTTTTTTCAGGGAGCGACTTTATTTCTTTTAAAAAATTTCCTTTTCCTTATTTTGAGAAAAAAAATAGATCTTTCTTAGAGCTTTGATGAATCTTGAGAGTTAGCAAAACTCCTGACACTTTGGTGTGGTTTTGGAGCATGAAATCTGTAACTACTTCATACAGACAAAATGAACACTCACAATTTTAGGCCTGGATTCAAATCTATGTCAATATATAAACATAGCTCCTATATAATATTAGAATTACTCTTTAATGCATTGACTAAATGGTCTTACTCTGACCAATAATCAAGCAATGAAAATGTATAGGTTATTACAGAAGGCAACTGCAGACAATCATAAATCCTATTATGTGTTTTGTTTACTGAAGATATTTTGCAGCATACAATGATAACTTTTGGTGGATAAATGAGGGATAGCATTTGAAATAATTCTCTAAGAGTTTTGAAAAAATTACTTTGCCACTCAACCCTTAATCACTTTCAAATTTGCATGTTTTTTACAGAAACTTTTTCTTGGATACTCAAGAGAGTGTAGCTTTATCATTAAAGTCTTTCTGAAATAATAGTTCAAAAACTACCAGTAGGGAAGGAATTATAAGAAAACTGATCTTAGACTTTTGCAAATGGCTCAAAGTCAGAGTAGAATGGTATCACTTGCCAAGAGATTTCAACTGTTTCGTCCCCTTGGGGGTTTTATTCAACTCACTCTCTGCACTTTTCCACTCCCAATTCCACCTCTGTTGCCTTGAGCTCTGTTCATAAACCGTGTGCTCCAGTCTCCTGAACACCTCTGTTTATCAACATCTTTCTTGTATTCAAGGGACCAAAAACTGGGACAATATTCCAGGTGTGGTTTAAGGAGTGTTGAGTAGAGATGGGGATGATTACTTCCCTTAGTCTCCTGACTGGGCTCATGGTAATACAACCTAGGACGTAGTCAGCCCATTGTGCTGCCAGGATTTAATGCTCCAGCTTGTGCCCAGAGGATCCCAGGGCCTTTTTGGCAGAGCTGTGGTCCCACCAGAGAGTGCCCAGCCTGTATCCCTGTAGGGTAATGTGTAATATGTAAATATATGTGTATATGTATTACATATATGTATATGTGATATGTATTTCTACGGAGAGTTAAAGTTGTATGGAACTGTGATAACTTTTTCATTGTGGTAAGTTTATAAGTGACAAGAAAAAAACAAACAAACAAAAATTTGCTTTATGTAAACCTGTCTCTTCCAGTACTGGCAGACAAAAGATAAAATCAGTGCTGCAGAAATGTTCAACTTCATGTGCAATTGTTCTATTAAGGGTAACTATCGCAGCATCACTGAGGATGAGCTATTACATTCCCAATAGGCTTATCATTAAAGCACCAGTCATGATACATAACATGTTGTAAGAAGCATCCTTACAAATGTAGTTGCCAGGACTGATGGACAATGAAATTTATTGCCTCTCTAGATGGTGAAGCTTATTGCTATAGGAAGTAATTTAGGTTTTTTAAAAGTAACAAAAGGGTTTGAATATTCATTTGAATTACCAAGTATTGTTACAGTGAAAAACAGCAAAAATATTGGAATATCAGATTTTGTTATTTAGATGGAACACCAGTGTAAAACCACAAGATCAAAAGGAAATAGAAAAGTGAAATTACTTTCATACCATTGGTCTGAATCAATACAACAATTTCCCTAAAGAAAAGAGATGCTATTCATTGTCTCATTTCAGCGATGATTGAAGAATCATAGGTAACTGATGAAGTGTTCCAACATTTAAAATGTAATGTAGGTATGTATACAGGTAGGGATAAGCAATAGCAATTATTCAGAGAGAAATTGTGAGGGAGGATGCTGTATATAATTTTATCAGATACCTCAAAGAAAAAGTTGCAAAAAAAAGTAAAAAAAAAAGTCATTCTCTCATATTTCTACAAGACCCAAAGCACAGAGGGAGAGGAAAGTAGGGAGTAACATCTATCAAGAAACCTCATCACCTACAGCAGGTAAATGGCTTTCTTATTAGACAAACAATATTAATAAAATACAAGACACTGCAGACACTCATTCATACTGAGCCTCAAACCATCAGGAGTTGGTGGTATAAATGAAATCTATGTTCCCTTCAGTGCCCTCTGCTTACTAACTGACTTTAATGATTATAAACTGCAAGACACTAATTGTGAAATAACTATTACCATCAAACTTTAAGTAAATATGTATTTAATGAAAAACTCCGAAACAGGCGTGCAAAAATGTGGTTGCTCTTGCCTGTCTTGTAAATGTGTTTTTCTTTGGTGGATGGTATTTTGAGAATTCATACACTTTGTTTACATATGATACTCTTATCTTTGTGGATTCATCAAATAAATGTCATCACAATTGTTATGTCATTAAAAGAACAGTGATATATCTGTAATCAAACCACAAATAGAAACTTGCCTGACCTTAGTTATAAACCTGCCCCTCAAGGTAAGTTTAAAGACCTCAAGCAAGGCTGAAACTAGATTATTTTGTTTGAGCAAGTAGGATGATATTATGGACTGGTTTGGATCTTGACAGTCAGAAATCAGGAGCTGGAATGTTTCTAAGTGTTAGACAATTTAGCTGTAGATTAGGATGCCAAAGGGTTCAAATGAAAATAATCCACTTGCTGTTCTGTATGCTGTGAATACAGAATGTGATCAGACTTTACAAAGAAATTTGACTTTAGGAAGGGCACAAACAAACTTTGACAACCAGGACTTACTCAAAAGTGTTTGTCCTCTCCCACTTCATGGATCATAAAAATATTTGGATGATCTGAAAATCCTCAGATCAAAAGCTTGAGCCATCTAAGTTTCTTCTACTACTGCTAATGCAGGTTGCTCAACAAGTCCAGCTACCCTATATATTTGTATCTTAATAAGTCCCTCTTTCCCCAGAAACATTGCTCTTTCACAAGAGGCCACTTGTAGAGGGAATAAAGAAAGAGTTAGCTGATACCAGCCTTCTTCTCTGCCTCTTCCTGGACCAGCCCCCTGGTGAGGGCATTTTCATGAGGCTTTGTTTGAAATCCAAGTGTTACAGCTGGATGTGCCTCCAGACTGAAGGAAAATTTAATATCACTGCTTGTGAATTCATTCCCAGGAGCTTCATGTTGCTCTAATTTTCAGCTACCTAATTTCTGGTGGGATGGATAAAAGGGACAATGCGAGTGGTAAATACAAGCTAGTCCCTCCTGCTGCGAAAGCTAGGAAAGGTCAGCTGGAGTGTGTGAATACATGTAGCAGCAATGGAAAGCTATAAGCTCCACGAAACAGGAGCTCCCATCCAATTTATATTTTATGCTCTTCAGCAATAAGCTGCATAGCCTTCCTGGAAAGTTGCCAAAATTTGAATTACATTGTCTGTACTGATTTACAGTTCTGTATTGGGAAGTCTAAAAATTGTATTGTTTGGAATGTGAAGCATCATTGCCACCTCTTTGAGTTTAAGAACTCTATGAACCACAGATTGGTCGTTCGAAGTCATCATTAATTATAATTTTAAGAACACATTGCCAAATTCTGCAGTGCTTATTTACTTTACCTGTCTCTGGACAGAGTGAACAGAGCAGTAGATATACCCATTTTTTCCACCTTTGCCTCAATGATAATGTCTGTATGAGATAAATGATGCCTGTCATATCCCAAAGTATAGTTTTTGTTGACAAAATTACTTCAAAACATCTCAAAGCAGAAAGGAATTGATTAGCAACCATCAGACTTCGTATAATTTATCCTTTAGCATGCTTCAGTCATTTCTAGTGCAGTGTTAGTCAAGGAACTGCCAGAACCTGAAACAATTCAAGTGTCTTCAACTTGTTCTCTGCTGGATAAGCCTGTATTTACTGGATGTTGTAAAAAGGATAGAGCACCCATCCTCCTTTCAGCCCCCTTTCTCTCATTCATCCTGTTTCCTCAAAAGGTCATACGACACAGTAAAAATTGGGGGGTTGCATTACTGTGGCCCTACAATTTCATCACATGGAGCAGGGCCCAGACCAGCCTTGTCTCACAAAAAGAGGATGGAGTGCTTCATTCACAGGGCTTTTGAAGCCTTTCTTAAGTGAGTAGCAATGGGAGATAGTGGCTCAGAAAATTGCCTTTTAAGGATATTCTATTTTCTTAGTTTCTCTCTCCTTTTGTGCCTACATCAGGAAAAATCACAACAAGTTTATGGTAATTTTGATATGGAAATTTTCAGGGTAGTTATGACCGTGAAACTCCTGCAGAGTTCAGAAATAAGGATATTAGGAATTTCTTCACAGACTTGATTCCCATCATATTGGCATGCATTGATGCGCACAGTATCTCTGTAAGGTCATGAAACATTACTGATTATCATTCCCATTCTATTTTTCAGAAACTGAGAGGGAAATTAGTTTATCTGAGGTTGCAGAGGTAGAACACAATCTTGTCCCCTTGTCTTTTTTGTTTGAGCTTGTCCTTTACCACAAGCTAATGAAATCTTTTTTGTGTCAGGCATACACATGGTTTGTAAAGGACAAAACATTCATTATAGATGTGGGATGTAGGGCATACTCTGGGGCACTGCTGAGAGGGAAAGCTACAGAAAGTTGTTTTTTCCTATGGGCTCATGGACATTTGTTCTGGATTGAGTGAATCCACGTGGGCAAAGGTGCAGCCTGCCTTCAGTTTTTCCTTACCTCCATATAAAATGCTCCTGGATTTACTTCCAGTGATGTGGAGGGTTGAGGACTGTTCCTAATCTTATTTTTTCTTCCTATTGTAGTGATAAACTGTAAGGTTTATGGGGGGATTTGTAGCTGATTGAAGTATCATTAACACCTGAAAGCCTTTTCATTCAAGCTTCTTCTGCTCCATTACATTTATTCACTCAAAGAAAATGTTTTAAATGGATGTACTTTTTCTTATGAGTGAATCTTGAAGTAAGTTTAAAAAAGAAAATAATATGAACCTACACATATTTTAAAAACCCTATACTTTCCTGAATGTAGACACTTATTATTTGATACACTTATTCTTTATTGTCAGCGTGGCTTGTTTAGGCCTAAATGTAAAAAAAACCCAACAAACACCAAAAATCCCATGTTTCAGATTACTCAGTGTAGCTGTCAGTACCAATTTCTACAGTCCATTGAGAGCATTCTTGAGGGAGAACAACAGATCATTCATATATTTTTATTTTTACTTCAGTACATAATTATATGGAGGCTTATGATAAAGAATTTGATTTTGATTCTATTTGTAGTACTGATGACTAAAGGCAAGTAGGAAGAGAGACTATATTGATATATAACAGAAAAAAATGAAAGTATAAGGATAATAAACTGATTATATTTCTCAGATATAAACAGACCAATATCCTGCTCCACAATGCTGATAATTTGAGTCCTAAAATTCTGTGCATTGCATAACACTCTGAGTTTGATGGTGGAAAAGTCTTCATATTGTAGAAGGAAAGCAATGTGGGCCCAAATCCATAAATAGTCTTTCAGTCAAAGCATTTCCCCTTAACTTTTTTGAATAAATATAAGATTATAATATCTTCAGGTTTTCATTTTAATTGAAAATGGGCACAGAGGCTGTGAAGGGGTATCTGATGAGATTTATCTTCAGAATAAAAACAAATACAGATGTTCTCAGAAATGCATCAGAAAAAGAAATAAATTAAAGCAAAATTGAAGATGTCAAAGCTACTGTGGATGGCATTAGTGCTGTATTTGCTAACTACATTTTTACATTTGAGGGATATTCTGCTGCTGCTATTAATTTTTTATTCAAAGCACATCAGTCACTTCTTTCTCCATGACAATATTTCCTCCTCTTAGAGACTTGTGTCTTCATGACACAGAATTTGTAATTTGGTTTAATGATGAGGCTCAATCAAATACTTGGAAAAGAAGAGATAGCTGGTTGCAGTTGTATTCCAGACAGCAGCAGTATCCTAATGTCCCAGCTCCTGGAAGCACTAAACAGTGCGTTGACCATCTACCAGGTGTAGTCATCTCTCTTTCCATCTCTTTATCTGTCTGGGGAGATAAGGAGGTATATTTACATTGCAGTGTTTTGATTCAGCTTTGCATTTTACTTTTCCATATTTTCATTCACTTATATGTCCAGACCAGTGAAAGTAACACGAGAGAACTGTATTTTGCAGCTGGAGTGAAAAATGAGGTTTGAGTCCTGTGGAAGTCATATGAACACTTTGGTTGGGGCTGATCTCAAAAAAAACTTAAGGTCCTTAACAGGTAATTCAATTCCTAGAAGATGCTCCAAGAACCTGTGATTTTCTCTATGGATGTTAAGAAAAATTGTATGACATAATTAATTTTTTTTCATAGTCTTAAATTCTTGCAGCTTACTTTACAAAAAGACAAAACTCAAGCACTCCGACAGGAAGGTAGTTGAGAGAGAATTGCCAGTTAAAAAATAGACGAGACCAAAACTAGATACACTAAAAATACGAGGCCTTCTAAATATTAAAAATAGAAAAAAAAATGTCCTAAATCTTGCTGGACAAAAATAATTATCTGTGGTAGCTCTAAGAAGACAAATTAATTGCCTTAAAAATGTACCAGATATGAATCAGTATTTTTATTGATTTTCACTTAATGACCTAGTTATGTTGTATGATTTATGTTAATCAGAGACTAAATTTAAATTTTATCCAAGCAAATTAAGTTTTGCTTTTTCTTGTGTATTTCATGCCTCTATCAATAGCTTGAAAGTGTTAGATTGTGGAGTTGAATTCAGTTTGATGAGTAAGCCTAGTTCTTCACCCTGCCTTCCTTCTCTAAATCCTCATCAGGGACTACTGTGATATCCACTTCTTTTTCTAATATGAAGGACAATAGGCCAAATTGTCTTTCTAAAACTTTTCCACACAGCCTCTAGATGGTAAATTTAATTATTTTTCTTATTTTTATTTTAAAGAAAAGAATGTTTCTGATATCTCTACTTACAGCTGGTAATAGTCACAGAGACTTGTTTCCTCTGTTTATTGAAGAATAATTATATGGGCAGTTTTTATTCAAACGGTGATTACCCCTCAACTCTGAGCTTTTCGTCCTCATTGCTGCAGTGTGAGGTCTGCAGAATGACAGTCATTAAGAAAAAATACTGAGAACTTCAGTGTGATGACTCCTTTAAGAGTATTCTCAGGAACTTATCACATTCTTAGTCCTTGGCATGATGGCCAAGATGTCTAATGATAGCAAGTGTGGCACATTGCTTGGACATGCAGGTAGATGTGCAAAATTAAAGGGATAGCTAAGACTACCGTAACTGATCACAGAGTCTGACCTAAATTTCAACAAATAATCTGGAAACACAGTAGTATTTCCAAGCAGATTTTAAGCAAAAATTTCAGAGATGAGAGCATACATATACAATTTATAACAAAATAATCTACACTTTCTGTTATGAGACATGGTCTCTGTGTGCTTTCCCCACAAAAACTAATGGAAGACTGAACAAACAAGTAGGGTTTATTTTTTTTTATCAACAGTCATAACTGAAGTGTGTTTTCAGAAAGGTGCCCAGACACTTCTCAGAATTCTGCCACTTGACTCATCAATTTGAACAAAAATTAATCCACATTAAATTCTAGTTTTAATTTAGATTGTTATTATTACAGCATATCACAAACCGTTCTCTGTGACTTTAATAGTTATTGTAATACTGTACCTGTTGCCTTATTCATAGCATCTAATTTATGCAGAGTTGTTAAAATCACAATACAATACCCTTTCTTTATCGTATTTGGAATTCTGTATTTGAGTCAAACATTCTTGACTTATAAGATTCATTTTCCTCTATATATAAAATTATACAGTAATAAAACTATTTTTCTGGCATTGAAAGTACAGAAGGTTCCCTTCACTTACCCATACCGAGGCATCTAATGCCATTTAAGATGTCCTAGATTATTTTGCCTTCCTACACAGGGAAAAATGTATCTCCTATGTCATATCTCCCACATCTGTGCATACATCTTAGACATGCTAGGCATGAGGAGTCTCATAGCACTAGAAAGTTGTGTGTAGAAAACTGAATTGAGACGAGGGACACTCCACGATATGTGATTCATCATATCCAGCTTTACCCTGCTAATTATGCTCAAAGTGTGAGTTCAGAGCCTACTGTAGTTGGTGAAGTGAGAACTATACCTCTACAGGGGAATTCAGTCCAATTCAATATGGGGCTCAAATGCCTTTGCCTCACTGTAAGTATTCAGTGACCCTTGTGATCTCCTGTAGTAGTTTACCAGGCCTACAGTTGCCACAAGAGTCTGGTTCTAAGTTCTCTGTCATAAATGTCAGGTCCATGTGGGTACCTTGGATAGTTTAGGGCATAAACACTTGTATGTAAGTAATTGAGTCTCATTCCTGGTGAATGATTGCTGACCAATATTCTAGGGTTAACTGCTTGCCTTGATCCATCTGTAAAGTTCTACTAACTCGCCTAAACTTAGGGTTATAATGTCAGTTGAGAGGCCATAGAGAATCAGATAACTATGACAATGTGACACAAGAACTACAGGATATCTATATCCTTCTGGATCAGCATGCAGAAGCCAAGTGAGATACTGTGGATCTTCTCAAACAATCATGGATACTAAAATAACTGAATCAAGTTTTGTGGCTCTAATAGTAATTCAGACCCTTATGTGCCTGCTTCCATCCATCCAAAGATCTAAATGTCTCAAACTAAACCCTTCCACTAGAGCTAATTTGTCTTTTTCCTCAAATACTTGAGATTAAATCATCCGTCATTCCCCATTGATCTTTTCTTTGTAATCCTAAAGTAAAATTTATGAAAGATCCCTCAGCAATATACCTGAATGACACCTGATCATTGGTAGTGAGCATCTTACTGAAATGAAAGAGGAAAAAGCAATCACTGTGCAAGGCTACAACAGAAATTAACCTTTGTTACAATTCCAGAAAGAGAAACATATAGTTAAGGCGAAACTAATGGTCAGAATTGCACATAATGGTTCACTCTTTTTTACATTGTAAACCTATAAAAATCGAATGTAAATTAAACATCTGCATGTAGAAAAAATGCAGTCCTTCCCTTGAATTTGTTAGTTTTTGGAAAGCAAAGAAGACATCATGAGCTAAAATGACAGAAAGGTGATACAACACTCTCTAAATCTTTTAGGCAATAAAAAATCCCAACAAAATGTTGTAAATTGTGTAGTGCACCTGTTTCAGACAAAGAAAGAATATATCCTCTATTCAGATCAAATTAAATTATGGTGGCTATTAAGATTAATAAAATACTTTCAAGAGTATGTAAAGGCAAATTACTAACATAGGAGAAGAAAGAGCTGAAAAGATTCCTTAGTTGAGAATAGCAGCTAAGGGGTAGTGCATAGCTCTTTCAACAGCAGACTTGAAAGATTTTTCTATATCTATGAGCAAGATGTAATGATTTAGTGATAAAGTCTACGCAATTCCCTACCCTTTCTTAGGAACAATGGCTGACTACATTTTTGAGTTGGTGTATCATTGGAACAATTTTGCTGCAGGGTGTCCCCAACACTATGCATATTCAGGGAAGTATTCGTTAAGAAACTCACTGATATTTCTCGTGGTCATTGTGGTTTCCTTACTGCATTGATTCCACAGTATCACAATATCCCTAACTCATCCTTATGGTTGTCAATTGAAGGTCAAGTTCCATTTTTATTACTGTCAGTGTTGCTCTTTCGGGGCTTAAGAAAAGAAGCTGGCAGTCATCTATATATTTAGATTAATCAAAATTTCAAATGTTAATAATTTTTGCAACCTTTCCTTCCACATATATGAACACTTTGAATAATCCTTCAAGCAATTAAACTCTTTTTTTTTTTTTTATCCTGTAAATTACAGCCAATGGAGTGTATAAGCATTTTAATGAGTAAACTACATACTTTTGTTAATGCAACAGCAGATCTAGGCACATTCAAAGGATATGTGGTGAGCAGATTTACCATTGGCTCCCACTCAAGAGCAGCCACTGTCCCTAGAAACTGAAGTAATTCCCTCTCAACACCTGGTGAGATGGAAGCAGTGAAACTCCTATTTGACATTTTTCCATGTCATGGGCAAACGTGTTTGTGGGAAGTTACAGTTAAGGTAAGATGTAGAGTCTTAGCAGCAAAAGAGTAATTTTGAAGAAAGAAAAGGTATTTTGAGTGAACAGATAGAAAAAAAGGAGGATTTGTAATGGGAATGATTCTGCGCTGTTCTTTTCCTCTTGAATTCTGCCTGGGCAATGTTTGGGAGCGAATAAGGTGGCTTAGACAGTATTATGTCCATCCTGAAGAATTGCATTTGTATAATAATTTATTGTGTAATAAATGAGTATTTGACTTAATAGACTGTAATTTCATTTTTCTAAATGTCTTTTAAATCACAGATATACAATGCAGTCTGGATACCGTATTGTT
The DNA here is from genome assembly GCF_003984885.1 of Neopelma chrysocephalum. Taxonomy (NCBI): domain Eukaryota; kingdom Metazoa; phylum Chordata; class Aves; order Passeriformes; family Pipridae; genus Neopelma; species Neopelma chrysocephalum. The sequence goes on along the minus strand of NW_020897742.1, from coordinate 4,606,408 downwards.
TGAAAGACAGAAAGCTTGCTCAGGAAGAGTCCAGAACATCCTGTGCAAATGAATAAAAAATTATGCAGGAGTTGTGAAATATGTAAATATGTAGATTAGAATAGCTGAATTAGTTGATTTTTTCCCCCAGATACATAAATGCGTCTTTCTCCTTATTCTTTTCCTACTCCATATTTTACATTTTTATAGATTTCTGCTCCCACTGTTAATGGATTATGGCATTAAACCTTGCTTTATTATTCTAAAGTCATCCATTCACTTTCATTGGAACATTGGATTGTATTGTGATGTTCATAGAACAGAATAAAGAATGTTCATTATCCCTGCATTTCTTGAGTGTTTTGTGTTTTAGCATGGAAAATATTTTTGCAGAAAATTCACTCCTGACATCACTTCTCTCAGTAATATTATTATTTTCTCAAATTGTTATGCTTTATGTCACCAAAAAGTGTAATTTATGTGAACTTCCGAGCTATATTAAAATATATACATTTAATATTGTATGGGATGTTATTGCATTCCCATCTCATGTAACACTACAGCTTCTGATGATATGAAGTATTATTCTGCTTTTTGTTTAGATTATCTTCACACTACAGTTAAATTTATTGTGTTTACACTTCACTGCAGGATGACAAGTATCTTCAAAAGGCTATTATTGGTACACAATATAAAAAAGAAACCCTATTTTTGATTTTATTACTCTAATAGGAAGAGGAAACATATAAACTCATTTGCTCATCTAGATGGAACTTGAAACAAAGGCACCATGTATAGTTCAGTTTGATACAGGACACATTAGAGAAATTGTTTTGGGAACTGTTCCTTGTCTCCTGAAATAAACTGCTTGTTTCTCAGATAATTATTACACCAGTCTGTACCATGCTAGCAAAACACTGGATGATAAGCTTAGGGATGTGCTTGGGTTTGATACTCACTATATCCTTATGCCATCTATTTAGGAATTAAGAAGAATTCAGTAGACACTGATTCCTTTCTTATTAGAAACCAGATTTTTCTGTACCATAGAGGAAAAACATATACCTCAAGAGGAGAGGTTACTCAAATGCTGCTCTATGATTCCCATGATCTGATAAGTAAGAATAACCTGATAGTTTCCAGCATTCTCCCAGAGTATTTTCTAATACACTGTAATAGCAAAATCTGCTTTTACAACTTAGATTTTGTTTTTAAAATAATGATTTCCCATTTCCCATTCCTCTTCAGATCCTGAAGCGAATTGTCCATACAGACAAATAGTTTGTACTTTTAAGATTGGGGGGTTTTTTGGCTAAAGACAACTATTGCTTTTACTGGCAGACCCTAGAATGCCTTGAGGGTTAGTACAGGCCAGGAACAACTCCTGGCAGTTGGCTTGAATGATGCCAAGATGTTTTTAAAAGTAGGAGAGTTTAGTCATATGGGTGCAAGTGCCGCAGAGCCAAATCCCTTCAGGACAAGAGAACTGATGTGTCTGGCTAAGTGTTCTTGCCATTTTCCATTAGATGAATGTTATATAGCCCACATCTCTGTAATCACAGTTTCCTAGATTCAGCAATAATTTAAGCATTCTTTGACATATATGTAAAAAAAAATGAGGGAGGGGAAAAAAATCTCAAATCTTTATATGTGACAAGGCTGGTTTGCATCTCAGTCCATTATATGATTTTCCCTGTTATCTATGCAAGAGCATGTGTTGTGTTTGGCAAATAAAGCTATTGAATGCTTTCCATCTCTCATGGAAACCTGTAGTTTGCATTGCTTTGCAACTCTGGGGAATATTCTCTAGTGACTACATTGTCAGAAACAGTCTGTAACATGGATTCACTGGAGCATTACACATTCTCACAATTTCTTTCTTGCATAGTAAAGAGAAATTTTAAAGGGAACAAACTTGCAAAACCAGTAATTTCTTAATGGAATGAAGACATTTTTACGACCAAGGCAGACTTAGCTGAAAACAGAGGGTTTAGGTCAGAAATTTTAATTTTGCATGCCTTTTCTATTTCTTTTTTTTTTAACTAGAAACAATTAATTTCCCATTCTCAACCTTTCCAAGAGGTTAAGAAGACTCATTGCTAAACACTAAGACACCAGGAAAAGTTCAGAAGCCAGGTTATAAACTTGCTATTTGTCTGCAACACCTTTGTAGCTTATTCACCACTTTCCAAAGCAGAGACTTCACATTCCCTTCTTGAAGAGTTTACATGTTGACAAACACCACAGACTGTATGTTTCTCTGTTTCTTTATATAAATGTCCCCTATATTGTTAGCCATTCTCCATAATATTCAAGGATATATGTGGTATCAAGTCTTTTTTCACAAAAACACTCCAGACATACAGAAAAGCATTAAAAAGTCACTGTGATTATTTTGGTTAAAAATTTGAATTTTGTACCTGCTCTTTGATCTGATATGTTGTTAACTGTGTTTGGTTAATGAAAAAAATATTGCATGTGAAGCATAGGCAAAAAGAACCAGTCATTTGCAGTTGCTGATATGTCAGTATTCAGACTGGTTGCCAGATGTCTGGCCTCGCAAGTGATAAACAAGATCCTTGTATTACGCTAAACTTTAGCCAATTCTGCAACATATTTATGTTTTGAGAAAAATAAAATGCGAGTGAAACTCTAACTTTATTCTTTCACAATCACCTTTAGGATTCTGTTTTTAAAAAACTTATTTAAAAAAAAAAGCATTGGCTATGTCTCAATTAGTAAATTAAATGTGATTAGACCATTCTCTGTCATTAAAGTAAACTGACATTGTCTGTCATTACATTCTTCTACCTCTAAACAGGCTGAGCTGTAAGTAAACCAAGTAATGGGAATGGTTCTGCGCTGTTCTTTTCCTCTTGAATTCTGCCTGGGCAATGTTTGGGAGCAAATAAGGTGGCTTAGACAGTACTATGTCCATCCTGAAGAATTAATGATATAACAGGGATTTTCCAGTGCCTGTGTACACTCTGAGGCACTGTTAAAATAGTAATATAGATGTAATCACTGGTGTTAAGAGGTTCTAGCTCCTCAGGCAAATAGAAAGGTCAGAAGTTCATATGAACAGACAAATTTATGTTCATAATGCTCTTTTCTGTCTGGATTGCTACGTCTGAATTGTAGTATCGAGAAAATAATATATTATGTTATATAGGAAAGCAATTGTAGTTGCTATTTTCAAGAAGGACAAGAAGGAGGATCAGGGAAACTACAGGTTGGTCAGCCTCACCTCAGTCCCTAGGAAGGTGGAGTGCTGCCCCCAGTTTGACGAAGGCAATATTTCCTCTCTGCTCAGCACTGGTGAGTTCTGGGTCCAGTTCTTGGCTCCAGAGTACAAGAGAGACAAGAACGTAAAGGAGTCATTCCAGTGCAGGACTGCGAAGATCATGAAGGTATGAAAGCATCTCTACTATAAGGAAAGGCTGAGAAAACTATGATAGTTTAACCTGAACAAGAGAAGGCCAAAGAAAATAACCAGTAGGAGAGAGAAGACCTAGAACCCAGTATCTTCTCAGTGGTACCCCCTGACAGGACAAGACAAAACAGGCACAAATCAAAGAAACATGACATTTCATTCAATCACAACGAAATTTTTTGCTGTGGGAGTGACTGAGCAGCGGAAAAAGTTGTCCAGAGATGTTGTGAAATTTCTATTCTTGGAGATATTCAAAGCCCACTGGACAGTCTTGGGTGACCTTCTCTAGGTTATCCTGTTGGAGTAAGGCAGTTGGACTAGAAGGTCTCCTCAAGTCCCCTTCAACCTCAACAATTCTGTGAAAATCTGGATGGGCAAATATACAGCAGTCACTAAATGTATTTAAAGGAGCAACTCTGTATTTAAACAAACAGCCAAGAAACCAACCCAACTAGATTTAATATAACTTTCAGTGAATTCAGGGAGTTTAATAAAACAAAGCTGAACAGAAGGAAAGATCCAGTGGACTTCGAATGAGCGGGCAAACAAACAGAAAGAATTAACTTTTAATGTCTGATCTTTAGAAACAGTTTTCTCACATAGTCCCTGAAAACATGAATGCAACAACATTATACAAGACATTGCCATCCTGACCTCCACAGGACTGTTTGTAGAATAAGGCATTAACTTTGTCATTTGACATTCTGTCAATAAATAATAATAAAAACAAACCATGAAATTCACCCTAGCAGTAATACAGGGAGCCAGAATTAGAGCTGTGATCTGTCATGTCTCTGCTGAATGTTTTACTCACTGAGCTATAGAAATCACTCTTGTTTGTCCTGTGTCTCTGACCATCTGTCTCTTACATTTCATTCTGAAATAATTCAGTTGTAGCTAAAAAAATGAGACACAGCAGGCATCACTTTTCGTTGCCCCTTCTGTTCCTCATGCTGTAGTTTACAGGTTAGAGTATTCTTCAGACAAACGAGAGGTGAGATTAACCCCTGAGGTAAACCACTGTTTACCTTCTGAAACCTTCTGTTTTCTGAGTGAAAGTCATAACCATTGAGCTTTAATGCACTGTCGCTGTTTAGAAAAGAACAGATCCAACTCACCTATGTCTTCCTCCCAAGGAAAGGACTGTTCTAGAGAAAGCAAAACTAGCAGTGCTTAAGGATGTACTCTGTATTTTTCCTCATGGAAAATGCTCTATTGCCTCTGTGAATACTTTATTTTCTCAGCACTGGGATTTTAAGTCTGAAGAAAATCCTTTCACTGAATAAAAGCCATACTACATATTAAAGAGGAGAAGAAAACCTGCAGAGTTGCTTAATTATAGCAATTTATCTTTTTGTTCCAGTGTGTAAAAGGAATTTTTTGAAGGAAAAGCCATGTGGGAAGAGGAGCTAGAAATAAAGAAAAATAAATCTTTTATCTGCCCACATGTCTTTAATGTGATGTATGCGAGGGAAGAGAAATTCAGATAATTGACCTTGAGTTCTGAGTACAACAGGATATTTACTCTTTCCTACAAGATTAAGAAATACTCATAGTAAACTACAGCTTTTTTGTGGTCATATCTTGCCTAACAAAAATTAGAGAGTCTCTGGCTTAGAAGGTAGAGCAGAATTCTAGGAGAGTGTCAGGAGCTGAACATCATGTTCTGTGTTATTCCATTTTCCCTAGTCCTTGAAGTGAAATAAAGATCAGTACAGGAGAGAGAGACTGGTATTTACTTGTGTTTGCTGCTGTCTCTTATTAGTGTTAGGCACCACTTCTAAGACTGAACAAAGGCATCTGAATTAATTATTTTGCTACAAAAGAATGAATTTGCCACTTGATTTTTTTTCAGTGGACTATACTACTTGTGTATTTTTGTGGAAATTTAAAAGCTCTTAAGGTAAATTTAGGACATCAGTTGTCTCCTCTACCTGCCCTGAAAGCAGACAAAACTACTGGAAGCTATTTATTTGAAACTACGGAAAGCTATTACTATTGGAAAGGGTTGTCCTGGTGTCAGAATCCTGTGTAGACAAATATTATATGCATTTTATATACAAATAATATAAAATAAATGTTTTAAATGTTTAGCTACATTATAGTCACACTGAGAGATCAGTATTATATCATTTGATTATTTATATGTAGAATATATAAAAAGTGCATGTGCACTTGTGCACTTGTGTTTGTGCCAGAACAGTTGAGGTTAGAAAAGACTTCGGAGGTCATCTAATTCAACCCTGCTGCTTAGAGTAGGGTCATGTACAGTAAGTTGTTCAAGGCATATCAAATCTACTCTGATTATTTCTAAGTACAGACACTTTGAAACCACTTTGGGCCACCTGTTACAGTGTCTGACCACTATCACGGGAAAAAGATTTTTTTCTTTTTCTCCTGCTTAATAAGAATTTTGTGTATTCCAATTTCTGTCCACAGCCATTTGCCCTGTCACTCGATACTACTAAGAACCTGGGTCCATCTTTTTAGCTTCTTCTTTAGGTACCTATACACACTGTGCCTTCTCTTCTCCTGGCTGAACAGTCCCAGCTCTATCAGCCTCTCAGATATCAGGTGCTTCAATCCCTTGGTCATCTTCATGGCATTTTGCTGGACATATTCCAGTATGTTTGTGTCACTCCTGTACTGGAAGACCCAGAACAGAAAGAAAGAAAGAAAGAAAGAATGAAAGAAAGAAAGAAAGAAAAAAAAAAGAAAATTTTGGAGCGAGGTCCTCATCGCGGTATTCCCCAAGCAGTAAAAGAACCAGGCATTCCTCAGCAGAAATAACAAATGTGCTTAAAGTCTAGATTGGAAAATAAATAGATAGACAGATCATAGAATCATAGAATCATTGAATCATAGAATCAGCTGGGTTGGAAAGGACCTCTGAGACCATCAACCCTTGATCCACTACGGCTGCAGTTACTAGACCATGACACTAAGTCTCTTTTTAAAAATCTCCAGGGACAGAGAATCCACTACTTCTCTGGGCAGCCCATTCCAATGTCTGATCACCCTCTCTGTAAAGAAATTCTTTCTAATATCTAACCTAAACCTCCCCTGGCACAACTTGAGACCATGCCCTCTTGTCTTGCTGATAGTTGCCTGTAGAGAGTGATGAGGTCTCCCCTGAGCCTCCTCTTCTCCAGACTGAACAGCCCCAGCTCCCTCAGCCTCTCCTCATAGGACTTGTGCTCGAGTCCCTTCACCAGCATAGTCGCTCTCCTCTGGACCTGCTCCAGGACCTCGATATCCTTCCTGAACTGAAGGGCCCAGAACTGGACACAGTACTTGAGGTGTGGCCTCACCAGTGCTGAGTGCAGGGGAAGAATCACTTCCTTGGACCTGCCGGCCACACTGTTCCTGATCCAGGCCAGGATGCCATTGGCCTTCTTGGCCATCTGGGCACACTACCAGCTCATGTTCAGCTTCTTGTCAATCCAATGATGATAGAAGATAGATAGATAGATAGATAAATAAATAGATAGATAGATGATAGATTAAAAAGTACAGATTAATTTAGTTGACTGGGAAGTCATCTATTCTCTCCTTTGCTCAAAAAAACTGTAATTAGATCATAATGTTAGTGCTTGGTCAATCTTGGTCACCTTCAGAGATTGTAACCAGATAGTTACTGCAGAAATGAGTCAGAGTCCCATCTAATCAAGGAGAATCTGTTTTCATCAATAAAATCTGAACCACGTCCTTACCAGGGATTAGGAAACAACTGTTGATAAACTGAGGATATCAGTTTTGTGGGGATTTCTGCTTACTGACTTGGCAACACTAAAAACAGGACCAAAAAAAAAAAAAGACTAAGAAAAACAGTCAAGAGAAGTAATAAATCAAGCCCTGATGACTGCAGAGAACAGATAATAAGAAAGATGAAATATTTTGTGTTGCTGATTTCTGGGCTATTAAGGAACACTTTCATGCATAGATAGGTTTGATGACATTCAACTTGAAATTTGTAACTGACAAGGCAGGGAAACAAAATGTTGATGGGTTTCATGGGAAAGCATCCAATTATCATGGGATATTTGAGAGGTCATGTGGAGTTGTGAAAAACTTATTGTGGGATTTGTAGTGGAAGGGCCAAAACCAAGGAAAGGGAGGTACAAGCTTGAATGACTAAAGAGTACAGGTATAGAAGAGGTCATGTGGGTGCAAGCCGGCAGCTGGTCAGACTGTTTGTCCCGCACATCATTACTTTATAGTCTGTCTTCTCTTCTTAATAAATCCTATTCCAAATTGTTATCTGTGCCACGCCACTGTCTAATCTGTATGTGAGTGTGTGTGAGAGATTCATTAGAAAACATGAGGCTAGAGTAGCTGAGAAATGGGTTAAACCAGCACCTGGAAAGATCAATTTTCAAGTACTCAAAATATACTTAAATTAAGAGTCACATACAAAATAGTCAATGAGGTGAACAGAAATAGCTCTTTCAGAGAGAGAGACGGAGAGAGACACAGACAGAGAGAGAGATGGCTGAGGCTTCAGTGGCTGGGAAGAGTGCAAAGTTTATTTTATATGTCTTGCAGGTGACACACTAATTCGTCCATCCCTGTGTGACCTTTATTTTTCCACTACAGTATTCCATCACAACAGTGTAGAGTCTGAAGCACAATAACACACAGTCTTTTCCCCTTTCTGCTTCCTAACTAGGTCTTCCCATTTTATACTGCCTAACTAAAATATATTCTTGTCAGTGATAATGTCTTCACGTTTTCCAGGCCATTATTCCTATTTGTCAAGATAATTTTAAATTCTAGCACTATCTTGCTCTTAAATTCTAATAACTGTACTCACTCTTCCATCATATTGCTCATTAACAACAATTATATTTAGTTCAGAAAAGGTCTCATCAAAACCATGAGCTCTACTGGATATCTACAATTGTAACAATAAATATTGGTTGAGGTTTAACAAAGCTGGAGACTGGCAGGGCCAGATATCTCAACAAACACTGCAGTAGTAGAAGAAGAGGTAAAGCTTATTGATGCTATACCATGAGCTATAGAGTTTTGTATATTATCAATTATTCTAGCTTCTCAAATTTCCATGTTTGTGCTCTATACTTACTCTCACTTCTGCAGTACGGTTTCTCACATCTCTTATTGCTCATGAATGAGACAAAAAATTATGTTTCTTTTTAATATCAGCCAGTATGATTAAGCATTTCAGTTTTCAGGATGGGAGACTGGGACTGTAACATTCCAATGATTTTTCTAAGGAAGGTTAGAAATATGTAATATTTCCTATTAGTAGCTACTCAGAGAAAATTTGCAGAATAAATATATTCTGTGCTGAATGAGTGTAAGTTCAAAATATCCGCTTGACTTTATTGGACTGTCAGTTTTCAGGATGAATAAATATATGGAGAAGATCTTAAATGAAAAAGTGCCATGCCTTTTTAAAATAGTTGAGCAATTTAGATGTTGAATGAGAATTGCTATATTCTAATTGGTTTTAAAATTCTGGTGTCCTCTCTTGGATTTCCCAAAGAGATGATGATTTCTTTTAAAAAAGCCATCTTTGTCATAGGTGTAGGACACTAGAGTATCATTTCTAGGCAGATTGAAAAACCCCAGCCCAGGAGGATGCCTTGCTCAAGGTGACCTGACAAGCCATTTGGCAGGCAAACGTGAAGACTGCTGTCAAGCTCTTACTAAGTACCGGTGAATTTTTTTTTATTGATTCTCTGTCATACAGCTTACTTTCTATAAGGTTCACTTTGACATCTTATAAACTAGACATCATGATGCTTTATTGCAGTACCCATCAAATCCATCTCGCTCTGAGAAGAATTATTTTTTGAACTATGATTGTAACTACCATATTACTCCCTATTAACAGAAGTAAATTAAATCTGTATATTACCTGTCTATTGTAAAGATCTGCTGAAATTATAGGATAGGTCAAGATCTAACAACCTTCCCGGAGACTGGGGACCTTGGACTTCTTGGATGCAGGGAGAGCACCCCTGCAGGGTTCATTCTATCTCACCTCTCATGTGGTAGTCCTCCTTTATTGTGGTTGTCAATGGTTTATTCTTTTTCTTTTCTAATGGAAAAAAAGGGACTCAATATGCTTGCAAGTGATTCTTTTCCATTTTGTACTGAATTTAGAGTAAATATTACCTTTTTCTTAGAAGTAAGGTTAAGAAGACTACAAGATTATTCTAATGTCTAAAAGTCAAACCCAAAGAATAGAAGAACCTAAATTAATCTGTTTTTCCAAATTATGAAAGGTTTCCTGCAGAAGTATGACAAATAAATTCACAAAATCATAGGATTAAGTTGGAAAATTCCTCCATGATCATCAAGTCCAAAAAGTTACCCCAGCATTGCCAAGTCCACCACTGACCCATGTATCCAAATGCCACATCTAGACATCTTTTAAATACCTCCAGAGATGGTGACTCTGCCACTCACTTGGGCAGACTGTTCCAGTGTTTGACCACTATTTCCATGAAGAAATTTTTCCTAATATCCAATCTAAACCTCCCATGGCACAACTTGAGACCCTTTACTCTTGTCCTATTGCTTTTCACTTGGGAGAAGAGACTGAACCCCACCTTGCTGTATCTTCCTTGTAGTTGTGGAGAGTAAAAAGGTCCTCACTGACCCTCCTCTCCTCCAGGCTAAACGGTCCCAGTTCCCTCAGCTACTCCTCTTAAGACTTGTGTTCCAGACTATTCACCAGCTTTGTTGCCCTTCTCTGGACAAACACCAGCACCTCAATGTCTTCCTTGTAGTGAGGGGCCCAGAACTGGACACGCACTCCAGGTGTGGTCTCACCAATGCCGAGTACAGGGGGATGATCACTGCCCGTGTCCTGCTGGCCACACTATCGCTGATAAAGGCCAGGATGCCATTGACCTTCTTGGCCATCTGGGCACACTGCTGGCTCATGTTCAGCTGGCCATCAACCAGCACCCCCACTCCGCCCCAAGCCTGTAGCTCTGCAGGGGGTTGTTGTGACCCAAGTGCAGGACTCGGCCTCGTTGAATGTGATAGAATTGGCCTCATCCCATTCAGCCTGTCCAGATCCCTCTGTAGAGCCTTTCAATTAATCTGAATTAAATAGAAGGAACTAAAATTGCATTTCTACTTCTGGAATAAAAAACATAATTGAGAAGTCAACTTAATAATTTTTAAAAGTCCTCACAAAATATGTTAACATATGTTAGCTTAAAAGAGCTGCAAGGTACTGCTATGTCAGGATCATACATAGTAGAAGGCTAAGTAATCTAATGTCTAAACAAACACCCTAAACCAATGTACTGATGGGAAGGAAATACAACTGATTAAACATGACACATAAATAACAGTATGGAGGTAGAAATTAAGTTAAGCAGATAAAACACAAAATGTGTTGCTGAAAGATAACACGGCACTAAATAACAAAGTCGAAAAGCTTAAAAATAAATCTAGGTTCGATAATGTGTTCACCCTGGGGATGCCAGAAAGAAAAGAATAACATGAGCTTTCAAAGTCAGGTTCAATGGGCTTTAGAATATAAACACAAGGGAAGTCTCCTGTACAGAAACACACTCCATCAGAAACAAGTGAAAAGTGAAAGCAGCTCGAGTGTGGAGAGTGGAAAAGTTATGAATTTGTACTTAAAGGTAACATGAGACTTAAAAGATTGTCTTAACTATCACACAAAGGGTTTCTCTCTAAAGGGCAGACCTCTCTATTCCTCCTAGAAATATTTTAAGGGCAAGATATGTGCATTTTGAGGTTCTGGGGAATCCTGTTGATAAAATAGGAGAATTGTCACCCCTCTGCCTACTTGAGTCGCATAGGCACACTTTTATTAGTTTGGTAGATAAGTATTAAAAAAATCCAAGCATATAGGATAGAATGAGTTAGGTGTGAATCAATCACTACTGTGCTGTCAATAAGAAACAGATACGCACTGCAAAATCAGAATCCAGATCTGCCATGTAATTACTGCACATCTTGGGACTGTCCATTAACACTTGTAGATATTGCTAAGTTTGTCATATATACCAGGCCTAGCTGTGAGGTTTAGATGAGGCTTAGTTCAAATCCATATTTTTCCTCTAGTTTCTAGATTTTTGGGGTTATAAAGTCAACTTATAATAAAAACTCAGAAATAAATACATAAAAATAAAATAAATAGCCTTGAAGCATACAGACTTAAGAAAATATAGGTAGTTACATACTGTTGACTTTAGACTAAATAGTTTTATTTTATTTTTGTCCAGTGTAAAAATGTAAATAAAATTATATATAGGTATATAAAGGTAAATAAAATTATGTTGACTATCTATAAGAACATACATAGAAATACGTTAAGTTCTGGAAAGGTTAAGGGACTTATATCCATAAAGAGTTCTACGCTAACTGATAAGCAATATTGAATTCTGTAAATTTTGGTTGGTTTTCTCTAACATACAGTTGCTTTAGCTTGAGAAAGCATTTTTGCACTATAAAGCTTTCTATAATATCTTTGTTTTATTACTAATATATCTATCAGGAAGAATCACTACACATTTTTGTAGTCTTTTTCCTATCAGTAGAACATCACTGTTTCACATATACATAACAAATTTAACTATAGGTTAAGTTTGCACAGAATTGATTTTGTGATTTGAAAAGACAGATTAAAGCACTGAATTTGGTTCCCTGAAGTGTAGGTGGTGTTACTTATTTATTTGTTTGTTTTGCAAGCATTTGTATGGCTACTGGGAATTCATGAAGAAACAGAACCAAAATATTTCATAAAATTTAACATGAAAAGTCATCCCACAGGTGCTTTACTTGGCATTTGGTTTTCATCATTTTCCCATTTAAAAATGTTCAGTTACTCATATACCATCTCACTTAGGTGAAGACCCAAACTGTAGAAATTGTAAAAAAGAATATAGAACAGTCAGAATAAATGATTTATTAATAAACCATAGTATGAAAGTTATTTATACAGCTTTTCAGTTAATACTAACAAATTACAAAAGCAAGGGAAAAAAAAGTAGTACCTGTTTGTAATTTTTTTGTTATGTAAAAAAACAGGCAAAACAACAAATATTACTTTTAATTAATTTCTCTATCAGTTATAAAAGTGATTATAAATAGTCTAGGTTGAAGAATCATGTTTACAAATCTGTAATTTTTAAAGAGAGAAACTTTGGAAAGGTCAACACTCAAAGTAGGAATTGGAGAAGGAGACACCAGAAATAGTGTTTATTGTTAGTCTTATATTCTCTTTTCTTGAAGACAGTGGTTCCTGTGACATAGAATTTATACTCTATTCTACAAAAAAAAATAGATTTTTTTCAATGTTTTTAAAATATTCTTGATAGTTAGTAATGTGTATACGTGTAACATGGTGACGAATAATGTGCATAAGTCTTTTCTCTTTGGTTTAGAATGGCTTTGCTTCAGAGAATTTTGGCACAAACAAAAAATTCAACTAGGTCCCCTGGTGATTTAAGAAAACAACTAAATTTTGTTATCTTACCATTTGCTTTCCATTCCTTCTTGAATCCCTATAAAATCACCTCAGAAAGAAAACTGGTGAAATCAGTACATTTTTGTTAAATATTGTAACTCCTGTGTGAAAACCTGTATGACTCCTACAAACAAAACTGCAGCTAATGAGAAAGTTTTGCCATTCTGAAAGTTGCTGTTTTCAGGTAGGCTGACATTTTTCCATAAACCCTCAGGGGATACCCAGTTAAGTGTCTTTCTTATGAGTGCTGCATGGGAATTGCGATAATGATTTTATGAAAAGTTGAGAATGAATGATGTTATTCACAAACCCGTGTGATTCAGGACCTCACCATAAATTTTGTCTTGTTTTCTGGGGACTCTGAAACCAGTCTAGCTTCTGCACGAAGGACAGATGACAACTGTTAGTGTGGCTGAGTTCTAATGATGCATTTTCGCACCATCTTTTTTTTTATAAGCTTAATCTCTAAATTGAGTGGTTGTTGCTTTGGGTTTTATAACTTTGGAATTCCTCTTCCCCAGCTGTTTATTTTGTTGCTAATATTTTGATGTTCAGTATAATGAAACTGTGCTAGTACATTTTTTAATCTTTGACTCTGTCTATAATATCAGGCATTATGCATGCACTGTATAACAGGCTGTTTGAAAAGAGATGTTCTGCCTTAATGTAATAACCAGTACAGCATCTTATATAATTTAGCGCCCTAGGAAGAACATTCTTGCTTTTTACCTTTCCATGAATATGTATTGCTTGTGCTGCAGTAAGAATTAGGGATATCAGTTATAGCTATAAGTTCCTTAAACTTTTTTAAAAGTGAGCACATGCTTACGCATTGAGTGGATTAGCTGATTTGTGAACTATGCACTCCCATCAGTTGACATGGTTGTGACCTCCAACCATTCTATATCACACAGTATGTTTGTGTCATGGTTTGAAAAGGCCCAAAATCCAATTCCTGATTCCTAGCCCCCCTCCCACATCTCAACCCCATGTGAGATGGGTTTTCCAGACAAAAACACGAGACTCAATATGGGGGGGAAGGAATATATTACAAAGACTATACACATAAATAAATACTATAATACATTACATATAATCTTGACTCTATTTCTATCTCTACCATGACAATAATATTTACAGTGGGCCAAATCTCTTCTCCCTCCAAATAAAAGTCCAGGAGAGAAGAAGAAGAAAAGACCCTTTCCAGTCTCTGAGCAACAGGTCTCTCTCTAGGCAGCAGGCTCTCTTCTTCTCTTCCAGGCAGAAGTAGTTGCTGGCTCTCTGCCAGCACACACGAGGGAGGCCTCCAAGCCTTTCTCGGCCCCCATCTCCAAAACGGGGGTCTTTCCATGGGCTGCTTGACCCCAGACACGGTTGCATCACCACAGTCATATCATGAAGCACAGGGGTCTTCGTGACGGTCTGGTATCTTCAGGGGAAATCAAGCCCCTGTGCAGAGCTCCCATGCTCTGACTCAAAGATGGCTGCCAGCTTCTCTGAAGCCTGGCAGCAGTGTGGGGGGGCCAAGGTCACCCCACACACACATTCCTTTGGCCGTCCTGGCTTTAGCTCTCAGGAGGCCATGAGCTTCTTAGCTCCTCTCAGCAGTGCATACTGCACTCCAAGACTCTTCAAGTGAGTCCAATCATCCTCCTCTCTCTCAGAGGAGTCTCCAAGGGAGTTTGGGGGTTTTGGTTTGTCCAGTTCTTACCCCCGAAACTCTGTCTCTGCAGTGGTCTCGGTTCCCTTCCTGCTGCAACTTTTCCTTTCCTTCAGACAGCTCTCTGTCTGTCTAGGCTGCATGCCGGCTTCTGCTGCTTACTTCGGTCCTTATCAGTTGGCTCTTTGCCACTGCTCTCCTCCGTCCACTGCTGCTCCGTCGCTGCTCCCGGCGTCTCTCACTGCTGCCTACCGGGGAGAAAACTCCCCCAGCTCCTAGCCACAGGCACTCAGTCCAGCTTAACACTGTTTCAAGTCCACATAGCCCCCCAGCCAGGGGCTGGGGGGGGCCAAAGCCCCCAAGGGGCTCCTCGTGGCCTCACCACAACATGGCCACCCTTCTTCTTACAACAAGTACCACTGCTTCTTTTCCGGTCTCCAGAGAGATATG
Source organism: Neopelma chrysocephalum (assembly GCF_003984885.1). Taxonomy (NCBI): domain Eukaryota; kingdom Metazoa; phylum Chordata; class Aves; order Passeriformes; family Pipridae; genus Neopelma; species Neopelma chrysocephalum. The sequence continues at coordinate 4,591,402 of NW_020897742.1, read as the reverse complement.
TTTATATTTTGCAGGAGCACTGATTGGGTCAAACCCCAAAGGTCACCACCCCCTCGGGGGTTACCACTTTTAGCTTCAGGGGGGAAAACCTGGTTCAAACCACTACAGTTTACATCTTCCTTTAACTGGGCATCAGTTCTGGGAATACATACCTGCATGTGTATGTTTAAGGGTTTTCATTATCCGGCTATAGGAAACTGTGCTGTTCACATGAACAGTTAAGCACATGTTTGTCTTCATAACACTAAATATATCCCCTCACAGTGTAATAAAAGACTAGATAGATAAACTATTATAAATTAAATTATAAGTGTGACATATTAGCCATTTGTCACCACATGAAAAGTTTGAAGTGTAAAACTTTATAGCCATTGTCTGTTACTTCAGCAGAGGAGCATAGCTGGGGCACAAGATTCATGAGAGGTAGTCACTATGTTAGTTTTTATTTAAGAATATAATAGAAAAAACAAGTCACTATTCTAACTTAATTTTATGAATAAAACTACATTTATTACACAAACATTTTGAAAGAACAAGGCTTTTTGCTATTCCCAAATTATACCAACAGTGAAGGTCTTAGACTATAACTTCTCCGTAACAAGAACAATTGATACACCAGTGAGATTTTAAAATAGTTTTCTCTCTCAGTTCAGAAAGGCCCATTTTCACATTTTTGAAACTTACTACAGAATGCCATCAGCACTCTTAATTTTATAACTTGAATAATATAACACAATGATCTTGTATTGGTTAACCCAGAAACAATTGTATGAATTAGTGTGGGATTTCCCAAGAGATGATGTGCCTAGTCAAGGTGTGATTTGGTATTTTGGATCTGACAAAAACACGAAGCACTTAAAGTTCAAATAAAGATTTCTGGGGCACATGCTGACATCTTTTCTTAGTTGCCACCTCTTTTTCTTGCAAATGAGAACTTTGGGATCATAAAATGGAGAAGTGTCTGTGATTTCAGTTGCAATGAGATCTGTGAGCTGCTGCTTCTCATGTTGAGGAAGTGTTAACTCTTATGTTCAGTAAAGATAGCTATCATATTGACATTTAAATCATTTAAGTTCTCTTCAGAATAAGTGGTCGTTCTTTTTTCCTGATATGCTTCAATAAAAATTTAAAATACATCAAGGACCAACTTCTCTTAACATTTCCATACAATATTTTAATGATAATAGTACTTAATTCTTGAAAAAAATAAGAATGATGACACTCACAAAGTAATGATGGCAGCCAAATTGACTTATGCAGGTCCTTTTTTGTCCATTGCAGCAGCAGTCATTGACTCAGTGCTGCTTATGAATCCATTTGAGCCAAATTACCAGCCAAATGGATAACTTTTAAGCAATGTTTGGGTTTAACTGTAGTATCAATGATTTTTTGTAAATTAGTGTTTATGGATATCTGCAGATATACTGAATGTCAGGGCACATTTCTAAGGAATACCAGTTCTAGGGAAAATCTTCTGCTCTGTTTGCTCATAATCATTCAGGTTCAGTACTTGGGGCTTTCTAATTATAAATTTGTGAGAAACTTTTCAGTATTCGTGTCAAAATGGTGAAAAAATAGTAATAAGGGCACAGTATTTAATTTTTCTCTTCAAGTCTTCAAACATACTAAATTATTAAGTGAAAAGGATTGAATTGAAATATTATATAACTACATCTCTGTCCTTATCGAATTTAATGGATACAAATTAATTAACTTGCCTGACTATTGAAGAAATCAACCACTTAATAATTTTTTTCATTTTGACATAAAAGAGGAGCAAATGTCAACTGGTTGAGTAAATAGTAATCTTTCCCCCCTAGACTTATGCCAGGATTGATCTGAAATTGTTTAAAGAAAGCAAATTTGCATATCCAGCCCTCGTATTATCAGCTCAGATCTTCAATGAATACATTCTTTCAGAAAATATAAGAAATGGAAGCCTTATTTCCCAGATTCTTGTGTGAAATTTATGGTGATCTGACTTTTCAATGGAAGATTAACAATCCCTGCTCTTTTTGTACTAAATACTATGCAAAATTCAGTATTTTAAGTGCACAAGAGCATTTGCTGTTCATTCAGTTGGCAGATTTTTTTTTTGTTTTTGTTCAAAAGGCTTTTTCTGTCCAGGGCAAATCTTACAACAAATTTACTGCCACAAATTTCTTGTTCTTGAAACAAATCTGAGTAGAAAAGTCAAAATGTGGTGAAAAAGAGACAAGGAACCACAGATAAGAGAATTTATTATTCTTATTTAAAAAAAAATGTTTAACTGGTGTGTTAGTTGTCATATCTTGTTCATGTGCAAAAGTAAGAGTACAGTAAAAGTATCTGTGCAAAGTAGTTGAATTTAGCCTGTGATGAGATATTCTTAGTCATCTCCTCATTTTTTTTCATTGCTTTTAGACAAAAATGTGGTCAATAATCTTCTTTTGTTATTTTGAATCACTGCTAGGTGTGGCAAAATTTAGCTGATGCTCTGCCACTACTCCTTTACTCTCTCAAAGTTGGTTTTCAGAGTAGTAGACTGAGTTAATTCTATCTACTCTAAGATCTACTTATTTCCCTTAATTGTAGGGGTCTAGAGAAGAAGTCACTCTTTTTAAGTGGCAAGGTTCTCTTTCTAGTTAGCGAACAGAGATAAGTGGTTTTCAGGTAGGAAGACCTACTTCTAGTAGTAACGGCTACTGTTAAGGTGCACTGAGAGTGGTGTCTCAGTTTTGTATTCCAGGTGGGCAGATTGCTAACCAAGAGACTAGCATTCCTCATCTCTGCCCCCTGCTAAAGTGATCAATGCCTCACTTGGAGCTGGAATGAACGCTTCACACAGGATTTCTAAAGAATTATAAAACTCTTTCATGTTATGCACAGAGCCATCACTTGGCACATAGATGCAGACTAGGAAGCAAAGTTTGCAAGTACACAAAAAATGAACTATGTTCTTTACCAAGTTAATGCTGCTATCTTCATTGCCCAACAGCATATTCCTGTTAGAGGAATTCCTTTTGTTCTCAATCAGACTATCAAATAAGTGACATTAATGAATATCCTGTGCATTGCTTAACCATTGTTAACTTGTCTATATCCACACCTCCCACTTAAAATACCTAATTAACTTCTATGTAAGGAGACAAAATTATCAATTCCCAGGCCAAACCAGAGGGCAGCTTTCTTGTATACTTAAAGTAGTTTTAAAAAGATACAAAATTAACATTTTGGTTCCCACCAGTTTACCTGGCAGAATACGGAGAGTATATTCACTGATGAAGAAATGATTGGAGATAGAGTGCAATATGCTGACCTATAATATTACCTGAAGAGACATAAGGCATCTCAAAAAATCCATATGGGAAGTTCCACATGTTGTTTAAATACTACTGTATTTATAAAGGATAGTCCTTCGTGTTTACCTACTTGATGACACTGTATTTTATTTATAAAAGCTAGCATACATAACCACTGTTTGAAATGCCAGTACAGGAGTTAATATGTTGTGGTTTACTACTACAAAGGGAATAATTATTTATACCAGTGTATTCCTGATTAAGAGGACTTGTTCAGCATAGCTGGATTTCTGCCTGAACTCTTCATGCTTCACAGAGACTGAAATGCCCAAAATCTTACTGAAGAGGAATATGCCATATAAATTTATAATGGTCACACAGACCTTTTTATTGCAGTCTGAATAGATTCCTGCCAGCAGTGTGAATATATGCTTTGCTTAGTGGTACCAGATGATGTATCCATATCAGAAGAAACAAATTACTTTGTTTAAACTTTTCTGTTTTGTTTCTACAGACGCAGAGTTCAGCTGGTACTGCTTGTTTCTTTTTGTGCAAGATGAACCCTGAAATTTTAATGACTCTATTGTCCAAACTTGGCTATGATTTTGGCTGATGGTGAGACCCTACCTGGAGTACTGCATCTAGCTTTGGGGTCCTCAGCACTGGAAGGACAATGATCTGCTGGAGAGAGCCCTGAGGAGGGCCACCAAGAGGATTAAAAGAATGGAGCATCTCTCCTGTGAGGAAAGTCTGAGGGAATTAATTTGTTCAGCCTGGAGAAGAGAAGGATCTGAGGTGACCTCATTGTAGCCTTCCAGTACCTGAAGGGAGCCTGCAAGAAAGATGAAGTGTGACTTTTCGCAAGGGTATGTAGTTACAGGACAAGGGGTCAAATTGAAAGAGAGTAGGTTTAGATTAGATAATAGGAAGAAAATCTTTACTGTGAGAGTGGTGAGGCATTGGAACAGGTTGCCCAGAGAAGTTGTGAATGCCCCATCCCTGGAAGTGTTTAAGGCCAGGCAGGATGGAGCTTTGAGCAACCTGGTCTACTGAAAGGTGTATCTGTCCCCAGGTCATTTTATGATTCTGTGATTGGTAAATATCTTTATGTTATACCAGCAGAGGTATAGGATGATGATGTCTGCAGTAGAAGGGGACTGTATTCAACGACTCTTGCCTTTCTCTATTTCTTCAGTATTTATTTCATTCAACTACATAATCTCTTATAGCTAAAAGTGAAAACACTCTGAGAAGAAGAGACCAGCTCTCTATTTCTACTAAGTGATCTCATCAATAGGCTTGAGACACGTGCCTATTTCCTTGATCTACTGATTTTTTCTGTTATTCTAATCGTAAAGAAACAGCATCAGTGGAAGTGGTGCATGGAAACCTGTATCTCCTTTTCCCTTTAGTCTGTAAACTAGGATTCAAGGCACTTTTGGAAGGTGTGAGATGCAGATTAGAAAGTCTCAGGCAGAGCTGAAAATAAAACTTCAGTCTGCCAGCTCCTAGTTCCAATCTGTACATGATGGTGCAGCAATTGCTGTTTGAGTCACTGGTGCCACAGGTGTTTAGGTAAATCTTGCTTCGGCAGGCAGAGTTCCGAGTGTTGTTACTCATGTGAGTCCCATTTAAAACGTGATTTGTGGATTCAGAAAGGTCCTTAGCATGAATGATCATTGAGCATCCAGTCCACACAGGAATGAAATGCTTCTGGGCATTTACAAAAACAGAATTTAAGCACTGAGGGAACTCAAATAAATTTTAATAAGTTCTTGGGTTGTGCACAGTCTTGCAAAATCTATGATGTGAACATAGTCCAAGTGATATACTCATCATGTCACAAATATTGTATGAAGCTGATGAACTATCTGAGGGGTGGTTTATGTTTTTGACCAAAATTTATGACTGCCTAAAGTAGCAATTTCTCCTTTTGCATCAGGAAAAACATTTAAGCATCCCACCATAAGGATGTGACGGCACTTATTATCAATTTGTCATCAAGAGTAGTAATTTCCAGTCAAGTTCGAGAGGAAAAAAAAATTAAAAATATTTATACTTAAGTGATGGAAAAACCATTGTTTATATCTCTGTATTTGGCTATAAAAAAACCCAAATATCTATAAAAATATATAATAATATATAACAATAATAAACTCTTGGATGTTTTAAGCTGTGAATGACAGAAGAGCGTGAAAACCTCCTTGGTACTCAGGGGTTTGCCACTTTTAGTAGTTCAGTTATTAGATTGGAGACAGTGCATGCAGCAGAGGAGGAGAGGAAATGCGTGCTATTTATATAACACATATATAACATTACAGTCTTTAAAGGGGTGCTATTAAAAAAAAAATAGAATTCTCTACTTGCTTTCTTGTGCTGGAGATAAGAAGTAGTTTACTAACACTGCAACATAAATCTCCCTCAGCAGCAAATTATTGGTTTTGCTTGCCAATCAACCCTATGTAAAAAATGAACCTTTTTTTTTAACAAAACATTGTGGAGGCATTATTTTCTTTTAAATGCTTATTTAGCTTATGGAAAGAAGATTTATTCTGTTTCATCAAGAGACTTTGATGCTTATATTATTCTTCCTAGAAAACAGATATTACACTGATGATATAATATCTCTCAGAATGGAATCACTGCTATTCTATCCACGAAATTACTGTAAGAGTGGATATTTATTCATTTTAACTAGAAATACACTGGAAGATTTTGCTGAAAGTTCCCCACAATGAAGGTAGTTTATTTTGTTAATATATAGATGTCTAAAGAGACATTAATATATAAATGAGGTGCTAATGAATTACTTGCATTTTTTCCACATAATTTTTAAATATGTAAAGTACTACATAAGGGAGCAAAGGTTTTATAGAAATTTATTTTCATTTGAGTGGCCAATATTTTACTGATGCTCCAGCTCATGTTCAGTTTCTCTCATGCTTTCCATAGACATTCATTTTTTGCCTTCTTGTAAGGCTGTTTTATGAGGAGATCAGTATTTCAATCTAGAAAGAGGAGAACTAAAACAGACACTGGTTGCAAAGGGTATTGGGGAGGTTCTGTATAATGTATACATCATCCAGCCAATTTTGCTCTAGGATACACCAGTACTACACCATTTGTTTAAAGGGCAATTTCCATTCTAGTGTTTTTTATTTTTAACTTTTTCCAAAAACTTGTTTAAATATGAGCATAATGCCTGGAGGTTCCTATCAGTTTTTATTGTGTCACCTTTTAAGCCTGAAGTAACTTTCTAAGGTAAAAATTACTGTTCTTTTTCATAAGCCTCACCTTCTTTTTTTTTTAAACAGTCAAACTGAGAACAAGTAGCTTTTTGCACAGTTCATGATTTTTCAGATTCCTCATAATTTTATCATGCAAAATACCAAAGAATATTCAAATCCAAGCCTCTCTTATTTATTCATTACCTTTTCTATATTGACAAGTGTCATGGTTTGAGCAGGCCCAAAATCCAATTCTGATTCCTAGCCCCCCTCCCACAGTCTCAACCCCATGTGAGATGGGTTTTCCAGACAAAAACACGAGACTCAATATGGGGGAAAGGAATATATTACAAAGACTATACACATAAATAAATACTATAATACACTGCATACAATCTTAACTCTATATCTATCTCTACCATGACAATAATATTTACAATGGGCCCAATCTCTTCTCCCTCCAAATAGAAGTCCAGGAGAGAAGAAGAAGAAAAGACCCCTTCCAGTCTCTGAGCAACAGGTCTCTCTCTAGGCAGCAGGCTTTCTTCTTCTCTTTCAGGCAGCAGTTGCAGCTGGATCTTTGCCAATACACACGAGGGGGGTCTCCAAGCCCCTCTCGGCCCTCCGTCTTCAAAACGGGGGTCTTTCCGTGGACTACGAAACCCCAGACAAGGTCGTTCCACCACGGTCATATCACGAAGCACGGGGGTCTTCGTGACAGTCTGGTATCTTCAGGGGAAATCAAGCCCCTTCACAGAGCTTCTGTGCTCTGCCTCAAAGATGGCTGCCAGCTTCTCTGAAGCTGCAGCAAGGGGGGGGGGGGGAGCCCAAGGTCACCCCCTCCACACACATTCCTTTGGCCATCCTGGCTGAGCTCTCAGGAGGCCGGAGCTTCTTAGCTCCTCTCTGTAGTGCATACTGCACTTTAGGACTTCACTCAGTCTACCACCCCCTCCTCTTTCTCAGAGGGGTCTCTAGCGAGTTTGGGGGTTTTGGTTTGAGCCAGTTCTTACCCTCCGAAACTCTCTTCCTGCCGCTGGCTCGGGTCTCTTGTCCTGCTTTCTGCTGCTGGCTCTTTTCGTTTCCTCAGACAACTCTGTGTCTGCTTCAGTTGCATACCGGCATCTGCTGCTTCTCTTGGTTCTTATCAGTTGGCTCTTTGCCACTGCTCTTCGGACACTGCTGTTCTGCTGCTGCTCCGTCGCTGCTCCCAGCGTCTCCCACTTCTGCTTACAGGGGAGAAAACTCCCCCAGCTCCTAGCCACAGGCACTCAGTCCAGCTAACACTGTTCCAAGTCCCTGCAGCCCCCCAACTGGGGGCTGGGGGGGGCAGAGCCCCAAGGGGCCGGAGCCCCTTCTCCTCGTGGCCTCTACAACATGGCCACCTCTTCTTCTTACAAGTACTACTACTGCTTCTTTTCCGGTCTCCCGAGATATGTTTATATTTTGCAGGAGCACTGATTGGGTCAAGCCCCAAGGGTCACCACCCCCTGGGGGTTACCACTTTCAGCTTCAGGGGGAAACCTGGTTCAAACCACTACAACAAGTAATTTAATTATAAAGTTTTAAAATATTTTCTGACCTCTACCTAGAATATAACTGATCGGTGATTGCATAAGTTCTTAGCATACATTCAAATACTCGTTTTCTACCTGAAATATTCTGTGGTGAGTTTTGTAAAGTGATCCCTTTACTCTCATATGTTAGGTGTTTTGTGATAACACGTTAATATTTACTTTTAGTCTTACTACTCTAATTGATTTTCATTGTGGTTTTTACACGGTTTGCAATAATTTCGAACTTTAAAAAGATAATTAACATGGCACGGTTTTACCCTGGGATTTACTGGTTATATTACTGATGTTATGTAAAAGTCTAATTTCTTGATCATGTACCAGAAACTAGAAGTTAAAAAAAGTGTTCAAGGCTAGCCTGGATGGAGATTTGAGCAATCTGTTCTAGTGGAAAATATTCTTTCCCATGTCAGGGAGTTGCAACTAGATTGTCCTTAAGGTCCCTTCCAACACAAACCACTTTGTGATTCAGTGATATATGGAATCTATCTAACAAACAATTGTTTACAGTTTTTCTGGACAGAAGAGTCTACCTGCAGTATTGACAGCAAAGTCGAACTTGTGCTAAAGTCACATTCTTTCCGTTTAGAAAAGATTTTTCTCTGAATGTCTTTTGCAATCAGGTAGAAAGTACAAATTTATAAAACATATATCTCCTTCTAATTTTCTTTCCCACTGACAGCTTCTTGTTATCATCTTCTCTGCATTGTTTCCTCTTAAAATCCTCTAAGGGTTCCTCAGCTCTGCTGTCACAGAGATTACTGTCTTTAGAGATGTATTAAACATGCAGTAGTCAATCGACAGTGTAATCCATATTTTTATGTGATTGGGTAGCAGTGTTTGGGAGCACGTCTTTTAGACAGAGATCAGTGATAAATCTCATATTTTCAATCTTGATACTTAGCCTGCAAAGTTGATTCTGCTTCTTCTGTACTCAAGGGTACAGTTTTAAACTTGATTCCAGTTTTGAAGAAATCTTGTTAGTCACTTTGGGCTCCTCTATGAGTATTGTCATAGAGGACTTTGGATTTCAGGATTTTACTTGATTTGTCATGATAACTATGTAGAAAAAATGAATAGCAATTTGCTTTCTAATTGCTCTTTAAAATAAATCCTGCTTTATTCATTGCAGTAGGACAAATCTAATCAGATTGTGAATATATCCCTGTCTGTAACTTGAGCAAGATTACTCAGTGTCCCCTGTGTTAGTGTCAGGGATGACTACTGTGTGTCTTACAGTTATGTGTGTTAAGAACCTCTTCCTCACATACCTTGGTGATAATGGATGGTATAGATGGTTTAATACAGCAATTAAAATGCCCTATATTATGCTACTAAAAATATTTGAAATAAACGTTTTCCAACAAGAAAGGTCAAACATTTAAATTTTGTAGAAAGATATACAAGATATACAATAAAAAATTACAAATTCTGCATCTGGAAAGGAGTAATGCAACAAGTATAAACTGGGAGTGGCTGGAGAGCAGCTCTGCAGAAAGGGATCTGAATGTACTGGTCAACAGCAGGCTTAGTATGAGTGAGAAGTGTGTCCCTCACGTGCCAGGATGCATCAAACACAGCATCACCAGCTGACTGAAAAATATGATTATCGTGCTGTGTTCAGTTCAGCCTCACCTTGAATCCTGTATGCAGCTCTGGGCCCCACATTTTAAGAAGAATGTTAAGGTGCTCAAATGTGTACAGAGGAGGACAACAGAGATGGCGAAAGGATTATAAAGGATTTACTGTGAGGAGTGGTTGAGGACTCTGACATTGTCTAGTCTGGATTAAAGGAGGCTGAAGGATGATCACTTTGTACAGTTTCCTGAGAAGTGGAATTGGAGAGAGGTGCTGGGTATTTCTCCCTGTTATCCAGTGATAGGACACTTGGGAATGGTTCAAAGTTGTAACAGGGCAGGCTTAGACTGGACAGTAGGAAGTATTTCTCTACAAAGAGGGTAGTCAAACACTGGAACAGGCCTCTTCAAGAGGTGGTTTGTGTCCCAAGCCTGTCAGTTTAACAGGCAATTGGATGCCCTTAATAACATGTTTTAACTTTTGGTCAGCCCCAAAGTGGTCAGGCAATTGGACTAGATGATCATTGTGGGTCCATTTCAACTGAAATATTCTGCTCTGTGCTATTCTGTCCTAGTTATAGTGGGTCTTTTTTCCCTTAGGGCAGCCACTGGCTTGGATAGGGAATAAATCAAGGCTTGAAGTTAATGTTGGGTGAACTAAGGCTCGGTATGAAAGAACTGGAAAATGTGTATATGTAACCAAAGGTGTACATCTTCCTTCAGTTGACGAACAGTTGAAAAAATGATCTAAAAATAAACATAAACCTAGAAAAGTAAATATGTGTCTCAAGTAAGTCCAATCCATGCTTACATTGACTCTCGTGATATCTATCATTTGCTTTACATGCAAATATCTCTACGTTGTGCTCAGTTATGGTTGATCTAAGACCAGTTAAAACTTTTTATAGTGTATCTTTTTGGTCAGATTTTACACAGCTATTCTCATCTAAAATCATGTAAATATGAAACCTCCCACAGACAATGGTAGAAAATGTGAATGATTTTTGTGCTGCTGACCTTGTTGGTTCCATTATACATTCAAGAGTGCCAGAATTATGACACTTGTATGTGTAAATGTCACAATTGCTGCAGGAATTTTACGTGAGTTAATCTTAATATTTGTAATGGTTCCTGAAGCCATGGGGTTGTTCAGACAGGAGAAAGATACCAGAGCTCTATAGCAAACCAGAGAAACAAAGCAGAGTAATAGGTCTCTTTCAAGCTTGGCAGGTGAAACTACTGATTAGGGAATCATTTTGCAATGCCTTTACCAATTTTTTGAATCAGCAACTGATCTTAGTGATATTGATTTTCAGGTGTGGGTTTTTTGGTATCTTAAGTAAGGTATCCCATTTCCAACTGTGACTAGTTCCTCATGGTTCAAAAGAAGGTGAATTACTACAATTTTGACAGCTTTGGTATCTCTTGCCTGTCTGAACAACACCACTTGCATTGTCAAGAAGGCTGAGCAGGAACAGCTGCACCAGAATCACCAGCAATAAAAGCAGGTTTTTTAAAACAGTGCAAACTCCTAAATGAAAAGGAATGCTTTGATTTGAAGGATTTGCTGGTTTCCTTAAGCAGTGGCAATTCAATGACAGTAGAATAATATCCAGAAGACAAACACTTAATTAAAAAAAATACGTTAATATTTAGTTAAAGAAAAAAGAGATTCATTTTTATAGACAGATCTAGCACCACATAAGCTAGGAGTTTAAGCTTAATATAGCTCAGACCAGGTGAAATCTCTAGGCTTTCAATCGTGCAAACACTGTTACATGCCCTGATAAGCATACTTACTTTCTCAAAGAAATTCTTGATATTCATAACTTCAACTAGCCAATAATTTCTTTTGTTTTCCCTTTTTGATACTAGTATACCAAGAAGATCCCTGGAGAGGCCAAAGTCTGCCCTCCTGAGGCAGGGTAACAATACTGCTATGTGCAATCCTCACTGCCCTAAGGACCTCAGTCTCCACCACTTTATGGTCACTGCAGCCCAAGCTGCCCCCAAGTTTCACATTCCCCAAAAGCCCCTCCTTTTTGGTGAGAATGAGGTCCAGCACAGCACCTCTTCTCATTGTCTCCTCTCTCACTCAGAGAAACAAGTTGTCATCAACGCATTCCAGGATCTTCTTGGATTGCCTGTACCCTGCTATGTTGTTCCTCCAACAGATATCAGAGTGGTTGAAGTCCCCCAAGAGGACCAGGGCTTGTGCACATGGGGCTGCTCCATCTACAGAAGCCCTCATCCTCTCAATCTTCCTGGCTGGGCAGCCTGTAACAGACCCCACTGTATCACATGACCCTGCCCACCCTTTAGTCCTGATCCATAAGCTCTCTGTTGGGTCCTTATTCATCCCCAGGAGGAGTTCTTTGCACTCCATCTGGCCACCGACATAGAGGTCAACACTGTCCCCTTGTCTCTCCTGCCTGTCCTTCCTGAAGAGCCTGTGATTTTCCATTCCTACCCTCCAGTCACAGCAGCCATCTCATCATATCTCTGCAAGGCCAATAAGATCATAACCTTGCAAGGGAGCACACACACCTAACTCTTCCTGTTTATTCCCCATGCTGTGTGCGTTTGTGCAGAGGCATTTAAGTTTGGGCCCCAGTGAAGCTGACTTACTGTCTGGAGTGGCTGGAATTCCTTTATGGTGCTCTTCAGGTGCTCTCTTACTCACCTGCCCACCCTCTCCAGGCTCTGGGCACCTCTTGCTAGCACTGGCACCAAACTGATATGAGTGGGATGGATTGAGTTTCCCTCCTCTGGCAAACTTAGTTTAAAGCCGTTATCACCAACTTGGCAAACCTGTGACTGAAGATGTCTCAGATAATAGCAGAAGATAACAAGAGGAGGATAATAGCAATGTGAATAAAAAAGATAACACTCTCATAAATAAGTAGAGAGTTCATATCCCCAGACTGTTAATATGACTTTACATATAGGCTATAGTATCTTTGGTCTGGACAACTGGCTGTAGGGCTTTTCAACCTTAAATTGTAATTTTTGTGGCAGATGTGATTTTATCACACCATGCTATTTTAACATGGCCCACTGGATTCATGGAATTGACTTGCTTTGAAGGCTGGGTATATCACAATATTTTATAGCATAAGACTTAGGAAACTACAGTACTCATTTAAACTCTATTTTTTTCATATAGCAGACGAGCATTAGTAGTCTCTATATACATTCTTTTTCTCAGCTGCACAATTTCCTAAGGACCTTGGGGTATTATCTATGGTAACTCTCAAAGCTCTTTCTTAATCAGTATTCAGCAAACCAGTTACTCCTCCCATTTCTTCATTTCTTGCTATAGTACCTGATTTCTTATGCTCATTTGTTTGTATTTAATTGCTGATTTCTGCAAATGCTCCACAAATAATTTGTCTCATTTTCCCTAGAGCTGTTAATTACAGTTACCCCTTCATACAATTTCTAAATTAATTGCAGCACATTTGCTAATTGTTTCTATGTCAATGGTTACATGTTTAGTTTCAGCAACTGCTATGTCTTTCTTAAATACCTAACAATAATTCAAAATACATGCATCAAAGTGTGTGTTTTCCCAAACGTGGCATTATTATTAACTCAATTCTTTCATGCTGATATAACTCTACCTCAAGGATGGCATATTAGCCTAAGGGAGCTGTTTTGGCTCTCAACTGTTCATCCTTTGGAATATGTCTGACTATTCAATAGGGCATTTTTCCCCTAGTACTGTTTCTTAACAATTTGTCATTGCCTCAACATTGTTTAGTAACAATTCCTTTTTGTTTTCCACTTTTTTTCTGCACATTCATTTTTGTGATAACGTTAACAACTGTGCAAAAAACTATAAAAGTCTGTCACTCCTATGTAGAGACCAGAAGGAGTAAACATCTGTTCTTGCCATCTCTACAAGTGCTGAAGTTTCCTGGATCATTGTTTTCAGTATTTATTTGTTACTGCACTTTGCTTTAAACTCAGATCTTTCACCGAGCTTTTATGGTTGACCACATTTTGTCTCTGGCATTCTGCTTTATTCAAACGCCTGTATTTTCCTTCAAAAAGTGCTCTCTGAGTGACACTAAATGCCTACAGCCTCTTTTTCCTCAATAGCTCTGTGAATAGCTTACATCTTTTAAGCCTGTCATCCTGATTACCACGTTTTTGCCATATAACATCTGAGACAAAGCTGATCAATAGAATAATGGTTACTGCCCTGCAGTCTGTGAGGAGGATTTGCAGCTTGGCCTCCATAAGGTTGTCATCATCAATAGCGAGGGAATGGTTCCACAGCTATTTGCAGCAGTTCTCAATGTGTGTTAATTAAATCTGTAATATGGCTGCTAGGCAGTCAGATTTTCAGCCCTCCTGGACTGTGCTCATGTAGCAGTTCAAAATATTGTAATTAAATTGGGGTGCAATGACTAACACACATATACAAAATTAACATGGTTCCACATTTTCTTTTTAGGTTAAGTAAACCCTTTGAATGCAAAACTACTGTTCCAAAATCCTCCCTTATCTTATTCTGTGTATTTGTATTTCGCATTTGGCAATCATGTTTCAAGGGGCAGATCCCAAAAATCTATTCTTATATCAGTCATCCTCTGAAACAATTATGTTGGAATTACAATTTTCAGGATAGACCTTCAACAACAGTAACTTAAAAAGAAAAAAATAATGTAAAAAATTGTTTCACACAGTTTTATTGAAAAAAATACCAATTAAACACCCTGATTCAGAAATTGCTATAAATATAGTTTGGAATAGATTCAGAAGAGGAAATTTCTATGATTGCATTTTAAAAAAAGCCTTGAACCCCTTTGGCTGCATGTAAATTGTTATTTATGAACGTATTTTGTTATCACTTCTCTCTGAGAGGGAATTTTTATTTTTTAAAATACTGATATTTGGCTAAGTCTATGCTCAGACCTGTGTTCTATAACTACTTGCCAAACTATAAACATGAATCACAAGGAACAGAAAACTTCAGAAGTAACTGAATGTGGTAAGTAGAAGCACTAAGAAACAGTGGTTGGATGGGGTGTTTGAGACAGAGTTCAGGTTATCAGTAGCCCTTTACTTGAAAAGCCTTTGCACATGCTGTAGTAAGTGAATGATGTGTGTTTGGATGGAGGAAGATCCAGCTCCAGGAATCAGCTCATGAATGGTTGAGTCATACATTTATTGTCCTGTGATTGGATAGATGTACAAGAGAAAAGTGGTGACATTTGGTTTTCCCAGGAGCAATAGCAAAATAGGGCACAATATCTTGAAGTTTTGTAATACTGTTCAATCTTTTGAACACGGTTTTGATGGCAATTGGCCAGCTGTGTCTGCTATCCCTGTTTCTTTCCTTAGTCTGCTTATCCTTGAATTAATGGAGTTACTAGGGACTAGGATCTCTCACTCTGTCTAAGTAACATCACTCTACTGGGAAGTGTAAATGAAATGTAGTGACAGGGTTCCCTTCTCTTTTTTTTTTAAGACTCCATCACCTGGGAAAGCCCCTTAAGCAACTTCTGGAAACCCATACACTGCTTCTGTCTCCTTTTGGTACTTTGCTAAGGTAGGTACCAAAGCAGCCTACCTCAGCCTCTTCCATTGTCCATCACAACCCCGGAGAGACTTTGAAGACAGTTTTATCCCTGTTCCATGAAAGGGCAGAGAAGAAGGGCATTTGCTGAGGTACAGTACCCATAGGTGGTCTTAGACTGAGAGAGGCTCTGGGTTCTGCAGTGCAATAATGCCACCTATAAAATTACCATGATCACACTTTAGATACTGCTAGCATCAGCACTTGCTACTGCTGGTGTGGGTTGTTGCCACAGTTTGCTAATGCCAAGTAGCACATTTAATTATGCTGCTATTGCTGTTAAGTGCTATTGCCCATCACCAGTTTGTGATCACTCTGAGCCTAGGACTAGAGGAGAGTAATGTCCCTACCCCTAGGGTAGGTGACACTGGAACAGAAATCAACAGCACTGACAGGACAAAAGAGGTACAGGTATCTGTTGTGCAAGTGTTAAAAAAGAACAGCTGTGGGTCTTAGTATGAGCCCCAGTATTGACTTAAGTAGCACATCACACATAGAGGTTAAGACTTCCATTGCAGGAAACTTTGAGAGGAAAAGAGAAGAGAGATAATTCCTTCAAGTGCAGATGCTATTTGGCTGAAGCAAGCCGGTAAGGTGAGGTGGTTCAACATATAATATTTGCAACAGCTGGTCCAGGATTAGGATGACCAGAAGGAAAAGGAGGTATCTACCTCCCCACTTTGTTACAGAGTTTAGGCCTAAAAAATGTGGCTATCACATCTTACATGCCCAAGTGGAAACTTCGTATGCTGTCACTGAGGATCCCCAGATTCCTATTCATTGCATTCATAAAGTATTTCTGTTGCCTCTGTACAAAACAGTTAGTGAGGAAACAGATACTTCATATACTGCACTGTATAAATACATTCACCAATCAGACTTCTTGATCTACTGAATAATTAAACTAATGCTGGCAATAAGTTATGAGGGAGAAATGATTCTAAATTTGTTTACAAAAAGTATTTGTTAGTCAATTGGAATAATGAAAAAACTGCTAGATGTCATAAAGGGGCTAAATTTGTGTATAATCTATTTGTCATTAACAATTAGATTTGGTCTAGTTGTTTAGTTATATGTGCTAAACTATTAAGCATTATGCATATTATTATTATGTGCCAATACACATTGTTATAATGTGCTTATATCTATGTTTATAAAGAAGAGGATCCTCATTTTTGAACTAGCCGTACAAACCAAGAGGCAATTAAGCTAGGTATTTCATGGTACTTTAACTTGTACTATAATGGGGATAGTATTTATAGGGTATTACTAACTCCACAATTGCTAGATTTTATGTCTCACATTCTACCTTATAACAAATACACCATTACAGAGTAATTACATTAATTAATTTATTTGTGCACCACAAAAACAGCCTTTCTTGTACTTTGGGTTTACATAATGTGCAAAGTCTAACTCAATCTTTTAACTGTTTGTGTTGGTTTAAAAGTTAACCAGCAAGGCAAAATGAACTCAATTCAAAAGAGAGATTTATAAGTCAGAATAACAATTTATTAAAATAATGCAATAAGTACAAGTATACAGACAGACAATTGGTTTTAACCCACAAAACCCAAATGTACAAACCCAGCACCCTGGGGTATGAACAAAAGTGGTGTACCTTGGCCCACCCCCCGAGTCCAAAGCAAAGGGAGAGGGAATAAACCTGCTGGTGGGAGAGCTGCTGCAGTCTGGTCAGAAGTGGTGATTGCAGTCCAGTTGAGGGTGGTGGTCTCAGCCTGGTTGGGAGCAGCGGTGGTCTGCTGTCTTCCTCTGGGTCCCACGAGAGAGAGCCCCAAGGCTCTGAAACTCCCAGTTATATACTCTCCAGTTCAGGCGGGAGTGCTCAGTCCCTCCCTCAGAGTAGGAAATTCCATAAAAGGGCATGTGGATGCTCAGTCCCTCTTATCAGAGCGGGGAATTCCATATAAGGATATCAGAGTGGGGAATTCCATAAAAGGGTACAGGAACATCTTCCCACCTTGCAGGCCTCTACTGACAGCAGTTCTTGGGAAATGGCATGGAGGCTACAGAATACACAGCCTTGGGCTACACCCATCCAGGGATGAATTGGTCCCAGCCGTTCTAACCAGGACACTGTTTTAAAATATGCTGTTGATTGGAGTAGGAGAGATCTAACCCTTATTCTTCACTACAACAGAAGGGTATAGGTATAATTAATTTATAGATTATAGAGATTTTGATAAGTATACATAAACTACTATAATATGCCTGTCTCCTCACCAGTCTATTGTATGCGAAGCCCTAGCCTTGGAACTCTCAGCTGAAGGCTCACACAGTGACTGAAACAATTTGAAAGTAAAAGGAATTTTTTTTTTCTACTGAGGTACAATGACTCTAGTGATGCATGTACCATTGAAATAGAGTTTTGCAAAAACTGTTAAAAAGACAATAAAGAATTCATAGCCCAAAAGTTATTTGCCTTTGTAGCCCCAGATGTTTTGTTTCACTGATCTCCTTCCTCTGCATTGTATTAACACAAGTATTTGTTGCTCTGTGAAAGGTTGCTGAAAAACAACTCAGAAGAATTAAGTTAGTTATTTCTTGGGGTTAATTTGCTTATGTAGTTCTTTGGCACAGCTAGAAAGAAATACCTGTGCATGTATAACACAGGAATTGTACAGGGAGGATGGGGAAACAGGTGAATGGGGCAGGATAGGAGTAGTGGCCATTGCTTAAACCATCCCTAA
Organism: Neopelma chrysocephalum; assembly: GCF_003984885.1. Lineage (NCBI taxonomy): Eukaryota > Metazoa > Chordata > Aves > Passeriformes > Pipridae > Neopelma > Neopelma chrysocephalum. The sequence goes on along the minus strand of NW_020897742.1, from coordinate 4,573,445 downwards.
CTTTTGAAGAAATGCATCTGTAGTTCTGACTATTCTGAGGAAGTCACATATCTCTGGCTTCTCATATTTCTGTAATTCAGTTTCATGCGTAAGTCTTCCCTTCTGCATTTTGAGCTTTGGTTTAAGATGTCAGGCACTTAATGAAGTACCACCGGACCACACTGCATCCTCACCTCCATCCACACAGTCCAGCTCCATGCACACGGAGGTAATTGTGTGCCAGGGCACAGCCTTTCAACCCTGAGGATGTTCTGAATGGGTGAGGTGAAGTCTATGCATCTATTTGATGACTGAGGATTTGTATCACAGACTTTTCTGCATTCCTTCATACTATTGAAATCCAACTTAAGGGATAATTTTCTGTTTCTGAAAGGAGTCAATCTAAGAAATTGGAAAATTTAAGGAAAAAAATGTCTATGAAGTTTTTCATCTCTTGATAATCACTTTGATACTCCCCTCGGAAAGCAGTAACCAAAACTTATTGCTGTTTGTGAGTTTTCTGACTTCACACAGGTCTGTGTGAAGTGAGTTACTGTCCAACCCTGTGCACAGTGAGCAGCCTTAATCACTACTGCTTTCTGCTTTTATACTTTTCAGCAAGAATGTGAAAAACTAAATAAAAATTTAGGAGATAGTGAAGGTGCATTAGGACTGAAATCTCACGATGAAGTCTCATACCTCTTTTGAAGATAATTTTTTTTAGAATAAACCACAAAGGCAGTGACTCTTCTGTTGACTCTCAGGTCATGAAAGCACAACTATTGCCCATTTCTCCAAAGCAGAATGGTTTATCTCTTCAATACTGGTCTGAGGGAATATTTCAAGGGCTGAGAACCTGATTGAGATTCCAAGCTCACTCAAGTTTCTACCACTGTGGACAGCAGTATAATTTTCTTTCCTCCTTCCCTTCCCACACTTCAGTTGCTACAGAAACTTATACTCACTCTTTTTTCTACTAATGCAGTTTTTAGTCCATTCTGAATACCGCTTTTGCTTTCAAAGTGAATCCGCTTCTTGAATTCTCTCAGCGTTCATGGTCCTTTCAGCTTCTCAGTTTCCATTTTTATTTTGAGGGAATTTTGACTTTTCAATAGCTGTCTACATACTATCTACACTATCTACTATCTAGACACTTTCTCTGTGTCCTTCAAAATGTTATATAGCTTAATCATCTTATCTTAATTCTTAGTAATAACAATAAATATGAATTTTCTATCCTCTTTTCAAGTAGTAGTTATAGCCTACAAGATAATTCATCAGCCTTTTCTCACTCTTTGGTACAATTTTCAGGTATTTGGTCTGCTTTCTTTAACAAGGTATCCAGATTTATGTACAATACTCCAGATTAGATCTCATTAGTTCTGTGTATACAGTGACAACATCTAATGATCAGAATGATCTCTTCAGATATGTGCTTTTCTCCTCTATCTTTTCTTCAGTCCTTTCAGGTATTCTGCTTATTTATTTTTGTAATTACTGCCAAATTTGGATCTGATGGCTTTACAAATTACATCATCAATCCCACCAACACTGGCAGATCCAAAAATGGTACAACAAGCTAGATACTTCCTGTTCCTGGCAGATTTATTTATCAGTGCAGATCAGCTCAGCTTTGCATTGACAAGAGACTTGCTTTACACATACAACGTGACCAGTGCTGTGTGGTGTTTTCATATGTCTGGTGTCCAGGGCTGGCATGTATAGAAACTCACTTGACTGTAGCTTAAAAAGATATGATATTAGTCTTACAGTAAAAATTATATTCCAGCAAGATTTTTTCGCTCTCCATCAAATGTTCTTCTTTTCTAGCCAAAATGGTAAAATTTTTCAGTAATTCTGATTGTACCTTAAGATAGGTAGAAGAGAGAACCTTCCCAAACTCATCAGGCCACATAAAGGGCACTGAGAACTGGATCTCATCACAGTGTTCTCTACTGTGTGTTGTTTGATCGTTCAAGAGAATTGCAGCTGTGTGGTGTCACAGGGTAAATCACACCTCTTAATGAAAATTTAATATTTTGCTGTCAAGGTTTTAGGAGGCAAGAAGCTTTTAATACCCAATCAACCCTGAGAAGTCAATCTTGCCTATGAGGAAGGCCACTAAAATCAAGAGGACATTTTTAAACACAATTAGGTTCCTAAGTTGCTTGGTGGGATCTTGTACTCTAAACAATATAAGAGGTTACTCAACATTTATTTTCTTTTTCCAGATAAATGCTTTGTTCCCCACTGTCTTATTCTGCATGGACCATAATGGGTGCGACATTGTTCCATACTTTCTGTTTCTGGATATAGATTTGCAAATGGCATATACCCATGTTATTTCACCTGTACCTTTTAGCATGGAGCTATCCATGAACAGAGGATCCTTTCATATTTACTTACATTACTTCAAAACAAATCTTTAATTTTTAAAAAAATCCCTCCTTTATTTTTTTTCCATTTTCAATCTTCAGATGTGTAATTCACTCTTAGGTTGAGATATTGTATCTGCATGTATAAACTTGGGTATTTTACCTTACTAATAAAACCAATTTACCAAAACTTTCTAGTTTAAAAGCTAAGTCATTCAAATAATTCCTTATAACCTGAACTTTTAGGTCTTTTGGTGTTTGTATCCAGTGATAGTATTCCTGGTATCCATCTGCATTTTGTGCTCTGCGGATGTTCCAGCTAAATCTTAAGGGACTTCTTAAAGTTAACTAAAATGGTAGTCATAAAAATAACTTTAAATTTAAATTCTTAGTGAGTATTGATTATTAACCACCTTATTTCAGGCTCTCAGATGAGTTGTTATTTATGCCTACAGATGTTTCTTCTGTGAAATTTCAGCAAAGAAGTTAAAGATAATACATGCAAATATCTGCATTCTTCCCAACTTCAAATACCTTAAATATGATGGCACTATCAGTGCACTGAATTAGTTTCACTGGACAAGATGCAGTAAAGCTGGAATTCCTTTATTTCTGTAAGTTGGAGATGACTTTTTCTTTTTTATTCTTTCTTCAGTGACTACTGAACATTTTTGCTTTGATAATGGAACATTATATTGTGCTTAAGGAATTTTTTCTTTTGATGTATTTTTATATGTTTCATTTATAATATATGCATCCAATTTTGACTTGAGTGGGATTGATGCAACATTCTGGGCTACAAGTGTTCAAAAACTTACTTCAAAATGCTGTTATAAAATACCTTGGCAAAAATTTACTCATTGCAGAAAGGCTAAGTGTTACTATAAGGCTTGGTTTGACTGATTTACTCCATCAAACTCCAGTCACTCATTTGAAATTGTCTTATGGCAAGAAACAAAACTTAGGAAGCTCTGCTGCTGAAAACTGATTATGAACCAACTTAAAAATAAAATAAAAATCGTGATATTAAAAATCCATAGATTAACATATATTGGAAATATAAAAAGGATTGACTATTTTCTTTTGGTAAAGGAGTAATGAAATAAACCAGAAGTTGTCATTTAATCAAATTAAGGTAAGCATAAGGATGTACAGAGAAAAATAGTTACAGAGCGGAATGACAGAGACCTAGGAACATGTCTTTGGATAACTCAGGACACAATACCATCACATTATATGTGAATAGTGGTTATTGCCAACTGTATTCATATCCCATTGTCTTGTTAAATTTAAATGAAACATGATGAATGTCTCGCATTTCATCCCAAGAATAACAAAAAAAAAGCATGTATTACACTGACAATACACTGCAACTGTGCTGAGAGAGGGATTTGGTTTTCATCAAATGTTCGGTGTTCAGTCTATAATAAACTGACCATTTGCAATATTTATTGTGAAGCACGTGTAATAGATGCCAAAAGATGCCAGGTAGCAGGCAGAGATCTGCAAATTTCTTTTAGTATTTTATTCTGCTGGCAAATCTGGCAGGTACCTGAGAGACATATCATTTTACCCCTTCCTAACTGGTATTTTTCATTTGTCACGTTATACAGCTGTGCAGTTGTGTCCCTATTGACGCCAGGAAACTGATTAAACCAGCTGGTTTATGGTTTCTACTGGCTGTAGCTGAGTATATTCTGTTCTGTAACATATGGCACCTCAGGGCAGCGTGTTTGCATGGAGCTTGGGAAACAGGGCTGGGTTCATGGTGTGTTCATTTGCGGAAGCATATATTTGTCCTTGCTTCTAAACTGAATGGCTGTGAAAGTCTTGTTTAAGGCTCTTATGTACAATGATTTTCTGTATTGTTTAGTTATTTAGCATCCCGTTGATGTCTCTTTGCTGACATGCTGTGACTTCTGCTAAAGTAAGACAGTACTGGATAACCCTCATACACTGTCTGTTCTTTCATTTCACAGTTCTGCTATGAAAAAGATTATTAAAACCTAAATGTCTTTCTGGTGTGTCATCCCTCCCATTTTATTAAAGAAATAGGTAAAAAAATAATATTTTAGGGTTTTTCTAAGTGTGACAGCAAAATTATGCTCATCTCTTAGACTTTCTCCCTCAGTTCTTAGACTTTCTGTTTTTAACAAGTTTCTAGACATTGTCTTTTCTATCATGACATATTTATTAGAATATTGTGATTTTTGTCATATTTGATTTCCTTTAGTTTATATGTTAATGAGGACTGTTTGCTACTTGATATCCTACAACTCTATTGCAATATTTAGTGCAGACAATTTTCTTATTCATCCAGAATACATTTCTCGTCTGCATTTCAAGAACATCCAGTTTTCTCTAGTGATTCTTTGCTTCTACATCTGTGCTCACAAATTTGGAATAGTCTTTATCTATTTTTTATCTTATGTGTGGAAGAAATTGTAACTAATTTTTTAAAAATACATATCACTCATGTATTTAATTGTCTATTGCAATACAACTAGTCGATCAAATACTACTTTATTTTTTCCTTTTTTTTCTGAAATATATATTTTGTTGTACAACCATGCTTCTCCTTTGGGTTCTTTTGCCCTACAGCTAATTCCCAGTATGACAGATTATACAGTTTAGATATATATACTTACACTTATGAATAATCATAAGGTACCCTTCATTTGTGGTTTCTCTGGGACTTATTGCGTTACTGTTTTACCTTCTCTGAACTATATTCCTTTTTCTCCTAAGCAATCTTTCCTACAGGATGATATATCCTTCAACATTTGTCTGTATTGATTTTCATTTCCCCATTATATTTCAGTTAAACCCTTTTGCTCTCCACTTTTATTCACAAGTTCAGTTTTAAATTACTTATCACTGTCATGATCACTTTATCAAACTGGATGGAATTGCTTTTGTCTGGAAGTGCAAACTTGGGTCTCAGCTGCAAGCTTAAATATCTATCAGCTGGAAAATTCGTATAAGTAGCAAAACTCCACTAGGTGATCCTCTGAGAATTCTCTTCGACTTGTTTCAAAATTAGGTTTACATCATTGACTGAATTTGGAAAACTAATTTTTTGGCTCTCAAATATCTTCAGATCATAGACACAACTATGCAGGGACCCAAAACACCTGTGTCACTTTCTACCCCCTCACAGTAACACTGCTGCTGTTCCTCACAGAGAACAGAAAATTGTTCTGTGAAACTAGCAAGAGCTGTTGAAATAATTCCTCTTGGAAATCTTAACAGGCTAACAAAATGTTACATCTTCTGCAACTTCCCATACTTACCCTTGCGAACAGATTTGCAAAATCTTTTTGGCTTCTGTATCTGAGGAAAGAAATCTATCTTATGCTGTGTATTTTTGTCATTTGACAAGTTCTCTTTCCTAAAGTATATCCTAAGTACATCCTGAAGATATCTCCCATTGTACCCAAACATTTATTTCCATTTAGATCTTCGTTTTGGGTAGTTTGAGTGATGTGTGAGTTTTCTTCCCTAAGAAGGAAGACTTTTACTCTTTTAGAAATAACCTACTTTGACATTGGGTATTTCTCTGATCTGAGGAGGTCAGTGAAATGTTTTTTAGAAAAGCTTAGTTTTTATAGAATGAATTGGTTCACTGATGTTACCAAAAGACAAAGTCCCTGCTATCTAACAAGGCTGAAAAAATTTAATTTTAGTGATTCAATAGGAGTTAACAGTCACCCTTTCTTCACAGTTTATATCTTCGTACTGAAAATAGATGTTATGCTGTTCACCAGCAAAGAAGATGAAATGGCTTTCCTTAAAGCCAAAAAAGATATGAGATATTATCACATATCTGTTAGCTTTTCTACCAGCCTCATTTTTCTCTGCAACAATAGGATGGGAGTACTTTCTGGGAGAGAACAATAATCATCAATAATGGTTCACAGTTCTGCAGGATGACTGTCCATTTTTTGAGCAAAATGGTTGAATTTCTTTTCACTAGTGACTGAGTCACTCTAAGTACTTTGCAGGTAAAACTGTTATTTGACTCATGTAACTAAGAATAGCCAACAGAATTAGCCTTCAGGAGTTGTTCCTGTGCTATTACTCATTCAGGTGGTCATGCTGACATCAAAGGGGCTACAATGGCCTATGCATTATTCAGCAGGGTCCGTAAGACTGAGCCTTTAAACTTTTGCTGCAATACACTCAAGAGGTTTTTAAAAGATATTTTAATTATAAGGTTGAACAGAAGTGCCTGTGTTAGACATTTGATTCCAAAATACCTCTATGAGGGAGACAAGAATTAAGCATAGTGGCTGTTATCTCTCTCTTTTACAGGCAGAAAAATAGTGACTTGCCCAGAGCAGGATAGGTGACCAACTTTGAAGGCATAATTAAAACAAAGGAATTACTACTTCGCATTTCTACATTATATGCAAAAACATATATTTCTTTTTATGTTTTTTTGGTCTTTGCTTTTAGTGTATATGGATTATATGAAGACTGATTTAAGCTTTTTGCTTTAAGTCAGTTAGAAATATCATTTACTAATACCTCTATTTCCCCTTTCTTTTCTTTTCTCTTTTTAGCCATAGGTTTTCATTCTGAGAGGAAATTAATTTCTATTGTGGCTATAAGTTAGTCTTTTAAACAGTGAATTCCTTAGAACTTTTTTGGTAATGAATTTTCCTGAAATTGTGCAGATGAAAATATGCATTCCAGACTAGACTTCTTTAGAGGATCTGATATAAAAAGATTTTTGAACCACTGTATTTGGAGTAATATTTCTCATTCTTTTTCTGTATAAAACATTTTTTCATTGAACTGTATTTACTGAACGAATATTGAAGATCATTAATTATCAGAATACTATTATTTTATTGTTCTTGTAAGCTTTTATTGGCCGCAGTTTATCAATATCTTGAAGTCTTTCTGAATTTTATTTTATTCCTCTAATAAATATTAGTTATATTATGACTAAATACTTAAGTACTTAAATTGCTAAGTGTTAGTTGGTTGGTCTGGGAGATATAGATAGAGGTGTAAACACTGCCTTGTAACATAGCCTTTGATAAAATACCTGTGTGTTTGAAGTGTAATACTCACTTATGTACAACAGTGTCTGACATTTGCACTGATCCATTGAGAGTTTTGCTTTCATCAACTTTGGCTAGGGCAAAAGAAGAATGTCTGCCAAGTAGAATCATGGCACCATCCTCTGTGATCAAAGCAGCTGTGCTCAGTTTCCAGCCAACAGCAGATAACTTTTGGTGAATCCCAGTTCTTTCCAGCTTCTAATTTACTGAATAAATTCACACTGCAAAAGCATCACTAATGATGTTGGCAACCGAAGACTTTATGCAGTCACATACATTTGTCTCTCTAATATGTGAGAGAATAAATATTTTCTAACATTTTTTCCCCCTGTACCTCTGACCTAGCAGCAGTACGGAATGTGTTCCTTCTTTCTGGATGTACTTTATAGAATTTTATGTAATTTAAAGAATTATTATTGTATTCTGTAAATAATATGTATTTTTCTTGCATAAAGGGCAAGCATAAGAGTGTTCTGTTTTTCATCTCTTTTGTAGTGCCTTTGGATCAAGTCCACACCTGAGGTAAGAGTATATCACAGTATATAAATATGCTCTTATGCTTATACCAGCAAGTAGCTCTCTTCACAATACATCACAATCTCATTTTGCACTCTTTGTAGTGATCTTTGGTACCAAATTGATCAAATGTCACTTCCCCAGTTGAAAGCTTTAAGATGGCACATCTGCACTGGAGAAAGTGCTGTTTGCTCAATTCCATCCTTTGGAGCATTCAGGAGAGCTAACAAAATGACAGCTCTTTTCAGCTGAAATGGACTCACAAAGTAGTGCAAATTGAATGTTTGCTTCTAGCACGTAGCCTTTCATTGCTTTGTGTTCTCTGGTTTTACGTGCAGGGGAATCCAAAGGCAGACAATTTCTATGTCTCATCCACTTCTGCATTCTAGGCTTGCATGGGTTTGATTTGCTAGATTAAATTCTGAGTTTGAAAAAAAAAGTATTTTATCTTAAACCCATTCTGAGTTTAGCTTGATGTGTTCAAAGATGTAATGTTTATTAAATGGTGAGTTATCTCTATAATGGCATAGTTCATAGTTCATTCTGAAGCAGTGTTTCTATAGTATGTGTGCTCTTTTTTCCCCCCATTAAATAAATGTGTGATTACCCTAAAAATATATTAAAAAGAGAAATTCTATTTCATCTTATAAAGACAGCAGATTGCTATGATATACATCATAGCAAAAGTTAGTGAGCTTTTTGAACCAGATTTTTGAACCAGATGCTGGTAGGGTTTTTAAACAAGTGAAGATAATTCAGAAAAAGTACATGTATTTTTTCCTGCTTCACTAATACATTCGAACTGCACTAAATACAGTATGAGCTACATATCAGTAAGAAAAATTGTAAGAAGTATTACTATTGATAAATCATTTATTATTAATAAGAAAATTAGATGAGGGGATAAAAAGAGCTTTTAAAAATGAATGAGGAGATTATAGAAATGTGCTTAAAGAGGAAATAAAATTTTCAAATAAACAGTTTTTCATCTGTTAAATAAGTATTAATTCTGCAAATTAGTTAATTGATGTTCATATCTATTATTGTCTGAAATTACAGCACACTTCATTGTATTTCCTAATAGTGCAATCTATTCACTGAGTTTTTATTCTGTTATGTTATGGACAACCCAGTCAATGTCAATACAGATAATTTAATTTAAATTTACTTGATAAGAACAATGTTATCAGACTTTTGTGTTTATTGAGAAAATATGGAAATAGATTATTTACTAAGAAAAATTTGTAATGGTCACTCAATTTACTAACAGTTAATTTCCACGTTCATATTAGAGTGATTGTCTACATAAGTGTTTCATTTGCACAAAGATTTCAGATTAGTTATTTCTATTCATGCTGTGGAATGGAATAATCATCAGCAAGGATTGGATTCATCTTGCATAATAGGAGCTTTCTGCAATGCGTATCCATGCAATCTAACTCTGTTATCCTAGATTCCCTTTTCTAGTCAATCAATAGAATCAGGCACTTTTATGGAAAAGTGTGTGTGACCCATTGTCAGCATTAGATGAGATTCGTTTCATATCCTAAATTCTACTACCAACATTTACTAAAGATGCATTGTTTATAGAGCAAACTGATGATGTAATCATCTGCTGTGTGAATATCCACACTTGATGGGAAGAATTCCACCAAAGAAATAAGCGACTTCATCACTGTCTATCTCAGTCAGTGGAGGCACTCCTTTTTCTGAAGGATGCTCAGTTGTTCTCCTTTGGAGAAATGTGTGTAGGCTACTGACGCTGACAGGCCAACAGGCTGTGAAACATTCAATATCACCCAGTAAGTGATGGTGAAATTTTGTGAGACTTTAAAAATTATTTTCTGGTCATGGTGTTCTGTGTTGTTGCCAATTCATCACGGATATTAGCTGTTACTTACTGAAATGGCAAACTTAAAAGGAACCCAGTCTTCATCCTCCGCACCTGCACTATATTCTTCCAAATAGGCAAAGAAAGGGAATGTCTTCTACTTACGTCACGTTCGCTAGTCATTCAATTGAGTCATCAGAGGGAAAAAAAAATTAAAGTCTTGTGATAAATACAATTAGAAGCTCTCTCCATGATCATAATAATCATGGAAAACTATCTAAAAGAGGGATAAACCTTCATGTAAAAATCCTTCTGTCTTTCTAATCTTTAAAGAGAGAATATGAACTGTATGTTTAACATTTATGATGTGAAAAGTATTCCAGCAAAAAAGTATTGTTCTGGGATTTGTCAGATATGAGTTGCAAGCTGCACCAGAACAGTCCATCCTGAGACTCAGAAAACAGATAAACTTATGAAAAAACTGTCTTAGCTAAATGGTTTAACAGTAGAGTTCCAATAAAAAGAAAAAAACATGGAAACAGAAACAAGCTACACAGGAGGAATTTAGAAACAGTGCCTGTGTGTGTGAAAGTGTTTCTGGGAAAGCCAGAGCTCATGAAGAGTTGACATTTTCAGTCCAAGTTGCATCAAGGACATGATGTTCTATTACTACATTAGTAGAAAAATACTGAACAAGCAAAATATGAGCCTGGTACTGAATGGGACAGATGATATGGTAAAGACGGACACTGTCTAATACCAGTGGTCGGAAGGAGGTGGTGCAGTGTGGTCTTGTCAGATTTTCAGATGACACCAGAAAGGCAACAGTAAATATGCTGAAGAGTTGTGGTGCCATTCAATGTAGACAGGCTAGAGAAATGGGCTCACAGAAATCTAATGAAATTCAACAAGGACAAGTGTAAAGTCCAGGACCTGAGAAAGAGGAAGCCCTTTGCAACAGCACAGTCTGAGGACTGACTGACTGGTAAGCAGCCCTGTGAAAAAGGCCCATGGGATTCTGGTGGACAGCCAGCAGTGCACCCCTGGAGGGAAGGAAGGGGTTCAGTTGTTCAGACTGAATATAAGTTAAATTTTCCCCTGTGAGGACAGTTAAGCAATGGAAGGGGATTGACTGGAAAGGTTGTGCAGGCTCCCTTCCTGGAGATTTTTGAAGACCAACTGAAAAGCCCTGAGTAACTTTTTCTGACTTTAACATTGACCAGACTTTGAGCAGGAGGTTGGATTGAGAACTTGCTAAGTTTCCTCTCAACCTGTGATGCTATAATTATCTTTTTCATGGCAAGGAAATTTTCACAATCTCTCTTTGATTAATAGCTCTCTAAATTGTTCAATAAGTGGAAAAGAGACTTATAAAGAAAAGGGTAAATATGAGTGAAGACTGAACTCTGCTACTGCTCCCAGTAATAAACATCCATGCCTCTGAGAGATAGATAGGACTTTGTGTTTGACTGCCTCTCATTTTAAATGTCTGTCAAAAAAGATCAATTTTGACCCCAGTGTCAAGATTTTGTTCAATTCCCAGGTGTATTCTTCCTAAGTTGTTAGTTTTCCAATATAGTTCAGAAATTCTTTCCATTCACTCAGCTGTTTTGCACCCCAAGCACAGAGATCCTTCATCACTGATCTGCTCTTCTCAAGCAAACCTTCATATATGTCTAAATAGATGAAGGGTTACAGGGGAATAGGTGTAGCACTGGAGGGAAGTTTAGTGATGAGCTGATGCCTTAGTGAAATTTGAAGCAGATGAGAAAGACAGAAGTCACCTCTGCTATGCTTAGTCATTAGATAACTTCAGAAAACTACTGGCAACAATTAGGAATAACACAAAGTGCCTTATCTCACACACACTGTACCAACAGTACAAAGATAAATATGTACCAATGTTTATCTTTGAAGCAAGCATCAAAATATAACACATCCTTATTTTAATAATGAATTCTATCTACCTGGCTTATTGTTTTTAGAAGTAGGGTAAGTCTATTTCATTTCAATTCCCAAACTGTCAATAGATGGTAATCAGTGAGATTATGAGTGTGAAAATTTACATATTTATAGGAAAAGTGATGATTATTAACATGGAGAGCCTGCTTTTATTGATCACATACCGCTACCTTTTAACAATGAAAGTAAATAATATAGACAGTATTTTAAAGTGAAAGCTTGGCAAAAGTAAGTGAGGGCTGAGAGGGATTTGTGTTAAAACCACGTCTAACCAGAAGTCAGACAGCAGTTCATAGGATAGTTTGATTTTCAGAGATACTAACCTTCAGCAACTGTGACTGATTCCAATGAAAACTACCTGCACTTCCCACCCTTCAGAATCAGACAGCATATATTTAACAAATAGGAAAACCTCTAAGTAGTTTAACTTCACCTACTTCTTAATATCTATATAGGGGATTAACATGATCTTAATATCATGTTGTCTAAGGACTTCGCAGTTATTAATTGCATTTATTAATCTTTATATCACTCCTGAGAATTATGACTGTGCTATTATCCCTACATCAAGGATAGTGAACTGAGGTACACACAGACCGGATTTCACCCTTATGGTAAAAGCAGTAGTTACACCAGGAACTGAACTTATGCTATAAAAATGTGAGGCTAACATTTTCTCCAGTATTACTCCCCCAAGTGATGAGTTGTTTCCTTTAATTATTCTGATTATTTGAAACTGCAAATGTGTATAGAAATGAAAATGCATCAGAATATTGCTGCAACATTGCTTAACTTTCAGATTTTCAAGACAGAGCTCAACTAATCAATCTTCTACTATGGACCTCAAGTCTTATATTCCATTATAGTAATCTTGCTTTATGTCTTGATAAATATATTTTTTATGTTAACTAATTAATCTTAGTTATTTTCCTTTCTTATCGGTGCTTCATATGCCATTGCTATTTGATAAACTTAAATGTATTTTAAACTTTGTTGATTTTTCTCTATCCTGTTCCAATGTAGACAGAGATTGGCAAAGTTAAGATCTAAGACGTAAATTTGGATTATAGACTAAGAGTCTACAATTACCTATTAGTCTGGATTGTGGACTAACACCACCTTGAAAAAAACCCCAAACTCTCAAGAAGCACAATTTCTTGCACTTACAGTTTTATTCTATAACTCTCTCTGAGGAAAAGGAAGTAGCGGACAATACCTATTCCCCAGGATTAGCTTAGCATCTTTCTATGTTTGTTCAGTTCCCCACTTTTAAGCACCAATTTTGACTTTTACATAATTACAGCTACCCTCTGGCCTTGTTTCCCTCTCTACCCACTTTGTTCTATCTTCCCTCTTCCTTATATTCTTTGAGGTTCCATTCCATTTTTTATGAATCCTTCTGCCTCTTCCTCTGAGACATGTGCTTTATCTACATTATGGAACTCAGTAAGAGCAGTGTAGCAATTGATTGGTAGGTCAGTCAATAGTTCAGCAATTGGTAGGGAACTGCTGAGCACCAAATAATTGATTTCCTACCTACTGATTCCTTCACAGCTGGTTACATTTTAGTGTGTCATTACAGATAAAGGGAGATAGAAAATGGAAACTAAATGTATCCATATGTATATTACACATAGACAAAATATCATATATTTTTATGTTTAAAACTTTCCATTCTAAGGTAAGAGCAGATAAAAATTTGTTTAGGTAGCACAGTCATAGTCAACAAGACAGAACACAAATGACAGGGAGGGAGTACATCAGATAATGAAATCCATTAACTTTAATATTGAAAAATGTTGTGAATTTTTTACAGAGCTGTTGTTCAGCAAACTCCAAAGAACTTAAATAATGAATTTGAATAAATTCTATTGATTTTACTATTTTTTAATTACTGAGTTTTTTTAGATTTCGAATAGAAAAAATTCAAACAACCTTTTCACTTCCATATATACTCTTAATATGATGTGCATAATACAATCTACCTTGATCTTAGATTCAGAATTTTACCTTTCAGAAGTTTAAAACCTTCAGTTTAGCCCCAGATTTCACACGCGCACACACACACACACACAAAATCAGTGTCCTGAGCTACTGACCAATCTGGCCTTGTCTGTCTGGACGCATAAGTGAATGAGGCAGATGTGAAGCTGATTGGGAAAATCTCTTGGTAGAGGAAACAAATAAAGATCTCCAAGAATTGTATTCCAAATCCCATTTTCTGTAGATATTAACTTTAGATGAAATTCAGACATTTAGACCTATGGCTTAAGTTTCAAACATATTTATGTCTACATTAGATTATGTCAGATGAGAAGAATACCTGACTAATCTGGTAGTCTTTTCAAATTGAGTGACTGTGCTGGTAGATAAGGGAAGATCAGGTGATGTCATCTACCTTTATTTCTGAAAGGTCTATTGCATGGTCCTATAAAACTTCCTTGTCTTTAAATTAGAGAGATATGAATTTGAGGGACTATTTAAGTCCAAACAGTTGCAGTTTATGGCTCAATGTATAAATGGAGATCAGTAACATGTGGTGTCACTGAGGAGTTGGTATTGGGACTGGTACTGTCTAATAACTTTATGATGATTTAGGCAGGCCAGGTGGCATTGGAACAATACAGAGATGCTGCTTGCCACTCGGGAGAAAATTCATGCAGCCAAAGCTCAGTTGGAGTTGAAGCTGACCGGAAGAGTGGGGAACAATAAAAAGATTTTTTTCAAATACCTTAATGGCAAAAGGCACTGTAGAAATATCAACAGCCCATTACAGGATGAGGTTGGTCACCTCACAAACAGGGGCAGAGACAAAGTAGAGGTGTTTAACACATTCTCTGCCTCCGTCTTCAACATGGATGATGGACCAAGGGGGTCTCAGTGCCCTGAGCTGGAGGACCACGACTGAGAGAAAGAAACTCCCAGCTGACCCTGAACTTATGCAGGATCTTCTGCTCCATCTGGATCCCTATTAATCTATATGGCTGGATGGGATTCATCCCAGAATCCTCAAAGAACTGACTGACGTCATTGCAAAGCCTCTTTCAATGACTTTTGAGTTATCTTACGAATCTGGAAGTTGACGAACATTGTCCCAATTTTCAAGAAGGGTGAGAAGAAAGACTCCAGAAATTACAGTACCCAGTGAAATAATGGAAAAGATTGTTCTAGGAAGTATTGAAAAACAACGCAGTCGTTGTTCTCTTCTGCTGTCCCTCACACATTTTTGGCTTGGATAATCATTTTGCCTTATGAAACATGAAACAAAGTATCCTGATTGTTAGTAACATGGTGCAGGCTTTTCACCAACTTTGGAAGACCTGAAAATAGAGGCTTATTAGGCTCATCTTATCTGAACTGGGCATCCCTCCAGCTCTACTTTATTTGTTTTAGCTGTAGCAGCAGTTTTTCAAAGAGACTAGTCGAGTAGGGCTACTTGGTTTCAGTTTTATTACTGTAATGGCACCATAGTCATAGAATCATAGAATGGTTTGGGTTGGAGGGGACCTTAAAGATCATCCATGATGATTTGGTATAAATACAGGCCTAGGACGATAACAGAGGCATTGAGAAGTGGAGATACAGAAGGTTACTTAGAAGAGTACAGGTACAGAATAGTAGGAAAGGGCACACAGGCTTAACCCTGGCAACCCCACGGCCATAATTTCTTCGATTAAAGAAATACAGACGTGGACCTAGAAAAAGCTAGTTTTAGAGGTAAGAAAGAAAACCAATTAACCATTATCCAAAAAAGCCACTAAATATATTAAATTCTCATGTTGCGTGAGACAGCAGACCAATAAGAAGCAAACAAAGGTGTAAAAGCATGCTAGCAAAATGACAGGTGGATCTTGACATGAAGCGAGGAAATCATTAACATCATCATTATATTACTCCCAGCAAAGGACCACGGATGCTGATACCCTGTTGTGATACATTCCACTGCCAGAAGAAAATGGCTTCAGGACCATTCAGGACGAAGAAAATGGCAGAGGAGCATTGGAAGGGTGAGCACCACATCAGAAAGAGAGGTAGAAAACAAGTATATATATGAGAATTTGAATTGTATTATTACCGTTATTGACATTTTGTCTGTATAGGAGCATCCTTTCTTTTTCTATGATAATTGAGTTGGGACTAATAAAGATCTGACTGAAAGATTCCAATTATGCTAGCAATAGATTCTTGTCTTAATATAAAAGATATATTTCCTCTTTGCCCATAAAAAAGATTTTGAGCATAAAGTTTTGATTTTATGCTGGTTAATGTTATCAAAGAAAGCTACTTTTTCAGTTTCACCAAGGCAAAACTAAAATGACTGAGGTTAGTGTTCACTTCAAATCTTTCTACCTGTCCAAAAAATTCCATTGCATCATTGGAATGGTAAAAATGTCTAACAAATAGTGATCACAAGTATTTTGAGGAACCTGCAGACAATTTTTTTTTATTGCAGTCTACTGTGTTTATACACATACACATACAGACCTGCCTACATACATATGTTTGTATCTTTCATTTCTCTGAGTATCACTTCAAAATTATCATTAGAAGGAAAATAAACTAAAACGAAACAAACAAAACAAACAAACAAGCACCAAACAAAAAAACCTAAACCAAACCAAATAAACCAAAACAAAATGCAAAAAAGTCAATTTAAGTTAAACACTACAGTTAATTTCATTGATCCTATTTTCAGTGAAGTCAAAAGAGCAACATCTCTGACCATGAGATATTTGATCAGTTCATTAAATGATTCTTTAGGACATCTGACTATGTCTTCTTATTGCTGTCAGAAAAAAAAATCTCAGTAGTCATTGACCACAGCAAAACTTTTGTGTGAATGTGAATATATTTTTGGCCACCGATGTGCTTATCTTTCAAAACTGACTTTCCTACAGAAGGGGTACAAGTAGTGTTTACATTTATGATTACCACTTGGGGGTAGGAACTAAAATTCACCTGGTTCATAAACAGGCATCTGAATGCTGCTGCAAAAGACACAGGATGATAAATATGATGCTGGGGATGATTGTAATACCATAGTGTGCACTTATGAATAGCCAACACTTCCCACTAAGATTCATCTGGAGTGTACCAGGAAGACATCACTGAAGGAAGCATTGTTCCAACAGGTTTTAGAGTTCAAGATTGAAAATAAATTTTCTTGGTAGGTGGAGTCCTGTGTGTTTAATAATGCTGAAGATATGTCTTTTCCCACAAATCCACCTCTGACTCTTCAGTTACCATGTATTCTGTAAAGTGTGTGATCTGTCTTTTATACAGACATTCCATTTGCATTTGAAAAAACTGCATTTTTACTGATTTATCATCTACATTCTATTGATTTAGCTACCTACACTTATTTTCCACTATTTCTCTATTTTATTGATATGTTACCAAAGAATAATTATGATGATACTGATTTTTTTAAATTTCATATAACTTACCCTTGAGAGCCTGTTACTAAATTTATTTGTCAGTAGAAAAGCTGGTGACAAATTATTGAAGGAATAGTTTCATGGATTATTTTGCTCCTAATACAATAATAGCTCATAAGACTTTGATCTGTAGTATTGTAAAAATAAAACTGACTTCTGTTTCCTCACCCTGAATGTGAAAACACATTTTGAAGCCTTTTCTTTGCAGTGTTTATGGGTTTTTTTGTCCCTCCTTTCTTCCATTTTCTTTTCTTGAAAGGCAATTAGCATTCTTCTTAATGAATATGCTTCAATTTTAGCTCTTTGAAGTGAACAGTAAGCAAGATTTAATGATGTATTGAAGCTGAGAAAATCCACCAAAAAAAGACTAGCAATTCTGTAAGTATTTTTTAATAGAATGTTGAAACTCTATTTAGCAATAGTGACTCTAAGCTAAAGTTTAGATAGAGCTATAAAATTTATTTTCATTTTCAGTTTTATTTTTGCTTTCATTTTAATTTTATTTTACTCTTTATTTTTACAGCTCTCCTCAGCATCTGCTACTTACTGTTTCCAGGAACAGCAGGGTGGACTCCATAAACTTTAGTCTTACCTACATTTGCCATTCTTATATTTTCAAATTACATGCTTTCATATTACATGCATTCAAATTTTCACATATGTAAACTTCACTCAAGGCTTTGCCGAGATCCTTTGTATTTTGGGGTTTTTTTTCAGGCAATCTACTCTTATGCCTGGATCATAATGTTTTAAAAATCAAGATATGGACTGTTTCCAATATTCCTCTTCATTGTTACTAATCATGGATATTTCAAGGAATGTGAAGAAAGTCAAGACATCTAAATAAGTTAGGAGTATTTCAGATATTTCTCTTCAGAAGAGAGATATTTGTGAAATCCATCATTACTTTCTCATATACGGTTTGAGTAACTCTTATTCAAGAAAGACTAAATCAATGTGGAATTTATAAATACAAGAGCTTTGATAGTCTACTTATACAAAAAACTTACCTTAAAAAAGTACACCAGATATATCTGACCTGCCTAACTCAACCATCTAACTTGCAACTAGGTTTAGAATATCTAATGAAATATTATGTGCCCCAAGACAGTGACCAAATGCATGTGAAGAATAGTTTTGATCTTTGAACTACTGCATGAGAACATTTTGGCTTCTGTATGCACACTAAATTTTGGAAAAATCTTGGTCAGAAGCTTGTCAAATTATGCAAATACAGCATAAAAATATCTATACATGGATTATTATTATTGATACTAGAAATTCTGCAGAAGACAGCAATCTCACGTGCAAAGCCTGGTATGCTTTATGACAGATATTCATCTAATCTGTTATCAAAAGACTGTGAATAAATGGTCTAAGTGATCTTTTCCACTACATCAGAAACCTTTCCTATTAGAAAGGTTTTCACACTGAAACCTTCTTTACCCTAACTAATTCTTTTGTTCTGTCATGGCAGTAATTAATGTTGACATTGGGTTTCTTGCTTTCTCTTTGTATATACCTTTTCTGAATTTAAGGAGTTATCCCATAAATGCTGTCCTTACTTGTTTAGACTAAAATATTAAAATGAAGTTCAACACTTTGAAATGTTTTTTTGAAGGGCATGTTTTCCAAACTTTTGATAATTTTCATTGGTTTAATTAATTGACTTAATTAATTTAATTGATTTGGCTTAACTCTCTTCAAACTGTCTATTTTTTTAATGTGGCTATCCAAATTTAGATCAGGCAGTTGATTTAAATTTATTAATACTGAATAAGTCAGTATTTATGACTTTAGATTTATCGGCTGCATTTTTGTTTAAATATGCACAGTATCATATATTCTGAGATGAGAGTGCTGACTAATACTAAAGTTCATGTCTCTTTTCAGTGATCTTGAGAACTGTATTACTGCATAAATAAATAAATTTTATGCCACTCTGTTTCTATAAAAGAAGCTTTTCACTAATAATTAATATTACTTTTTCTCTTACTAGAGTGCTTCCTAGTTGTTTTCTGCCCTTTAAAATATTTTACGTTCACATTTTTTTCCATGAAAACACTTTTTTCTATTTTTCCAAGCCCTTTCTTCAGGAAGAATGTGATTTGTACTTTTGCAATACTTTTGAAAATATTATCTGAAACATTTAACTTTTGTTTTGCCCTAAGAGTACCTATCATCAGTTTACCTCTATTCTGATCATCCTGAGGGAGAACTGTCACTAAAGCTTGATCAGTATAAAGCACAATGGAATAATTTTATTATTTCACTTGCACTTTAACTTTCATTAAGAGGGCTTAATGGAGTATTGTAACATTTTGAAATAACATATTAACTCATAATAATTTTTATCATAATTAGAATTCCTAGATTATTCTTATAGGTAGTATTATCAGTCAAAAATTTATCTACATTTTATTTCTTTATATGATCATACTTTTTATAAAGTACTTCTGTCTGCAGTTATGCTCATTTCATTGGTTTTTGTCCTATTTCCATAATTTTAGGAGGTTTTGCAGTATTCTTTTGCAAAAAATATCTGAGATGTCACCAAAATTTGTAGCTTTCACATTTATGATTTTTCACTTTAACTCATAGCTCATAAATTAAAGTATTGAATAGTATTCAATCTGAAATGTATTTGACCTGAATTATCCTCAAGGAGCTGGCTGATGTCATCACAAAGCCTCTCAATGATTTTTGAGTGGTCTTGGGAACCTTGAGAGGTCACAGCTGACTGGAAGCTAACAAAAGTTGTGATTTTCAAGGGCAAGAAGGAGGACCTCAGAAACTATAGGCCTGTCAGTCTCCTTTTTCACTCATTAAACATTCCTTTACTATTTTCTTTTTGGTCAAAATAGAACTAACATGTAAACTGTCCTGACCTACACCGGTTTTGTGATCTCCTGCTTTTTACATACTTAAAAAACTTGTTATTCTCCTTTACGCTCTGCTAATAGTATCTCATTTGGAGGCTTCAGCATTCTGACTCTTTTTATGCTAGTCTACAATATTTTTTTTTCATATCCACTTCCTTTTAACTTTCTGGTATTAAGATTGTTTTCTGTAATATCTGGACAACTCTAAAAGTAGAATTTCCCTCCTATTCTCTTTCTTTCTTTAACCTCACCCATACCTAGGATATCACACAGTTACTTCATTTGTTCCATACCTCCTTTTTGGAAGTCTATCATAATCAAATTTCTTTTCTTATCTTTTTGTGCTAATGTAATTTAATGCCTGTGGTCATTCAACACCAGCCAGGAATTAAACTCCAAATAAACCATTCCCTTTCCTCCTGCCCCCCTCCAGTTAGAGAGGGACAAAGGCAGAGACTATGGATTGAGATAACAATTTACTGAAAACAAACAGCAATGGAAAAAGAATGTTCAATAACAGCAGCAATATTAGTAACAAGAGTGTAGAAAAACAGAGGGTGCTTTACACACCGTGCTCATCATCTTGACTTAGTTCCGCACAGCCACGGAGACAAAAGCAAGATGGCAGATGCTTCCTGCAGCCAGTGCTCCCATCCCCAAGCCCAAGCCAATGAAAAACAATGATGGACCAACCCCCCAGAACTGGAGAGTCCATGTTGCACCGTGCCACCACTTTAGACTTTTCCACTCTGCTGGTTTGATTCCGTGCAGCACCGCCTGCTCTGGACCGCTCCATTTGGCTCCGCTGGACTTGATCCCGCATGGCTGCATCCAGCGCTGCTCTGTTCTGCTCGGGCTTGGTTGGGTTCGGCTTCTCTCACCTCAGTTCACCACCAATATTTTTCCCCCATGGCTGCTTCCAGTTCGCTGCTTTCAGAGCTGCAACTTGAGGCCGCATCTTGTCTGTGTTTGCTATTTTTGGAGCCACATCTCAGAGGAATGGGAAGGGACAGGTGGCAGCAGGAGAAGGACAGGGTCCGCAGGGCTGGTCCCAGGAACTTCCCCAAGGAAGAGACAGAAACAAAATGGCACACTTCCAGCAGCATGTCCCTTTTTTCTTCCCCCCTAAACCATGCCCCCCACTGATGATGTGGGAGGTATAGAATAGCAACTCAGACATGCCCACATGGCTCTCAGCTCTACTCCCTGCAAGTAAACCTACAAAAATGCCCTCCACATTTAAAAATTGTTATATGTATCTCTGAGGTCCCAAATGAACCACATTGAGTAGTTCAAACCTGTTATCCCAGGTACTGATTCAAATTTCTGGAAGAAAATCTTTCTTCCCAAAATAACCCAATTTTTTATTAAAGGCATACATTCTCTGTTGTTTGTTTTCCAAGAGATGTGTAAGCAATTGGAAAGTGATTGCACTTGCTGAACACAACAGCATTTCAACACAGTGAAGAAGCTTATTCTTTGCTAGCATGAATAGATTTTGTTGTTTACCTAGACAAATCATAGAATCTAATAATATTAACAAATAACAAATTAGTTTGAACATTTTTCTTTCTTTTTCTTTTTTGTTCATAAGAGTTCTTTTAAAAAGTCAAAGTTTTATGTAATGTTTTTTATCCACAAACCTCACTATCAGCATTAAGAGTGTTAATAAAAAAAAAATATTAAAAATTCTACACAAACACAAACTTGTCTGGTCATTAAAGTTCCTTTAACTGTTCCTGAACTAACCTGAACTGAAGGTTCCTCTAATCACTATCATTTGTATAATTTCCGAGGCATTCTAACTTTTCAAAGAACCAATATACTGAACTGGAACAGAAAATTATCTTGGGCAAATATATTAAATAAAATAATAGACCTCATAATAATGTTCTGATTTGTCCTAGTACTCTTGTCTTAAAACCTATCTACATAAGTTTGAAATCACTCAGACTCAAAATTTGTCTCTGCTCAGTTTTATCTTTTCCATATATAGTTTTTTTAGCATAAAGAGATGGATGCAAAAGAACAATGCTTCTTGGACATTAATTCCTTCAATAATAATAATAATAGTAAAAGCAATTGTGGCAGTAATAATAATCATAATCCTTTATATGTGATGGTCTCTGCTACCAGTACTATTAACTACCAACTTGAGTTTTCTGCTCTCAGAGGTTCATCTCCATGGATAGCAGAGTGAGAGAGGACCCTCAATCCTTTAAGGTAGCTCCATAGATATATAAGACATTGAATCACAGGCCAATTGAGATGTTCTGTCAGAGCTGCATTGTTAATAGCTTAATAATAGGGGTTTTTTTTGAGTATGCTAATAGATTTTTTCCTGGAATTTATTAAGTTGGAGAATGTATCAAAAAAGAAAAAAAGCCACTAAGTTGCTAATTTACAGCATAGGAGACAGGCTTTCAGACTTTTTCCATCTTTCAAATTCACAACCCAAATATTAATTAAAACTCAAAGACTTTTTGGCTGGGTTTTCACTGTAGCTGCCGTCAGAAAAGCAGTCCTTGGTGAATAGTAATAAAGACAGATTACCTTGGACTTCATTACAGCATAATGAAATTTCTGTTACATTTGATAATGTTTATAAATGGCCATTCACTATCCCAGAACAGCCCTGATGATGGTTTATGGAAATAAAAAATTCTCAGGCTTTTAGGATATTATCAAAGCTACCCAATTTTGAATGCTGCATATAGTTGATACCAGTATTAAAGTAGTGAGAATGCACTCACAAGTCAATAAACACCAGAAAACAGTCAGGTCCTGTTCTTACATGGTTTGTCCATGAGTACTCCAAGCAGAAATAAAATGAGACAGTCAAATTTAAAGAGTCTTAAAAACACACATTTTAGCGTGGGGGAAGGAAAAAAAAATACAGAACCTTCTAATGACATATGTCCTTAAAAAAGTCCTAGACTGTAATGCTGTCTTGAAGGACACGTGTGATTATTAAAGAGAAATATTTTTAAAGGAATAAGTTATTTAAAAATTACATGAAATGAAGAGGTGTTGTACTAATTGCTATTAAATTTAATTGGTATTATATTGTATGTATAAGTATACAAATATATAAATCACAAAATGATAAATTTTGGTGAAAAATATTTAATAAAGGACATATTTGGCTCAGAGCATGAGGCTGTCTTGGAAGCACCTTTGCAAGTTTAAAGAGGTGAAAAATATTTCAGTGAAAAATAAGTGAGATGTAAATAAAAATTGAAAAAAATGATTAATTCTTACTAAAGGAAATGTAATGTTTTGGTGTTTCGTTGGCAATTTTTTTTTTCCTGTATGATTTATTGGAGTTTTTTTAATTGAGGAACACTACAATCTTATGACACAGCATCTGTATCTTGTATTGATTGTTAGGACTGATTGACAAATTTTTAGAAGAGAAAGGACATTCTGTTCTTGAAGAACACTAGTTTTAAATCAGATTTGTGTTATCAATGGTTTTAGAAGTTTGGAGGTTTTATTTCAGTTTGCAAGTTCTGACCAGAAAAACGGACAAATCTATCCTAACTTGGTTATTCATCCAGTGCTCATTTAAAAACTTTATTTTCCTGAAATTTTTTATGTCTGATTCAGGTAAAGGATTAAAACAAGGTGTTTCCATGTCATAGTTTAAAACCCTGGATAATGAATAATTACATTCCAGAATAGCTAAAAGAATGTCACTACCAGAAAGTAGAAGAGATGAAAGAGAAATACTGTAATACAGAGCACTGATACGGAGCTTTTCAAGGCCAGAAACAAATCACTAGGCCAGAAACTAACAGCACATAAGCATTTTCTTCATATAATCTAGGAAAGTCATTTCCCTTACATTTCTAACGCACAGACTTCAGTTTCCATTAGCTCTACACGTGCAGAAGGAAGTCAGGGTTGTTCCCCTATTATCTATACATTTAAATACATAAATTGAGTAATACAAATTCTAGATGAAAACAGGTAGTTTTATTCATTACTCAAGGCCAAAATCATAAGAAAAGAATCCAAAAAATACTGATTTCTAGATAAGAAATTTGGAGACTATAAGGAAAAGACTTGCCAAAGTATTCATTTTGTTCACACTACACTGTATTTGTTCATGGTACATAGGTATAACATACCTTCTATCTGTAGATAACAGATTCTCTTGATGAAGGTGCCTTGCCCTTGCCTACTATCATTTATCAGAGATAGATACTCTACACAAAGTTATGTTTACCAAGGAACAACAAAGAATGTGCAGGGACATTTATTTTCTGAGGTATTTGTCTCTGTCTTTCAGGTTTAGGTTAAAGACAGAACATGACTTTGGAATTTTGAATAATTTAATCTTATATTATGAGATAAAAAGCAAAGTATAAAATGGTATTATTAAAAACAGTTATACAAGAAATGTTTTTGTACATAAGACTGCAATAATATTTACAACAACCTATATTAACTTAACAAATAAACCAGAAATAATAGTTATTATAGATGACAAGAAAATCATTCAGGGACATTTTTTAAAGTTGTTATTGTTCCCCAAACTCTACTGAAAGTAGAGTTTTTTTAATTCAATGTTAAACTTTAGATACACTATGTATCTGAACAGAACAAGTCTTTGTGTGCAAGGGGATCATTAATCACAGGCCAAGATTTTCTCAGAAAGTATTGTCAGTCTGTTTACATGCCTCAGAGTGGCTGCCAAATCTCTACAAGTGTCTCTTTTTTAATAGAAGTCAAAATTTGTTGTGATGTCCAGCTCTTAAAATATAGTGAAACTTAAGAAAACAATTTTTAAGTAAAGAATAGCATAGCATAACTTACTTTAACATATAATAGCATAGCATAGCATACTGTAAACTTTTTCCAGAACTCCAATTGGATATGAAAAACAGAGGAAATAATTGTTATACATAATGTAAAAAGACCCTGATAACAAATTTATTTATATATATATGTATATGTGTGTATGTATATATATATGAATATATACATAAACATATATGTATATAAGACACATATAAATCTTTTTAAAACTGCATTTATCAGAAATCCATTGCTTGTCACGTTTTTGACAGGAACCTCTATGGAAGCTTATAAGGTCTATGCAAAATAGTTGAGATCATCAAAACTTCAGTATTTGTTTTATTCTTTTTGTATACATGATTATGGATATGCTTTGGGCGGCATTTTTTTTAATAGAAATTATTATATTTTTGCAAAAATGGATACAAAATTACTGACTATAGGAATGCCTTACTGCTGCCAGAAGACCTTATGACACCTGTAGTGTGCTGTTTCTGTGTTCAATATTTTAGGACTAATCTTTATACATATATTAATCTTTATACATACATATATATATATATATGAAGTGAGACATATGATGGAAAGGGAAAAGCAGGGGTTTTTTAAAGCTGAAATCCAGGACTGGCTCAACAGCAAGTGGGCAATGTTCATTCAGGAAAAATTATAGTTAATATACTTAATTGGAATTCGGAAAGAGGGGAAGCTTCTCTCCAGATGTATGTTTCATAAGCCCTAATTGACTTGCCTTTTCACTGATACGCTTTGTTTTCTTATTCTTTTCATGCTTTTCTGTAAGTGGAGGTGATATATAGAAGAGATTTGGGCTGTAATTTTAAATGGAAGTTCAATAGTACAGAACTGAACCATAATTCACAAGAGATTTGGGGTTTTTAAAATTTCTGGGGAGAAAAGTATTGATGTCCTTTCATTTTTTTAGGGTTTCTTACATTTTTCATGGCTCAGGAATCTGTAATTTAACAGTCTGTGTAGTGAAAACTTGACTTTCTTGTTCAACCTTCATCTTTAATAACCAGGTCTGACCAGCACATAAGCCATCTCAGCACCACAGTTTGAGGACAAATTTTAAAAAGAATTAAGCATAAACTTCTTCAGTGTCATGTAGAAAGTCTGCATAGGAATTAGTTTATGAACGTAGTTCTCCCAAGTAATGTATAGTTGCTTTAAATGTATGCGTAGAAAAACCTCAAACCCTCAGCCAAACATTTTTCAACAATTAAAAGAGAATTGAAAGCAAAGATCATGATTTTTAAGCTTTTCTTCACAACTGTTATTCTTTGTAAAGTAAAGCTACCCATGCTTAGCACAAAATTTAAGATCAAATTCATGCAAACTTATTGTTTATAAAGAAAGTTAAATGTAAAATTGCTGAACTAAGAAGCTCTCACAAAATGAACAAATGAACAAAAATGTCAATTTTTTTCAATATTTTTAAATTATATCCCATGCCCAATGACAAGGAAAACAGTAAATGATAAAATAATTATGAAATCTGAAACAGTATATTTCTTTGAAAGGCATAAAAGACAGAAGAGTTCAGGAACCCTGAAATAGCAGCTGCAAGCACAACAGAACTTCCAAGTCCTGGGTATCATCTGTGTCTTATGCTAATATTTGCTTGCAAGTGATTTTTGTCTCTGCAAGAAATGCTGGATTATGAGCTCTGATTCCTAAAGAGAATGTGAATGTGATGCACTGATTTTGTTATACATATATGGATTCTTTTTGTTTATAGAAGCATATTTAGCATCTTGATAGCACTTAAATATGGTAGTGAAATAACTATAACCTGACTTCCTGAAGTAGTAGAAGAAATGTGCTAGAAACATACAAAATATATTGCCGACGCCTAAAATCTTTCTGACACAGTTCTACACCTTTCAAACCGTCTCTGGCTGTTAAATAAGACAATCTGACTGTATCACTAAAACAGAGGTTTTATTCTTCAGTCCTCTGTCACCCAGAAAACAGCGGAATGGCATGCAATGTTTACATTAAGGCATTTTTATCACACCTAGCCAAGAATTTTCAGGCTACAGGGAAGGAGGCATGCATGGATCTATTTTACACACTGTTACTGTTTTCAAACTTATGCACTCTATTCAAACTTTTTAACAACACACAATTATTGCTAAATATAAATCGGTATATATTTCATAAGTGGTGTTAACTTAACCAGTCTATTCTTTCTTATTTTTAATTTTGGTTACAGGTATTTATCACAGATATCCTTCCACTGGAGTTAGCAGCTTCTTTTCTCACTTTCCCAGGCTTCCCAATGCTGCTTGATAGATTCCAGCATTATCTCTGAGGCCTCTTGCTGGGCAGCTGCTTCAGGCTCCCTAGCCTTAATATCTGTTTGGTTTCCCACAATATATGGCTAAAAAGAAGCAAAGATAACTGAAAACAACCTTAAAGCTGTATACTTTAAGGTGTCTATTATGATGACAATACCCTGGAGATAAATGTAAAAAAATCTACTCATGAGGTTCAATGAGAAATTATGAATGGAAATGGTATATGAGATCACATCAATCTTTCTAAACTTGCAATCCACATTAACAGGGAAATGGTCTTGAAGTGAAATAGAAGATCCCAAATTCCTTCATCTACTCAAGGGAGACTTTTATGTTTAACCTCAAAAATGTAGTTTCTTACTGTACTGGAGAAAAAAAGATTACTTTTATCCTAAATTCAGGAGTCTAATTATTTAACTCCCTAAAGAAAGTAAGACCTAGATGACAAGAGTCCAGACTCTTGTCCAGCCTCTTATTGGTTCCTCCAACCTATTTGGGAAGCTGCCTAATTCCATAATTATCTCAGTTCTGTTTTCTGAAGCTCTTCAGTCACCTGAGCTGCAGCATTGACCATCAAATTGCAGTGTACAGTATATATGAGTCAATGGCTTGTGACCACAATTGGACTTAGGTGCTTAATGACCTAAATCTGTGCTATTAAAGTCTCTCAGCCTTTGAAAGAGGGTAACTTCAAAAAATGGTTACTAGAAATAGAAATCAGCCCAAGTCACAACTGTATTAGACATGATATTGCCTGAACACCTCAGATGATTGAATCTTGGTGCTGGGAATGGTCTCTGCCACTTTGTAATTTACTAGAATAGATGGAGCCTAAATTTATGCTTCTAGGTAGAATCCTAATGGCACCAATGTGCTCAGTGTCAGAAAGCTGATACTACCTGTGGAGCAGCAGTTCTCACAGCACAGATATCATTTAAATCTCATTAAAATATAGCTCATTGGTGAGGGATTTAACTTAGATTTGCAGAAATATAGCTTCAAACATCTATTTTAATTCATTTGGGCTGAGATTAGAGTTGATATTTCCTACCAGTGTGGCTTTATCTGTATATTACTCTAAGTTTGGGAACTGTCAGCATCTCTTTTCAATGTTAATAAGTCTTCAATATCAGTCTTCCCAAAACATTCTGCATTTATTAGGATTCATGTTCATTCTGGTTTCTAATGGTCCAAAACTTTATACTGTTAGAATAGATAAAAAAAAAAGACTGGAAAAGTTATAGCACTTAATAAATTATTGCTCACTGGTCAAGGGTGATGTAGAAGATGAAAGATGACCATTGATATGAGGGGTGACAGGGGACAGAAATCAGGACACCCAGCTCCAACTGGGAGAGCTACTACTCGCAGTGGTGGAAGCCCCCTTACCTCCCCCCATGTTTTGACAATCTGGTTGAAGTATTTTAAACCCAAGAAATTTTAATATTAGAATTCTCAAGTGAAAGAAAACAGCTAATTCTCCCCTAAAAAGTGTGATTTACGTTTGTTCTTTCAATGACAGCTTCCACTTTCCAGTTTTTGTGTCTTCCCACTTTGTGAGATACTGAACTTTCCTTATACATCATATAAAGACTGTGATTAGGATTTGCAATGATGATCCATCTCTTTTGGACCTAGACAGCCTTTTTTTAAGCCAAATGACCTAGAAAAGACACCACCTTTTATTACTAGGGTTATAAAACAAAAAGTAGGTGAATCATCCATCAGGATGTTTATTTCTCTCAACTCAACTCATGGCTAGGCTTCGCGAACGAAGATTTGGGAAGGGCTCTACCCATTTTTCATGCAAGCGCGTTGGTGGCTAAAAAGTTTATTTCTCTACAAGAAAGAAAAAAAAGGTTTAAAGTTATGATGCCAATAACAGAAAAAATTAGAAAGTGTCCGTATGAAAAACATTGTTCAAAAACTCTATAAATTCCAGAACCAAAAGTATTTTATTAGTTTATTAAAGTCAACCTTTTATTTATATATATTCTTTATGTTCACACAGAGCTAGTAAAAATGGACCCTGCTTCATCACTGACTCCACAGTGCTATGAACATACAAAATAAAGAAAAAACCCCGTGATTTCCATATCTTAATTTCTTACTGTTTTTTTCATAAATACACAAAAATATGACTATCATCTTCCAGAGTTATTAAGACTTATTTTGTTTTTCTTGAAAACTAACCTCAAGGGTAGAATAATAGTTATTTACCTAATGAGATAACTTTCTTCAGTACATCAGGTCATGCACAAGGTTGGAATATCTGGGCTATAAATAAGCTAATTTTTCCTTGATTTTAATTCAGGGTGATCCAGATTTATCAGCTGTAATTGTATAAAAAGGGACTATTGTGGGAAGCATGTCCCAAGGTGCAAGAGGAGGGCACCGAAGGCAGGGGACATGCGCAGAGACAGACACTCCTATTGGCTAGAAGTCACATGGGATCAGGGTATAAAAGGGCGCGTGTTGTTCAAATAAACCTCTTTGTTCACCGTCTCACAGGGAGCGTACCATGATTTCTTTATTATATAAAGGCAGCGTGCCACGTGCCGCTACAGACTATGGAATAACTAAATGAGTTATACTGTAGAATACTGCATTAAAAGTGAGACAGTTTAAGTACTTTTATTAATGTGACTTTGTGAGTATGTTTGGTGCAGGGGAAAATATCTGATTATTTTCTTCAGAAGATGTAAGATTCAGATCTATGCGCACTCCAAAAAAAGACCTGAAGTTAAGAATAGCTTGGCAGCACTTGCTGTAGCTGTATCTCTATGCAAAGCAATCCCATGACTGAGTCTGGACTTATAAGGATAGTGGAGAGAGCTCACAACTTTAAACAGACTTGCTCATGCAGTTAGGAAAAATAGAAAATTCTTCAGGCATAAAGACACTGTTGAAAGAATTAATTATTAAAATGAGAAGAATTCACTCTTAAAACCTACAGGTACGCAAATGTAATTTGCAGATGAATATTCAATATTTATTTGCTCTCCATATGAATTGTCCATTGTACTAAAAGTGCTTGAGCTCTCCAGGTCTACAGATAGTTATGCTTTTGTTGGTCATGTGCACCTGCAGTCTGAACAAACAAAACGTCAGCCAGACAGATTGATGGACTAAATAAATTCAAAAGAGTTTATTGAGCCTGAACAGTGAAAGAGTGGGTGTTATGATGTGCAAATAAAGACACGGGAGATATCAACTATATTGTATGCAACCGAATGTAGTAATTGGTTTTGCTTTGATGTTGGGATTTTTTTAATATTCTGTCAGGGATGACGTTTTAAATGCTGACGACTTTAATTTTCTGCAAATTGATATTGGATATCAAAATAGTAAATCATACTCTGGAACACTGGTATATTTATGTGTATTTAGAATTTCCTAATAAAACTACAAATTTAAGTGATTTTGGAGAGAGTTTACTTGTCACATTTCATAGTATTCTGATTCTTTTTTGACATGGCTCACTAAAGAAGTGTTACAATTCATTTTACAACCTGAGTATTTTTGTCTTTCTTATGTACCAATTAATGACTGAAGACCATCTTTTTATGGTTCTGCTATAAACTAAACTCCCTATAGGTAAGTTTCTGTGGTCAAGATCATTGCAATATATTTAAAAGTATTCATGTTTTCTAAGAGTTTCTAAAATGCCATACAGAACCTAAGGATGTATAGACATGAACTGAAAATAGAAGTATTTTATCCAATTATGTAGCCAATAAAAAGCAACCTAAAAAATGTGTTTAGTCTGGGGAGAAGGTGAAGGATATTCTGAAGCGACCCACAGATTAGTATAGAGTACCTACAAGACAAATTACTGAAAGTGTGACTGATGTAAAAATTTATTAGGTCAACTGTTAGGTAAAATATTGTTTTTCATAACTACTATTTCATGGATCCCAGCAGAAATGTTAATCTGGAAATATTTTGAGCTGTTATATTGTTCTGTGAACACGTAATTGTGAAAAATTCCTATACTGTGTTGTAAGTACTTAACGCATAAAATTTTCTATTCTGAACCACCTGTGAGTTAGAAGTCTACAGCAACATAAAATGGATGATACATCCCTTTCACTGTGTTGTAAAAGACTTAGTTTTGCAATTTAGCCATCAACGCACTTGTAGCAAGCATGGATAAAATCCTTCTCAGATCTTCGTTCATGAAGCCAGTCACGACAATGATGATGAAGATGGGTACTAAGTCTAAATAAGCTTTTTAAATATCACACTAAATTTTCAAAGACTTTATGAAAATAACATATGCTTTCAGAATATCACCATGTAAGAAAAGGATTGATCTTAGGATGGGCTTCATTTTCAGACAATGTAACATATCCAGCCTTTGAAAATAAAGTTCCTCTAAAGGACTACCAAGACGAGTGCACAGAAAATTAAACTTTTAGATCATGAATAATTTTTTTTTAAAATAAAAGGGGAGGAAGGTGTAATTCTTTTAAAAGCACATCAAATATGCAAGAAACTGTCCCGTAAAGAAGTAAATGCAACATAATTTTGATTGTACTAATGCTAATTTCTAGTTCTTCTGGGTTTTTTTATTATGGATTATGGCACTATATTTCAATATAATTCTCATTTAAGTTATAAACTATTGGGAGAGTAGTTTCGTTCAGAATTTCTATTTGGAAAAATCTCCAAATGGATTTTAATATAGGACATCATAGTGTCAAACAGATGTGGAGTCAGTAGCTATGAAAAACAAGGTGAAAAAAAGTTGGGAATATAAATACAACAATTAAGTAATAAAAAAATACAATAGATTATCTGTTTGGGGGGGGGGTTGTGTGTGCATAAAAATATACAAAGAGGTATGAAAACCACATGTGTATACATATATACATATATACATATATATATACACACACACACATAGCCTATACATCCATAAACTGTTATATAAAGTGTTTGCCCCTAAGAAGTAGTGTGTTTTCAGGAGCTAAAAATTAGTTAGATTCCTAGTGCATTATATCAATGTTTGCAGGTATTCCCAGTAGGAGGAAGAGGGAGGCTTAGATAACACAGCAAAAGCTGATAAACTTATCTATTAGAAGTCTATTTTAAGGCTGACTGCTTAATGTATCCAGATCCTTTCCAAAGCCACTTTTTTTTTACTATCATATTTATTATATTTGCAACATTTAAGATTGAAATATTACTCAAAATCTGTTTTGTTTGTCATAGTCTATAGAAAAGCTTGCTTGGCTGTTTCTTTTTTTTTTTTTTAATTTTTTGTTTGTTGAATCAAATTTGGAGTAAATGAGCTCAAATGTATTTCCTCTCACGTTACAGCCAAAGTCATCAGGATCTTTTCATTGATTCACTGTTTTGCCCCTGCCCAGGTATCCAGGCAAAGAAAAAGGAAGGCTTCTTAAACATGGTCTAAACATGAGAGCTATTTACATAGCCAAACTGAGACACCCCAGAGAAGGAGGTAACAGAGGTTGTAACAATTGGTGTAATGCATTTTGGTTCATCATGTGCACTGCGAGCCAACTCTAATCTGAGATGTTGTTCTTCATGGGCACTGTGGCTGTCACCACCTCTGAAGCAGAAGTGCTGGCGGGATTTAGTAGCACTTTGACTCTTTCAATGTGTGGTGTTACACAGAGATGCTGTACATTGCTGAGACAAATTTTCCTGGTGTGGGCATAAAGATTCATTTTCCCCTTCATGTACTTCTTTGTCCTCTCACAATCAGGCTTTTTGTTCTGCTGATGGTCCTGATAATTCTTTTCTCTTCCTCCTCCGGTGCAGATTCGGTGGTTTTGATAATAAATTATGAAAAATGTATAGTAATTCAGATGAGTTCTCACCAGCACCTTCCACAGCTGCATTACTTCTTACATGCTGGAGAGATCTTTTATAATGCATATGTCATGTGATACATGATTAATCTTGCCTTTTTTACTGTGTTATCGTTCTGGAAATGACATCATACTACATCTAATAGTCAGTTAGAGGTCTTTCCCCTGTTCAAAGAAAGATAGCGAGGCATGTACAAAAAATAATTCAATATAGGAATTACTTGTTACTATCTTTTAATGGCGTTTCTGCCATTTTAAATGTAAAAAGTATTTGGCTACTTCTGATAAAGCTGTGAGGGAGAGGTTTATTTCAGCTAAATTTAGATGCCATGGTGTAACTTCTGGGGAAATTTTTCTCACCTGTTGTTGACGTTGTCTACCTTATTTCCAAAGGTGTATCTCATTGCTTCCCAAGAGAACCTAGGGTAAAGTGTGAAGATATTAGATACAGTAGTCAGATGACTCCACTATAAATCAACTTTTTAAAAAGAAATTGAAAGATTCGAACCTAAATTCTGATTATTTTCAGTGACACCTATGGTAAGTCAACCCTGTAGGTTTAAACAAAACTTTTTTTTGTGGACTGCTCTAAGAATCAGAAGCACTGGGAGCTGTGAAGCAAAGTTCTCTAACATATGGTCCAACTGACAAGTATTCATACCACAGAGCAGTGATGAATTATAAAAATGTGGTATCATACATCAAGAAGTAATATTGTTATCTTTGAATGAATAATTTCTACAAGTTGTGTATTTTGTGTCCTGTAGCATTTGCTCTCCACTGAAGAACAGTACATAATATGGCTTATCCGCCTCAGGAGAGCATGCTGTGTTAAACCATGTTGTGTTTTATGGTATAGACACATCATTATATCAGGCATAATTTTAATGACAAATTTGAGAGCTAGAATTAAAAACATAAATAGAAGTTAGATCCAGTGAAGAGTTAAGCATTTCCAGAAGGTTTTTCATCGTGTCCAAATGTATATATTTAAGATAGGTGTGATGAATTGCCATCTGTCTCTTTCTATTCAGAGTAGATGACTAGTTCAAAGTATGTGCCAGACTGTTACATAAACAAAGATGCATTAAAACAGTTTCAGGAAGAATTTAAGCTTTTGGTATCAAAAGCTTCAGCTTCTAGACATGTTGAGAAGAGATTCATTCTAGACTGCACCTAACATACACATAATCAGAATCTGCAAGCTAGCAACCCTTTTCTCATTTCAACTGATGGGCTCATGAGAGTAGTAAAATTGAAGGGAAAGTGCTATGTGAAAGGCATTGAAAGACTCATTCGGGATGCTGTACAGAACTGTTATTGAAGCTCTGAAACACTTATTTACTTGATATCCTCCCTAAATAGTCATATCATTTCAATAGGCAGCTCTTTGGAAATCAGACTAAGTTTTCTTTCTGTTTCAAGAGGTTAGATGGCCTGGTAGGATAGATATGAAACAGTATAATTGAACCATTTTGCAGTCCGAAAACATCCCCAGACCAGAAGAAAATGCCTGGGGAAATCCCTACCATTTGTTAACTCTCATCATCAGCTAAAGAAAGTTTCATCCATCATGAAGTAGTAAACCCAGGAGCACCCAGAGCAACAAAAATGCTCTGTGAAACTTGTCTAGTACTTCTCAGCCACAAATGAGTGGGAAAAAATTGCCTACAAGGTTTTTTCTCTTGCTCAGTTCTTAAGAGGGTAGGATTCTGAAGTTCATCATAAGATTCATTTTATTGTACACACTATGCTATAATTTTTTCTGCCTTGTAATTCTTCCAAAGTTTCTACTTCTTCTTACATCTATGCATACAAAGACACCTACAAT
The DNA here is from genome assembly GCF_003984885.1 of Neopelma chrysocephalum. Lineage (NCBI taxonomy): Eukaryota > Metazoa > Chordata > Aves > Passeriformes > Pipridae > Neopelma > Neopelma chrysocephalum. The sequence goes on along the minus strand of NW_020897742.1, from coordinate 4,538,598 downwards.
ATAGACAAATGGGTCTAAACTACCTACTCTAGAGTTCCTTTATGGAAACTGAAAAGAATGGATATAATTCCTCTCTCTCCTTTTAAATATTAACTTTAGGGTGAGTAATTGAGACCTTCACAGTACCTATTGTCTGTAAAGGGAGGTTGTTTCATTATACACCTCTGCATCTTATCCAATGAAGCCCATAAGCAGTGGAGGCAGACAATTTATAAAATATATTTTTGTTTTATTTTAATGCCTGAAGACTCTAAACTGACATTTTGTCCTGGCATTAAGCTGCTTTGAATAGCTGTGTTTTCCCTTGCACAAACATATTTGTTAGAAGTTCTGTTACAAGCACCATTTCAGTACTAAAAAATCGATGCTTTGTTACAAGGCCTGGGCAGTCCACTGTATAAGCCATTCCCTTTGATAATAGTATCCTAAGGAAAACTTGACATTGCTGATTCAGATATAACAGCTGTGAAGTAGTATCGTGCCATTTTTTAGTGCTGTGAAACGTGCTATCTTCGAGATGAAACAGAAAAGTGTAACATTGATCATCCAGGAGTACTAAAAGTCCAGTCATGATCATATTAGCTTCCTAGGTAAGTCATGACAGTCTGTGTCCATCCTGCCAACAAACTGTTGGAACATCCCCTGCCCTAACAGTGTCATTCAAAGCAGCTGTCACAGAGGTCATGGAATCACAGAACTGCTGTTTGTGAGGGACTGCTGGAGGTCATGCAGTTCAGCTCCCACTTGAAGCAGGACCACTGACAATAATAGATCAGGGCACCTGCAGTTTTATCTTACTGAGCTTTAAGTACCACTCTAAAGATGGAAGTTTTTCTTCAGTTGCTCTGACAAACCTGCTGCACTGCTAGATTGTCTTCCTAATGCTGAATATTTTCCTAAGTGTCTAACCTGAAACATCCGATCCACAATTTGTTCTCATTCCCCTTGTTCTTACCATAATTTTTTTACTGACCAGAATGACGCTTGACTGTAACTGCCTTTCAGCTCACCTTTTGAGTCTCCTCCAGGCTGCAAGCTCACCCTTTAGTCTCCTTGTTTTCAGAGAGAACAAGTCCAGCTCTGTCAATGGCTGTTTTTATTTCCAAGAGTGTGAATAATGGTCCAAATGATGGAGATTAATGAGATCATAAGGCTGGAAGTGACCTCATTTAGCTTGTCCATTCTGCCTCAAGTAAGATCAATTGCATCTATACCATTCTTGGCAGATTATTTCTCTAATCTAAACATCTCCAATGATAAAAGCTCTCTAGATTCTCTGGATTGGAGACTGACATTTCTAGTAGAATATTTAGAGACAGATAAATCTGGGCCCAGGAGCTTTTCTCCTGCTACAGCCCTATAGTTGCAGGGCTGCTAGATTTTTATGCCCTCTTACTTTGGCCCTATGCTTCAGCCAGCAGTGAGGATGAGCACATCCCCTCTGTAGGCACACAAACTACAAATAGCTCACACAGCAGTCCACAGATGCACAGAGCTGTGCCTGTGCTGCTGTCCACAAACACACAGTGAACAACACCTATGGCTTGATCCTGTTCCTCCCCTCTTGGGTTAAAGCTCGCTAGTGGAATACATGCATGTACACACACAAATATGTTTATATGTTTCTATACATATATATATATATGTATATATGTACACATGGGCTTTTTTTTGTGTAGCTAGGTTTAGACATTTGGTCCACCCAGTTGATGACTCCCAGACCCTGGTCTCCCCTAGTTGCTGTCACTCAGAGCTGGGGTCCCAAACTCTGCATCAAATTACCATTCCAGGATGTTGTTAAATAGACCTTTTCTCCTAGTGCTCAGCTTATTTGGCTGTAAGTTCTCTAGTATATACACAGAGGCTCAGAGAGGAAATGTAGCCAACCCAAAGATAGAAAAAGGATTTAATAAGAATATAAAACAGACTGCACTGATCAGGTGCAGGGCTTTCCAGATGAGTATACTGACTAACTTCAATTTTCCCTTTTTGGTCCTTCCCCTAAACATTTCACACATTCCAACAATTCCTTTAAAAGAGCTCATGACTTTTGCATAGTCTGAATGTTCTCTTCCCACTGCATTCCAAGAGAAATCCTACACCTTTGTAGGCAATAGCTCTGTGGTGGTTTGAAAAACCTTTTCTCTGGGGCAGTAATGGTTTGCCCCACTGATAATCCTGGACCAATCAAAGGTTCATATGCGCCCTGCGGAAATTACATACCCACAGCAACGGAAGAGAAGGTGGTGAAGTAGTTTTAGAAGGTTGGTAGCCATGATCTGAACCACGAGGAAGCAGGGGGCCAGTGAGCCCCTCTAGGGGCCAAGAGCCCCCAGCCCCAGCTGAGGCTACGGGAGACCCGGTGTAGTGTCAAAGCTGGATCGGGTCCCGTAATCAAGAGCTGGAAGAATTTCCTTACTGTCAGCAGCAGCAGAAAACATTGAAAGCGACAGCGGAGCAGTCCTGAACAGAGACAGCGATGGTTGAAAGCCAAAAAGATAGCCAGGAGCAACGAGATAACATGAAGCCGGCTGAAAGACGCAGAGATGTTCCTGCAGGAGGGAGAGCTGGCAACAAAACAGAGGAAAACTCAACAGAGCTGGTTTGGGTTAAGACTGTATTACTTTCCCAAAACCCAAAGGCTTCCTGAAGAGGAGGGGTGGACTTCCAAACCTTTAGGGAGTCCCAAAATGCAGCAGCAGCTAGAGAGAGGGAGAAAGGAGCTGAAAAACCCGGAGTTGTGCTGAGAGCTGAGCCAGGATGGAATGTGGGGGAGGTGCCCGTGCCCTCTGCTGCTGCTGCTGCTGTTGCTTCTGTCATGCTGGGAAGCTGAGACAGAGCAAAAGAGCTTTGGTAAGACTGAACTGAAAGCTGCCTTCAATGTTCTAGCCTAAGAGGAGTGAAGATCTACAAGGAAATCCCCCGAAGGCTCGGGCTCGGGGTTGAAATTTCCACAAAGTAAGATCCAAAATCCTGACTGCCATACTTAAATCTGCTGCCTTGGAAAAAATGGAGGACACTAACCAGTGCCACAAGAAAACTGAACCAAAGGAACTGTGGCCTGTGCAGTGACAGAAAGACTTTTCTCTTTCCTTCTTGGACTTTTATTGAAGGAAAAGAGGAATTTAATTCATTGTAAATATATATATAAGTGTGTGTAAATAAACCTTTGTAAATATTTTTTCCCTTCCCCCAATAACAAATGGTTGTGTTTTGTCTGAAAACTCTTCACATGAAGTGAAAAAGATATCAAGTCCATACCATCACTAAACCCTCTCACAGGGGTAAATTGTGGGGGGGGGGCCTGAACTTAAAAATTGGATCCTTTGGGAGTTTCAAACCACCACAAGCTCCTTTATCCAGAGTTATTCTTTTTTTGATGGATCTTAGTCGGTTTCACAGCAGAGGCAGTGATCTAATTATTCTTTTCTGATTTTTTTTTTGAGTAGCTTATCCAGTGTGCTCCTTATTAGATTACTATAGTTTCTTCACCTAACATTGTCCTTTGCTCCTTGCCAGGTCTTTGTGTTCATTGTGATTAACCTTCACCCACAAACCATGGAGAAACATTCAAACAAAGTCATGAGATACGTCACAGTGAACTGCTGTCACTACAGAAAAAAAAAAAGATGATTGATACAATAAAGAGTTTAGCAGGCTTGTTTTAGATGGCATCCCTAGAAAGGATTTTATCCCAAAGGTATTGCTCATTAATTTTTCAGCCACTATATGATACCTGAATAAACATGTAACATTTTTAGAGAAATATATCCTGAGTGGAAACAATACTTTCAATATTTATTTGAATTCAAACTTTATGCAGAAAAAAAGAGTGCAAGTACGCATGCAACTGAATTTACTGCAAGATGAATAATAAGCTTAAGATCATAAAAGTAGTGCTTTGTCTTCACACTTAGATTGCTTTCACTCCTGTACAAACCTTAACCTGCTAACCGAATGATTTAAGTGCTTAATCCTTACTCTTGCCTTCATTCTGCTTTTCTAAATGTGCTTTCTTGTTATTTTTGTGGTGATCATTTAGGCTGCTTGCATAACATGCAAAATGATTATATTGGAATGTCTCCAGGGCATTGAAACTTCCATTTATACATTTTCTACAGAGTATTCACCACATACTTGAGTGCATTTTGGTATTGTTTTAAATAAAATTAAATATAAATACCCAGGCATGAATTTACTAGGTTCTCTTCTAAACTAATACTAGAAATAATGTGGCGTTGTTGTGTTTTGGTATTTTTTTAATTGACATCCTGTTCCTACTTTTCAAAATTATTTTTCAATCAGGCACAGAGAGTGTAGAGGAAAATGAATCAGTGGAGAATATTCTGAAATGGAGCTCCATTTAGAGGATTCAGCAATAAACTCAAGGGTTTTTTTATTTAGATATGGCAGACTCAATTAGCATCTCATTAGCAATAAGCTGTATAAATAGGCATGTTCAGCAAAGAGGGAAAAAAGTCAATAGTCTGCTGGCAGCCACTCAGTATCCTAGCACCAAGTTTTCAACACATACAGAAGCTCTAATTAGAAGCTTGTCCATGTGCATGCATCACTCATTAACTGCCTCTTTATTGAAAGGGAATAATGAATTGAGCCCTTTAATCTGACATTAATAAATTGCCACCATTTTGGGAGTATTTGAATGTAAAATGGTGATGTTCATTATCAAAATTATGTTTGATGAGTTGGGTTTGCTCTGGCTCATTGAGAAGAATAATTTTCATACTGTTAGGGCTCCTTCCAAAAAATGAGTCTGGATGCTTATGGCTTCCCCCACAGAACTTTAAGTGAGAATCTGAATCTATGAAGACCAACACTATAAACTACATATGTGTATAAACACCTGGTAGGCAATGCAGTCGCTGATCACAGCCAGCATGGCTTCATGAGAGGAAAGTCCTGATTATCAATCCTGGTGACAGGCTAACACACCTAGCTGATCAAGGGAAGCCAGTTGATGCCATCCTTTTGGATTTCAGTAAAGCTTTCAACACTGTCTCTCACAGGATCCTTCCAGTCAAGGGAGGGGATTGTTCCACTCTGCTTTGCACTGGTGCAGCCTCTCGTTGAATATTTCATGCAGTTTTGGTCACCACAATATAAGAAAGATATTAAGCTGTTAGAAAGCATCCAAAGGAGGGCATACAAAGATGGTGAAGGGCCTTGAGGGAAAGCCATGTGAGGAGCAGCTGAGTGCGCTTGGTCTGTTGAGCCTGAAGAAGAGGAGACTGAGGGGAGACCTCACTGCAGTCTAGAGCTTCCTCGTGAGGGGAAGAGGAGGGGCAGACACTGATCTTTTCTCTGTGGTGACCAGTGACAGGACCTGAGGGAACTGCCTGAAGTTGTGTCAAGGGAGGTTTAGGGTTGATATTAGAAAAAAAGTTCTTCACCCAGAGGGTGGTTGGGCACTGGAACAGGCTTCTCAGGGAAGTGGTCACAGTTCCAGGCCTGCTAGAGTTCAAGAAGCATTTGGATGATACTCTCAGGAACATGGTGTGACCCTTGGGGATGGTCCTTTGCAGGGCTGGGAGTTGGATTTGATGATCTTTATGGGTCCCTTCTAACTCACCATATTCTGTGATTCAGTAATGACTTGTTTCCTGCACCTTGTGGTTAAGATGTGCAAAAGTAATTCAACATGACTTGAAGGTATGTCTTAGGGAGAAAACCACTCTTCTTGCGTTTACAGCATTTCTTCTATACAGCTTGAGTCCCTCAGAAGGAATTCAGCTCTATACGTATGGAAAATATCTGACAAATACTTTGGGCCTAGGCAAATTGTCTATCTCTTGTTCTGAGTCACTTTCCTCTCTTACTAGGTTTCTTTCCAGCTGAATTTCATCTTTTGTGTGAAACAAATAGACAAAGTGGACTATAATGCTTATATATGGCAGAAGACACCAATAGCTGGACTTTGAGCCACGTATTGGTCACCAAACAAAGGTCAAAACTGTGCTTTTGAAAGCTGCATCATGCTACTAATGAGGTTGTGCAAAGACAGATATGTTGTCTGGTCCTCTCTCTGGTACAAAGGCACCCTAACCCCATAATGCAGTGGAAGAAGTAGAAGCTGTTGCAATTTTCCATATCTGAAATGCTCTCAGAAACTCTTCCCTTTGACTCTAGTTATGTGATGGGTATGCTTTGTGTCCTTAGCTATCCATACAGCTACCTTCATGTGTGGGTTCACATGGCTGATTAGAGACGTTTGCACTAGAGGATAAAAACTGTAAAGAGCAAGCTAATAAAGCAGAACTGTTGTACTATACATAAAAGAACGGATAACTCTCCGAACAGGAAATATAAAGATAAATACTATATTGCTCAAGTTAAAAGCAAGAAAACTTTATTCATCTGTGGCTGCAACATAGCTATAAAAATGTGCTTACCAAAACTGTGAAATAGCAAATACGAATTTTTGCCAAAGTAGTTCTACCCAACAGGCAAGATCAACTGTATTATGGAGAAATATCATAATGTTGTCTTTAAATATTCAAAACTCATGTAAAAAACTCCATTCTGACGTGTCTTAATTACCTATCAATGTAAATTTAACAACATCTTGGAGAAATATTGTGAGAATAAAATAGGAAGAAATGCTTATTCACCTTTGATTGCATTTTCCCAGTGAATTCCCAATTCATTAGAATTAGAGACCATGCACACTCAAGTATGGTTTTTGGAAACCATGTTTCTAACACCATGAGTACAACAGTCTATTACCGATTCATCTCATACGATTCTTTCCTGGTTTTGAACATCTTTTCCAAAGAAATAACATTATAGTCATTGTCTGTATTTTTCTTAATAAAATTTCCAGTCTCTGTGACAAACTGAATAACTGCATATAATATTGTATTTTATACAAAGAGTTGTGTTCGTACTTTTTCTTCATGTGACAATGTTTATTATATATAAGGGCTATCAAAGAGCTGTTTCCCTATATTGGCTTATGTTGTATTAAGTATATTCATATTTCCATGACACCCAAATCAGACATTTTTTCTATGCCAAAAGCTTCTCACATAAATGCATCTTGTATATAGTTTCTGCAGAGTAATTTTAACAAAAAAGGATGACTCTCTAGAAATAAGTACAGGGGTTTTTATGTACTAAGTTTATCTGGATTGGATAGAACAGAAATGATATGTGTCTTTTACTTTATTTTCTCTAGCTGTCATGAAGTTATTGGGTGGCCAATGGATATTTAATAATATAATATTGAATTTATTCAGTTGGGTAATCCAGAAGGCAAGCTTTGGGCTACAAACTTGGGAAGAAGTGAGTCTGCCACATTTTTCTTGCCAGCTCACATCAGCTGTAGTTTTTCCTCAGCCTGACTTTGATATACAGACTAGAAACTTCTTGTAGTAGGACAATGCATAGAACACTGAATCTAACATTCTGTGGAGCTTCAGTTGCACTGATCTTAATACAAACATTAAATATGGATAGTTTATAGAAATGATTTCTTAGCTTAGAGAAGCTATTCAGGGAAGTTACTTAAGATGTCTTGTTGATCAAGTAATTTAATGTAATTTAAGATGACGTGCTGAGTAAAAACCAGTAGTAACTTTATGCAGAAGTTAAATAACAAAATTATTTTTGTTTTACCTAAGTCAGTTAACATTCCCACTCAGAAATATTTTGTCCTTGGATTTTCAACGTGGAACAGGAGAAAAAGTTATAGGCCTAAATTCACAGTAAGTCAATATTCTTAATTAAAATCTATTTCACTAGTAGTCTTTCTAATCCTTGGCAGTGCTTTATCTCACTGAAGACTCCAGCAGACATGTGACAGAAGATTAAAATCAGACAGCTGAAGCAGCTACAGCCACCAGACAGTCTCCCACCTTGTCCTGATAGATGCTGCGACTCCAAGCAGAATGCCTGATGTTTTGGAAGAAAGTTTCTAAACGAGCATGGTAAAGGAGAAATAGATTTATAACCTAACATATAGCAATTGAACTAATGCTACGTTCTACTTAGGCAACTGAAAACTTTATCAATGCAACAAATAACTCAGACATCTGTATATTCGGGCAACATCTGCAAGTGAACGACAGAGATGGCTAGGACGATAACAAATTTAGTTATCTGACTTCCATCTGCTGTCATATGCTTCTAGATCTGTAAATGAAATACAAAACTGATAAAGTATTCTTCTTGTGATCCAGGAATTGTTGAGGAAGAAGAGAACTGCTCACCAAGCACACCTTGCACTACCATCCTGTCACTCAAGAAAAACAACCTTTCGTCTTGCATGCAGCAAGCTCCAACAGAAACTCCGTGACATCCAGAACAAGTGGTGGACCGACCTAGCTGAAAAAACTCAATTATGCGCAGATACAGGTGATCACAAAGGATTCTATGAGGCCTTGAAAACAGCATACAGGCCTACATACCAAGTCTAAAGCCCTCTACTCAGTGCTGATGGTCAAACGCTTCTAACAGTCAAAACCTCCATTCTGAATCGATGGTCTGAACACTTTCAGACTCTTTTCAGTACCAACCATGTAGTCCAATACTCAGCAATTCAGTCCATCACACAACAACCAGTGAAACACGAATTGGATACTGCCCCCACTTTAGGAGAAAACCTCAAGACCATACAGCAGGTGCAAATTGGCAAGGCAGCTGGGGTTGATGGAATTCCACCCAAAGTCTGGAAACACGGGGGCCTTGCACTCCATACCAAATTTCATGAGTTTGTGGTGCGCTGTTGGGAACCAGGCAAACTACCATCAGACCTTCGTGATGCAGTCATCATCACTTTGTATAAGAAGAAAGGTACTAAATCAGACTGTTCAAATTACCGTGGTATTACTCTGCTCTCCATTGTTGGCAAAATCCTGGCAAGAATACTCCTGAACAGACTAATACCCGCTATAGCGGAAGGAATTCTACCTGAATGTCAGTGTGGCTTCAGAGCCAACAGGAGCACCACAGACATGACATTTGTTCTCAGACAACTGCAAGAGAAGTGTAGGGAACAGAACAAAGGTCTTTATGTAACCTTTGTTGACCTCACCAAGGCTTTCGATACTGTGAGCAGAAAAGGTCTCTGGCAGATTTTGGAACGTTTAGGTTGTCCCCCCACGTTCCTTAAAATGATCATCTCACTTCATGAGGATCAGCACGGCCAAGTCAGATATGGCAATGCACTTTCTGAGTCCTTTCTAATAACCAGTGGTGTGAAACAAGGCTGCATTCTTGCACCAACCCTATTCACAATCTTTTTCAGCATGATGCTCCAAAGGGCCACGGCTGACCTCGAGGATCAGGACGGTATCTACATTCGATACCGTATTGATGGAAACCTTTTCAACCTAAGGCGACTGAAGGCCCACACTAAGACCTTAAACCATCTTGTCCGGGAGCTGCTTTATGCTGATGACGCCGCCCTTGTTGCCCACACAGAAGCATCTCTGCAGTGTTTAACATCCTGCTTTGCAGACACTGCTGAGCTCTTTGGGCTGGAAGTCAGCTTAAAGAAGACTGAAGTTCTCTATCAACCGGCACCTCAGGAAGTCTTCCATTATCCCCATATCACCATTGGCCAATCAGAGCTCAAATCAGTCCAGCAGTTTAATTACCTAGGTAGCCTCATCTCCTCGGATGGTAAGATTGACGAGGAGATAGACAACAGGTTAGCAAAGGCATATAGTGCCTTCGGAAAGCTTCATAAAAGAGTTTGACAAAATAAACACCTGAAGAAAAGTACCAAGATCAGTGTTTACAGAGCCATAGTGCTGTCTACTCTCTTATATGGTTCCGAATCATGGGTCATCTACCGCCACCACCTGCGTCTCCTAGAACGCTTCCATCAACGCTGTCTCCACACAATCCTAAACATCCACTGGTCAGATTATGTGACCAATACATCTGTTCTTGAACAAGCAGCAGTCACAAGTATTGAGGCCATGTTGCTGAGGACACAGCTGCGTTGGGCAGGGCATGTCTCAAGGATGAAGGATCACTACCTCCCTAAGATCCTGCTTTATGGTGAACTTGCCACTGGCTGCCGCATGAGAGGAACCCCAAAGAGAAGATACAAGGACTCCCTGAAACGACATCTCAGCTCATCATCATCATGGCTAGGCTTCGCGAACGAAGATTTGGGAAGGGCTCTACCCATTTTTCATGCAAGCACGTTGGTGGCTAAAAAGGCCAATACGAGAAAGGCAAGTCCGGTTGCAAAAGACACAGCAGAAAGACTCCTTAGATGGTATATTCTGCAAGGTTCGATTCTTTCTGCGTTGTCTTTTCTCCTCAAGAGTGATCCTGCGTGCCTTCTCAAAAGCATCAGCAGCGTTATAAATGGTCTGTCTCCAGGCCTCCCGATTAGAGGCCAGAGTGGACCAGTTATGGTGATCAATATGCCCGAGGCTGAGTTGTTGCTTCAGGGAGTCCTTGTATCTTTTCTTTGGAGCTCCTCTCTTGCGGCAGCCAGTGGCAAGTTCACCATAGAGCAGGATCTTAGGGAGGCGGTGGTCCTTCATCCTAGAGATGTGCCCTGCCCAACGCAGTTGCGTTCTCAGGAGCATGGCCTCAATACTTGTGATTGCTGCCTGTTCGAGAACAGATGTATTGGTCACATAGTCTGACCAATGGATGTTAAGGATTGTACGGAGGCAGCGTTGATGGAAGCGTTCTAGGAGACGCAGGTGGTGGCGGTAGATGACCCATGATTCGGAACCATATAAAAGAGTAGACAGCACTATGGCTCTGTAAACACTGATCTTGGTGCTTTTCTTCAAGTGTTTATTACGCCAAACTCGTTTATGGAGTTTTCCAAAAGCACTGTATGCCTTCGCTAACCTATTGTCTATCTCCCCATCAATCTTACCATCTGAGGAGATGAGGCTGCCTAGGTAATTAAACTGTTGGACTGAATTGAGTTCTGACTGGCCGATGGTGATGTGGGGACGGTGGGGGACTTCCTGAGGTGCAGGCTGATGGAGAACTTCTGTCTTCTTTAAGCTGACTTCCAGCCCAAAGAGCTCAGCAGCCTCTGCAAAGCAGGATGTTAAACGCTGCAGAGCTGCTTCTGTGTGGGCAACAAGGGCGGCGTCATCAGCATAGAGCAGCTCCCGGACAAGATGGTTTAGGGTCTTAGTATGGGCCTTCAGTCGCCTTAGGTTGAATAGGCTTCCATCAGTACGATATCGAATGTAGATACCGTCCTGATCATCGAGGTCTGCCGAGGCCCTTTGAAGCATCATACTGAAAAAGACTGTGAATAGGGTAGGAGCGAGAACGCAGCCTTGTTTCACACCATTCTTTATTAGAAAGGGCTCAGAAAGTGTGTTGCCATATCTGACTTGGCCGTGCTGATCCTCATGAAGTGAGATGATCATTTTAAGGAACTTGGGGGGACAACCTAAACGTTCCAAAATCTGCCAAAGACCTTTTCTGCTCACAGTATCGAAAGCCTTGGTGAGGCCGACAAAGGTTACATAGAGACCTTTGTTCTGTTCCCTACACTTCTCTTGCAGTTGTCTGAGAACAAATATCATGTCTGTGGTGCTCCTGTTGGCTCTGAAGCCACACTGACTTTCAGGTAGAATTTCTTCTGCTATAGCGGGTATTAGTCTGTTCAGGAGTATTCTTGCCAAGATTTTGCCAGCAATGGAGAGCAGAGTAATACCACGGTAATTTGAACAGTCTGATTTAGTACCTTTCTTCTTATACAAGGTGATGATGACTGCATCACGAAGGTCTGAAGGTAGTTCGCCTAGTTCCCAACAGCGCACCACAAGCTCATGAAATTTAGCATGGAGTGCAAGGCCCCCATGTTTCCAGACTTCAGGTGGAATTCCATCAACCCCAGCTGCCTTGCCGATTTTCACCTGCTGTATGGCCTTGAGGGTTTCTCCTAGAGTGGGGGCAGTATCCAATTCGTATTTCACTGGTTGTTGTGTGATGGACTGAATTGCTGAGTCTTGTACTACACGGTTGGTACTGAAAAGAGTCTGAAAGTGTTCAGACCATCTATTCAGAATGGAGGTTTGATCTGTCAGAAGCGTTTGACCATCTGCACTGAGTAGTGGGCTTTGGACTTGGTATGTAGGCCCGTATGCTGTTTTCAGGGCCTCATAGAATCCTTTGTGATCCCCTGTATCTGCACATAGTTGAGTTTTTGCAGCTAGATCGGTCCACCATTTGTTCTGGATGTCACGGAGTTTCTGTTGGAGCTTGCTGCAAGCAAGACGAAAGGCTGTTTTTCTAGCGTGACAGGAAGGCAGTGCAAGATGTGCTTGGTGGGCGGTTCTCTTCTTCCTCAACAATTCCTGGATTTCTTGATTATTTACATCTCAGCTATGGCCGTATTGATCTACATAACTGGTCTACTCTGGCCTCCAATCGGGAGGTCTGGAGACACACTATCTATAATGCTGCTGATGCCTTTGAGAAAGCAAGCAGGATCGCTCTCAAGGAGAAAAGACAACGCAGAAAGAATTGTGCCTTGCAGAATATACCTCCTAAGGAGTCTTTCTGCTGTGCCTTTTGCAACTGGACTTGTCTATCTTGTATTGGCCTTTTTAGCCACCAACGTGCATGCAACAAATGTGGGTAGTGCCCTTCCCAAATCTTCGTTCGCAAAGCCTAGTCATGATTTTTCTTGTAGAGGTCCGCTCAGAAAAGTATCTCTTTTGTTGTACGTATTCTGGCATTAGATGTCTTCTGGTTGAGGAATCCCATATTGCCAGTTCTAACTATATAATCCTAACTACATATATTTAAGAAATGTATTTGCTAATTTTCTACCCAAGATCATGAAAATGTAGAGAGACACTACACAACCTAAACACTGACTAACATTACACTGAAATTTGTATAATTTCAGTTATAATAAATTATAATTGACATGAGCTGACATATGTTTTCTGTTTCTAGATCTAAATGCCAGAGAATTTTTCTTTTGTATCAGAAAGAAGTTGGATTAGATAAATATGGATATGTCCTTTGTGAGTGACTAGATTTCTTTTAAAGATGAATCATTGTGATATTTCTGTTTGATGCATATCAAATTTCCAACATAACCCATCAACATGAAATTGCTTCTGCTGGAGAAGTTTTAGAGAAACTCATCAGAAAAAAATTAGTTTTCTAAAGTGTGAATTCATATATCTAACTTGCCATTTCTCTTCCTTTATGGACAATGAAGAGAAATAATAATTTCTAAGAATGCCTACTATTTATTACATAGACACCTGATTATTTATTTAAAATCTAAGGTAAACTACTAAGATAGATTACATAAAAGAACTCCAGAAGTGTTTCTCTATCTTCATGAGTAATAAAACTCTAGGATGACTGGTTGAGATATAGGCGTCTTTAGTAAAGTTCAGTGGAAGAATCCTACCCTTTTGACAAAGAATATGTCAGTTATATTGTCACTTAGCAGTCGAGGTTTCCTCTACAGTTAGTAGAGGGAAGTCAGCACCTCCATAAGGTGCTTCATCTCAAAGATCATTGAGTTTTTTAGGGCAGGATAAATTTTTAAACTGGCATCTGAAAGCCACCATTTATTGCCACAATCTTGAGGGAATCTAGACAAACAGCTGAACACAGCATTTCAATTTCAGGTAGCTGTCAAGGGAGATGAATCTTATCCATTCAAACTTTAGTATTTACTTTTCCATTTTTCTTAATCATTGCCTATTTGAAATCCATTTCCATGATTTTTTAATAGTTTTTCAAGACTTTATACAAACAAGCATAAACAGACTTAATACATGAAGGTTATTTCTGACTTCTCTGCACACTTATTAGTTTGTATCCAAACATACTGCTTTCAAGTGTTGCTTTTATGAAGTTCTTCAGGATTTCTTCTGTTGTTTTCTTATATTTGATGAATAAAAAATGTCAACATCTTCCAGTATTTCCAGAGCTAAAATTAATTTTATTGAGTTTTTCAACTATAAATTAAATGGCAATTACAGAATACAAAATATGCTGTTCTGCATGTGTAACTGAATTTATAGTATTTTTCACATTTAAAAAGTATCAAAGAATCATGCAATAAAAATGTCCAATTAAAAAAAAATATTCAAAATGCAGTAGAACTTCATTGAAAAACTGAGTTTAACCTCTAAAAATTTTTTTCTAATTATAAATGTAATTATGCAGGGTTAGAGCAAAGATGTTTTCTGTTTGTTGGGTGTTTTTGTTTGGTTGGGGTTTTTTGTGTGTTGTTTGTTGTTTTTTTTTAATATAGTCATAGTTTTACATTATAAGTCTGGAAAGCAACTGGCTTTGTATTAACTTTTTGCTTCAGAAGAGAAAAAAATATATTTAGCTTACTACCTTAGATGATGTTGGCCATCTTACAAGGCTCAATAAATCTCTTTACCTTATGCAAATTGTCCTCTTTATCATGAAATATTTTTCTCAAAGAAAAACATTATATTCTGCTCATTTGTATAGTTTAAAATTGTACAGTTTAAACTTCTCTCTAGGTCTGTAGTCACAGGATTTATACACAGTTGCTATATGATACAGAGATATTCCAGCAACATTAAAATAATTATTCCAACAAAAATCTCTTTCAGCACCTTCATGGCTTTAGGAGGCAAGCTTTTAGTCTTCTCCAAAAGATGGTCAAACAAATATTAGCTGCATTTTGACTGCTCAGACAACAATTTTAGGTTACTTTTGGAAGTGTTTTAAATCAGGAATATCCACAAAGAGAATCTAGGAAATATAGAGCTACAGTATAGAGACCCAGCAAACATCCATTACATGTAATTCATATAGTTTCATAACATGACATCCATCTCCATACATTAAAACTGTGTATTGTAATAGTTAAAGCTTAAGGTAACAGGTTTATGGAAAACAATTGCAAAATACATATCTGAAAAGAAGCATTGTCGTGATTTCTTCTGAATCAGTTAATATTTTTCTGTTTATCCAAACTGAGCACATTTGTACTTACTTGCTTCTCTCTTAGATACTGGCTAAGCTACTGAACTCTACAGTCAGACAAACTAGGGATAAATGGAATATACCTGCAACAGTAAATTGGACTAAATGAGAAATTGGATTACCTATACTGTTAATTTGTTAGAGATCCCTGGCATGGGTTTGAGTGATGTGAATTAGAACTACACAAACATTTCTCAGGCCTAATCTGAGAGTTAGTAAGGATGATTAGGCAGGGACTATTTCATGAAAGTGGCTTGGATGCATCACCTTGTTTTGGCTAGTACGAGTATTCAATAATGCGAAAGTTGATAAATCATGCTAGCTGGGCTGAATGAATTCCATCTTGCTTTGGTTTACTAATATATACAGACTCTATGTGGTTTGAGAAATTCATGAGTTTAATGGTCTGAGTCAACTGAAAGAACACCCAGCAAAGTGCTCCTGGGAGCAGAGAGAGCGAAGGAAGAATAGAAAAGGAGGAAGACAGATGTGAAATGGGAAGGAGGAAAAAAGGCACAACATACCTGAGGCAACCACGGACTCTTAAACTGGCTCAGCTAGTCATGAAACAAGAGCTCAGTACAGATCTTTACAGTGAAAGTTGGGGTTATTAAATTTGGGTAATTTTATATTTAAATTTTACAATGTATACTTGCTTAACAGCAAGATGCATCCAGGAAAAGAAGATGAAAGTGAAGATATAATTGTAGTTTATAACAAGTATTTAGGGAACAGGAAGCTTTGCTTACTTACAATGGATTTTGGTCTGTTTTTTTTTAAAATAAGGATAAGAAATGGGGCAGAAAAAAATGATGTAACAAAAAGGAGTGTCTCAACCACCTGATAAACAGTAACTCCTTTCTAAAATGTCTGCTCTGTGCTTCTACTCTTCAGTCACCTGATGCATATATCTGTGTCCTAGTCCTAAGACTGTTTAGGATCCCTGTACCTTCCTGGAAATTTACATAGACACAGATGCATATGGCAATCTGGCTTACGTGAAGGTCAGTCACGCTATGGCAGATATCAGGTTATTGTGGAAGAGAAGAGGACAAAGCTTGTTTGGGAAAGAATGTAAATGTGCCATGCTCTCTGACCCCATGAGTAGTTTTGCTATCCTGGGACAACCCAGACTTTTCGTAATTGTCTTTTTGAAAAGTCCAAGGACCAACAAGTGCTGGTGCAGGAGAGACACAAGAGCCATGTATGGGCAATCTTCTCTCTCCCATGCAGGTACCAACATTGCAATTTAGGACCAAGGAAAGAGAAGGATAGAGTAAAGGCAGTTTGAGGCCTAGAAAATATGACTGCTGTAAGGATTTAGGATCCATATTGTCAAAATCAAACATGGATATGCTACCAGTGGGCCTCATGTACAAAGGGTGCTCAGCTTCGTAGGCCACAGATTTCCTCTGGCTGGATTGCCACTGTACCACACAAATGGTAAAACTCTTTCCATTCGATTCCTGAACTTGGCTAAACAGGAACGGATCACACACAGCTCTTGCAATCCTTGATATTGTAAATTTATTTTATTCTTAAAAAAAGTAATTAAGGTAACACTCTTTAGCCAATCTCTCTAATACTTGGCATTTTTTTATTTTCATATTTTACCATTCAGACTGGTTTGATCAAATGGGAGGAATAGTCAGTCCTATTTCATATTGTGCTTTTGTAACCAGACCTTACAAACCGGCAATGTAAAAAAATGAAAAAAGATCTTCTATCTCCTTAGACAGCTTACACTCTATACTCAAACAATTTTAAAGTTAGTGATTGAGTTCAAAATAAATTCAGAAAAATAGATTTCAGTTAGAGGAAATGATGTTGCAATACAAGTCTAGAAACAGCTGAACTCACAGGGCAAATTGTCTTTACTGCACTAAACCACAGTCAATTTTATTGCAGCTGTGACACATTAAAGAGAAAGAACTATTTAGTTTGAGCATTTTCAAACTGTGAAGGAAACACACTTTGAAAAGGGGCAATCAGGCAAAGTTCAAACAATTTTTAGTATCATAGAAAAGATGTCTTTAATGCATTATTTAAGTACCAGCTAGGCAACAATCTTTTTATGAGCTGTCAGTTGAAATATATTCAATGGCAGGAATGACAATGCTTTAGGAAAACTTAGAAAGGCTCTGCACAAAGTGAAGGAAAGGAGACTTCAGCGAGGAACTTGCCACAGTCAAGTAATATACTCCTCAATCTCATTTCTAAAAAGACTCATCTTTCTCAGAAGTTGTCCATTGTCCTTCAGGTCCGGAATTCAAAGTTATTTTTATGTTAGAACAAATGAGGGAACATTTTTCTGAAAAAGAGCAAAAGGAACGGCTACTACAGATTGCAAGGAGTGACACTTTGTAATGCTTTTTAAACTTTATTTCTCAATTGCCTGGAAAATATCCTTTTTTTTTCCACCTGGAGGCTAGGACTCATTGCAATAACTTTAGCAAACTGAAAGTTAGAAAACTGGTCTATGCTAGCGATCTTTTCAAAGCTAATAAAGAAAGAAAAAAGCTGTAGAACTACTACTCATCCGACTTATATTAAACACCTGATTGTGAAGGAATGAATTTCCTTTTCGAAGTGCCAGTGTTTATCTTGGATGCTTCCTTCTCCTAAGTCTTTGCAGCTCTCATGATTCTAATGCAGTCTTTTTCTACTTAATGGTATTAAGAGTTCAGAATAATGAAAAGGGTAATTGTAAACCATCTGTAGTATTAATAAATCTGCAAAGTAAAATTTTCCATAGCACACTTTAAAAAGGTATATTTTACATATATGTATGTACCATCTAATTGGAAAATAAATTTGATGCTGTCCTTGGTATTCATTTAGCTGGCCTTGTACACACAAATTAGTTTGGGGATTGCTCATATAATTAATGACTATTTGTTTAGAAGAAGGGTTTACTGCATCTTTGTGTATTCCTCACACATTAATTGATAGCTAATCTTGTTTTAGAAAGAAAAATAATAAAACAATAACTTTCAGTCTAACCTATTTTTCCTTTTCCTGAGCATAACAAGTTGTCTTTGAGTGAAACTGGGGGAGAGGAAAAGATTTTGAGTATATAAACAGGGTAAATGTCTTTGCAAAATTCTTAAACCAAGTTAATTCATAGGTAGTATAACATTAACCTTAAAATTGTCTTGCCTAATGTCAGGAAGCTCAAGTAAACCCATAAAATAGAAAGTTTATGTGATTTATAGAAAGAAGATACAATGCAGACAATGCCTTTACCTCTTCAGTCAGTAATTACTAGGAGCATATTTTACAGTGCTCAGGTTATTTCAAAGAAACTTTTAAGTTATACAGTGCAGGAAACAACCTTTCCATGGTCAAAAAAAAAAAGAAAAGGAAAAAATAAAGAAGAAAAAGATGCTGCTTTGTGGGTTATTTAACTTTCTCAGTAGACATCTATGAAAATATTTTTGACAGGTTTGAGGATGGCTTGGTATGGGAAGGCATTTTCCCTAAAACTCTCTCTAAAATATTCTTCTATTTTGCACAGTTAAAGTGCATTTATTTTCCTTAAATACTTTTCTTATTGAAAACAAGGGAAAAAAAAGAAACCAATAATAAAGGTAGTCATTTATTTCAGGAATTATTGTCTGTACATTCCCATATCTTTTCCCAAGCATTTATACTAATGTTTTTCTATTCCCACAATTTTTGACAGCTATCCTCAGAAATTCATGATAAAATATAGAAATAAAAATGCATTTGTTTTACTAGGATGTAAAGAAAAAGTTGCTTTTTAAGTGTATATTGGAAGCTTTTGCTAGAAAATTACTTAAGTCTAAACTCTCTGCTGATGTCTTATCAGTGTCACAATGTGTTTCAAGCTTTATCTTCAGTTTATCTTCTTATAATATTTTGACGTCTTTTCAGACTGTACCTACATGCATGCTATTAAAAACCCAGTCCTTAAAGATTAAGAATTCATATTTTATTGGGACTGTCTCACATGTGGTTCTGGTTATAAATTATGCTCTGAAAACTCAAGAATTAATGAGGAGCATGAGTAAAAGCAAAATTTTAGAAATATTCATTATCTCCAGAGAACTGACAGGAGTTCTTAGTGTCCCAAATGTGTAACTACAACAAGAAAAGAGAAAGCCCAGGCCCTCGCATACCCCAGATCCAGTTCACTAAAATGGAGATGGATAACAAACAGTTTTCATAATGACATGTGTGTATTTTCTGAAAAAAAAAAAAAGTGGCAAAAGGTTTTTTTGACCAATGGACTGTCTGAAATGCACAGAGACTGATATTACAGCCCATGATGAACCATTAGGAATTAAACAATGAAAGAAAATCTAGACTACCTCTAAACAGTTATTTCTTAGACCCCAAAGTTTACAATTATTGGCTTTGAAAGCAATAGAGAAACAATGATCAGACTGGAAAATAAATAGGTGAAAAAATGTGGTAACTTTTGTGCAAAGAAAATGCGAAGAACTAAAGAAGAGTAAAAAGTCTGATCAAATAAGGATATTTAAATGTCTGTATTTAAGAGGCTTGCATAGATTGAGGGAAAAAAAGGCATTTTACTATAGTTCAGATGTTCCATTTAATGATGTTCCTATAAAGAGCACCTAACTTAGCTATGATGTCCACTGGAAAGTGGGATTCAGCTGCTGATTAAGAAGCTCAGCTTTGTGTATCTGCACAGAGGTGTGCTATGTGTCTCCCACTCTCAGCAATGAAGGTCTCATTAACACAATGAATGGAGCTTGGAAAATAATTCATTGTCACAGAATCACAGAACGTGCTGAGTTGGAAGGGACCCATAAGGACCATCGAGTCCAGTTCTTAGCCCTGCACAGGACCATCCCCAAGAGTCTTACCCTGTGCCCAAGAGCATCATCCAAATGCTTCTTGAACTCTGTCAGGCTGCTGTGACCAACTTCCCCATGGAAGCGACCAGCTGTTCAGCACCCAAACTTCACCCTCTGGGTGAAGAACATTTTCCTAATACGCAGCCTAAGCCTCCCCTGACACAACCTAAGACCATTCCCTCAGGTTCTGTCATGGTCACCCCAGAGGAGAGATCAGTGTCTGCCCCTCCTCTTCCCCTCATAAGAAAACTCTAGACTGCAATGAGGTCTCCCCTCAGTCTCCTCTTCTCCAGGCTGAGCAGACCAAGTAACCTGAGCTGCTCCTCATACAGCTTCCCCTCAAGGTCCTTCACCATTTTCCTTTGGACGCTCTCTAACACCTTTATATCTTTCTTATATTGTGGTGCCCAAAACTGCAAAAAATAGTCAAGGTGAGGCCGCACCAGTGCAGACTAGAGTGGGACAATCTTATTATAAAGCAGACAGAGTAATTAGTTTGTTTTCAAGGAATTATTTAATGGTCCTTAAGATGCCGTGAGTTTTCCAGGATATTCACATAGGGCTCGCAGAGGTAACAAGGAGATTATAGGAGGCCAAAAGCCTCTACGAATGTCAAATAGAAATTACATTGGTTGTCCAAGACCAACTGAAATTACTCTAATATTGTGGTTTTACACAAGCCAGCAACCAAGCTCCACGTAGCCACTCTCTCCTCACCAGGAGGATCAGGCAGAGAATTGAAAGGGTAAAAGCTAAAAAACTCATGGGTTGAGATAAAGATGGTTTGATAGGGAAAGCAAAAGCTATGCACACAAGAAAAGCAAAAAAGGAATTAATTCACTTCCCACAGGTAGGCAGGTGTTCAGTCATTCCCAGGAGACCAGGGACCCATCACATGTAACAGTGACCGGGAAGGATGAATACCATCACTCCAAACTTCCCATTCTCCTTCTTTCTCCTGCCTTTATATACTGAACATGATGTCATATGGAATAGAATATCCCTTTGGCCAGTTTGGGTCATCTGTCACGATTGCATCTCCTCCCAAATTCCCATGCACCCCCCGCTTCCTAGCCAGTGTGGCAGTAAAAGGAGCAGAAAAGGCCTTGGTTCTGGGTAAGCACTGCCCAGCAGTAACAAAAACATCTCTATATTATCAACCCTATGTTCAGCACAAATCCAAAACATCCTCATACTAGCAACTGTGAAGAAAATTAACTCTACTCCAGGCAAAACCAGCACAACTGAATGCTTATTTTAGGAAACTGAATCATAGCTCTGGCAAAAAAGAGTTGAATATTCATTCTAGGACATGACTGACTTTTGATTCGAAGTTCAATTCATTTGTCAATTTAAAAGTATAAAATGCCATTTCAAATGTCCTACAGCTCCTGGTTTCCATCTGCCTCTCCAACAAGGTATCTACATTCCATGGGTTTTAAGCTGTATCTGCCAGTTCTGTGTAGACTTACATGAACTTTGTATGGGTATAAATGCTTCTATATAAATATATTTGTTGCCTTTATCATGAACTAAATCTCACAATAGATACCTAAATTTTGGTGCGAGATCTACACTGCCCTGTATATGTCCTTCCTACTTTGTTCCCCTCAGTCCTGAGGCATCAAATTGTCTGAACAAATCTAGATGAAACATCTGAGCTATCTGAATGTAATTAAAGTCTACAGAGATCAATGTCTTGCTTTCTAAAGAGAGTACATAAGGAGATTGAATAAAAGGAAGTTTTTCAACTCTGTTTAAATAGGCTTAATTTCAGCAATCTATCATTTGCCCTTAACTCCTCTTTTAAATGGTTGTGTCTAGACAAATCAACTTATTTATTTTTTATTAGAAAAATTTTCAAGACTCATTATGCTTTATAGCTTATAAAACTGCCCTATGCTCACTTTTTTTTAATTAGTTATGTCCTATAACACAATTACAAGATATATCTTAAATATTTAGGGGTGCATTTTTAGACCTTCATTTGATCTTAATACAAATTTAGGGTCCATCTGAAGACAGATTAATTCCAATTCAGCTCATTAAAGCGTGAAAATATATGTCTAATTTTAATCATGCCTATAAATTTCCTTATTTTAAAATAGCATTTATGTACTCTGTGTTCTTCTGGATGTAATTTCAAAGTGTAATTTCTACTGAACACACAAAAATAATCTCCTAATATCTTTCCGCTTCCAAGTTTATATTGTTCAGTGTGAGCTTTTTCATTGAAAAAAGAAATGTATGCAGATGACTAATTTTTTTGGTTTGGTATGAATAATTTCAGGCTTAAGGTCTTAGACTAAATTGCAGGTGCAGGTTCAAAGAAGTAAGTGATTGGAACAGATCTGAAGCCACAACTGGAAACTATTGAATAAATATGAGTTATGAATTGTACTGAGAATTCAGAATGTGAGAAAATGCAGAGCGTGGGTGAATTGCATCTTCTCAATGCTCATGCTCCCTGGATTATTGTGAGAGTGCATCTGATGCTCACTGATGCATTCATTTAAATGAAGAAAGGGAACTTAAAGGTCCATGTGGTCTAAACTGTGTATGGCAAAATATGGTGTCTGAAACATTGTGCTTGTTTTTATTGTTGTTAGAGTTCATGTTCTACTTACTTAAGAATAGTTTCATGATTCAAAGTATCTCTGATGTAATGATTTTTTACCTTAAAATATCTGTCCTCTATCTTCACCTATCTAATTTTACATATGTATATGCGTCTCAATATAACAGTCTTCCTAAATTCACCCTCGGGAGAATCTGTAAATGTATATCAGATTCTGAATCCCCTGTTCACTGTTTGTAAAACAACATCTCTCCTTTTTCCTGTGGGTCTGACAATTTTTGTTCACTGCTTATTAATATTTTAGGTTGCCTTTGTGATCTATTCAGAATTAAATTTACTTTGTTTCCCCAGAGAAGTAATCACAACAGATGTTAAAGATATTCTGTATATTTTTTAAAAGTTTAGTACAGCACGTCTACATTCTCTGAAATAATTGTGAAAATATGAGCTTTGCCTCTTTAGTTGTTGGGTGTTTAAATTTTAGTCATCCCAGTTTACACAGTCTACCTTAGGCTCCCTTTAAAATCAAGGGGGGAATAAAGGCAGCTCAAAAGATGGTTCATTTGACCTTGTTCAAATCCTTATTTCAAGAAGGTGTAAATCATCCTTTGAAAGTGCCAATTTCTCTTAATTAGCCATAAGAAGAGTTAGTGTGATTAGCTCACAGGCATATGTCTACTTCCAGTCACTCCAATCCTGGTTTAGCTGTGTAGTGCAATTTAATTTTTTACTCACCCATTTCCCTTTACTATTCAAAGGCTCACACTTTTTTTGCTGTGAATTACAATTCAAGAAAAAAGTCTTCTAAAAAATATTTCACAGGCACATTGACTTATATATTTAAGAATTACTAAGAACCCTATCTGTCTTATCAGACAGATAATTTAACCCATTTACACGTAATGTTGCAGTGTATGAAAAGATATTGCATATTTTACAGTACATTTTAAAGTAAATTAACATTCTTAATATTTTAGTAGATCTATTCTAAAATTTACATTTTACAAAATTAATAAAGTATATTCATTCCTATCGCTAAGTAAGAAGAACTATGCATGACTATTCTATTGGTCCTTAGCCTGTCTGTTGTAATAGTGGATGCTTCTTCCTATAGATCTCATAAAGTCCAGTTTTCTCCTTTTTTGCTGTAGTTGTTGATGAAGAAGCTATGTTCTATGCACATATTTTATGTATTCCACATCTATTTACACACTTACATGTTCCGTATATTTTTGAAATGCTAGTAGCACATTACCATGTGGCTTCTGCAGGAATGGCATAACACACATAAGGTAGGATGGTACCTGGAATTGATATATCCCCACTTCATGGTGAGGAACACAAAGCCTTAAGTGTGGTTGTAGATGTCCTAGACTTATATGTAAACCAAGTTCTCCTGTCCAAGCTGTCACTCCAGAAAGATGGAGAGACTTACAGGGCACAGAAAAGAACACTAAAACATTCCAAACTGCAGAGAAACACTACCCAGGGAGTTGTGGGAAAGGGCCCATGGTGAAAGAACGCAGACCGATGAGACAGGAAGGTTTGTTTGGCACTCCAAGAGCCTTGGGAATCATCAGCAGGAGCTACTGCAGACAGAGACAAGCAGCAGTAATGAGACAGTCTCTGCCTCCCATTGCTGCTTCTCTGAGCCATTCATCCCTCAAGTAATTTAATAAGTGTTCCATTAAGAAAAAGTGGATGCCCAAGGTCCTCTGCTGTAAGATATAGCACACAAAGTTTCAAACAAGGCTCATAATGGTTTTTGGGTCTCTGTGCAATACTATAATTTCTAATACATTCTTTTTTAATATGAGCAAAACCAAGGAGGGAAAAAGTGCTTGTTATAAGAGTGGTGCAGCAGACATTATTTATAAAACGTGTATTTTATCTGGGATGGATTGCATCTTTAAAACAAAAGTGTCACAGGCACCAACCATTCTGAAACATTATTAAAAATCTCCGGGTTTGTTCTCAGTTGTGCCTCTGAGGTTACATTTGAGCTTTGAATCTTATCTGCTCAGTGATACCTTTTTCAGAACATTCTGATTGTCAATGGAGTACAAAGAAGATTTGATTTAATTTGATTTATTGTTTATTTTTGTAAGTGGTTTTTCTTTGTAGAATTTTATTAGTAAATCACCTCCAAAAATGATGCATAGATGTACTAAAATTGAAATAATTCACACTTTTATCCCTTTGAAATCAAAACATTTATTTTTACACCAGGCTTTCTAAGAGTTCTTATTAGCTTTGCTGATGAAACAACACAAAATATTTATCTCCTCTTATCACGATGAAGAAAGGAAACTCATACATTTAAACACAAGTCGATTCATTCCCTCCTTCTCTCATTAATTAATATATGTTTTATTACTATAGATAAGAAAATCACAGGAAGTCTAATTGGACAAAAGAGTGTTGTTTCTCTTCTCCCCACCCTTAGTAAACAAAAAAGCTATAGAGGGATAAGAAATTCCCTTTGGAAACTTCATATTAGAATTTTCTAAAGATAAATTTATGACTGTATGAATGACAGATTTGACAGACTATTTGTCTTCTGCATTATGTGCAATACTATAGCTTTATGAATTGATTCTTCATTTATTCCTTGAGCTGAGTAACCTCAGCATTACAAATGTACATTAGTACTCCCTTTAAACATAACAGAAGCCATAGATAAGAAAAGAACAATTAAAAAAAAAAAGCTTAAACTCCATTTAAAAGGAAGAAAACAGAAGAAATAAGGGTTTTCTCTGCACTACTAAGACTTTGTGTAATCCAATAAAGTCCAACAAAGTGAAGAGTGTCAAGTCTTGTCCTTTTAAAGGGGTGGCTGCTTCCAGACTGATTATTAATATCAAACCATTGAATGGGGGAGAGCTACTTGAATTGTCCAAGTGCTTGCCAGGGACCAGTGTCGTAATTTAATAGTACAGCTGATCTAGCTCCAGTGCTTGAACACCTGTCCTGGCCCTCTGTAGTTGACTTATGTGAGCTGCTGAAACACCTCTCTGTGCTTCCACAAGAGGAGCAATGCTTTGTATCTGTCAGAGAAATTCGTTTTCAAAACCCAGCCATCTAGTCTCTTATAGTGACTATTTGAAGGTTGACAGGAGAAATTATGTGGATATTTGAAAAACATATCTCAGAATATGTGATTCAAAGAGGTCACCATAGAATATTTGATTCAATGTGACTCCACCCCAGTTATGCCTCCCTCAACCATATTTGTCTGCTCCCCCAAATGAACTAGATGGGCTTAATTGTGACTCAGGTTTGGAGGCGTGTGAGGAGTTGTTCTGATTTTTGGTTTTATTTTTTTTGTGTCGTAGTTTTACTAATCTAAACATGCTGTCTATTCCTGGATATCTTAAACAAACTTTTATTAGATATATATATTTATTTTTAAAAAAATATCAGAGTAATAATTTTTTAAAATCCCACTAGTCTTGGATTTATAAATTGTACACTTCTGATACATACAGTCACCCTTGGATATGTGCAGACTCTCTCTACCCAGACTCAGATGTCTATACCTCTGCTGCAAGGACAACTCTGTTGTGCCACTAAGAGCTGTTAAACAGACACACATTAAAGGCCTGGTACAATATATTAAGAGAAATTGGTGCCAATTATGTTTGGAATTGCAGCAATTTGGGTGCTGCCTGGTGAGCAATGGAGTTCTTCCTGCAGAGGTGCAGATCAGACAGATGTGGGCAAGATTAATCAATCCTCCCCATATATCTAAGCCTAGTCACATCATCACGTGGTAACTCTTAAGTTTCAGGGGGAAATGAATAAATCACTTCTAAGTAGCAATGCTTAAATGTGGTGTATTATAGAATGAGAAATGTCAGCTTGAAACCCTGGAGATTGATAATGACATCATGTTTATAGTATGGACCATTAAACCCATCGCAGATATACAACTAGAGGTGACTCAGAGCAATAATTGTGCTGTATTTGTTTCATCACTATGACGGGTAGACAAAACTTAACTGTGATTTTATACCTCTAGAGTAAAAGGATTTTTCTTATTGAATTTAAACCAGTAAAAAATTATTTTATTAAAAATAAAATGATAAAACTTTAAAATAATTTTTAAAAATTAAATTTATAAAATGTATTTATAAAATATATAAAAACTTAAGAGAAGCTTGAGATATTTTCTGTGTTCTCTTTTCTGTAGTTCCCTATACAGAAAAACTATAGTAGAGAACAATACACTTCTTTCCCTTGAAATGGCTTGTTCATTCTTTAGTTTCTTTAACTTGGGTTATGTACCTTAAGCACATAGATTCCTGATTAAGGTTTACAAAGTCTATACTATTGGATGCATTTTCATTCCTCTTAAAGGGCACTGACAACTATGAATTTCTTATTAAAGCTTTTTCTGAGACAAATATTTTTGACACAAGCTTCAAGATGGTAGAAAATATGCATATAAACATACTATGTACGATGTCTATAAAAACCCAGTAGCTTACTGAGAATTTTAAGACAATAATTTTTTCACAGATAATTCATTTTCTAGTACATAATTTGTATGTTAAGTATGCCTAAAAGTCTTAGCTAAGGTCAAAACATTTCATAATGGCACCTCTGTTGTCCAGGAAGGAAGAAGTTAGATGACATTTTATGTAAGTCGATTTACTGACAGAGCAGTAGACTATACCAATAGCTCTTTAAACCTGACGTGTTTAAAGAACATTTTATTTACCTTCTCATAAGCAGCCAGTGTCAGTCAACTCAAATATAACCCATCATCTTAAATTGAAAGGAAGGAGATAGAGTTGAGGGAAAAGTCCTAGAAAATGTTCAGGCATTTCATTTTTAGTTAACAGTGACTTGTTAACCTCCAGGTTTATTTTGGGACTTTTTGAAAGACAATACTCTGGAAATGAAAAACTTCTGAGTTGGCACCTTGGCTTCACTCAGAAAAAGCCTATTGTTTTAATTGTAAGCCTGTCTCAAGTTTAAAGTGCATTAAAAGGTTCCTAACAAACAGCTTGTTCTTTTATTTCCACAGAGATAACAAGTCCAAATAAAGTGGTGTGCACCTGAAAACTCTTCGAAAGACAGAAAAGTTTAGAAATGACAGAAGCTATATGTTCTCTAACTATAAGTGTCAGTTTGAAGGAGTAGTATTATCAAATGTAAGAAAAAGAACTTTGCTAGACTTATAAGAGACTTAATGGAAAATAGCCAGAAGAAAAACCAACAATTTAGAGGAATGGCATAATATTACCTTACTGAGTACACATAAAAAAATTGATGTGCATACATATATTCATGTTAGACACTTTAGTGTGAACTCTCAGCAGAATTCATTTAGCTGAGTTACTCGGAGATTAAAAAACATCTAAATTTCAATATTAAAAAATTTTTATCAGAAGATGTATAAGGTTGAATTCACAGTGATTATTGGTCATCAGCCAGCAGTATGCCCAGGTGGTCAAGAAAGCCAAGAGCATCCTACTAAAAAAAATCCTATAAAAAACAGTGTGGCCAACAGGACCAGGACAGTGATTGTCCCTCTGTACTTGGCACTGGTGAGGCTACATCTAGAATACTGTGTTCAGTTTTGGGCCCCTCACTACAAGACAGACATTGAGTTGCTGGAGCTTGTCCAGAGAGGGGCAATGGAACTGATGAAGGGTCTGGAATACAAGTCTGATGAGGAGTAGCTGAGGGAGCTGGAGATGTTTAACCTGGAGAAGAGGAGGCTCAGGGGGACCTTAAGACTCTCTACAGCCACGGGAAAGGAGGTAGCATGGAGGTGGGGGTCAGTTTCTTCTTCCAATTAAGAAGTGATAGGATGAGAGGGAATGGCCTCAAGTTGTACCAGGGGAGGTTTAAATTGGATATTGGGAATTATTTTCTTTATGGAAAGGGTTACCAGGTGTTGGAACAGGCTGTCCAGGGAAGTGGTTGATCCACCAACCCTGGAGATATTTAAAAGATGTGTAGGTGTGACACACAGGGACATGAGTTGCTTTGGGGACCTTGGTTGGGGTCCTAAGGTTTTACTAATGAACATATTACTCATTCCCTAGGAGCAGGTATGCAGTCTGACTTCCACAATGGAATATCATTACCCACATGAAAATAAATGCTCTGTGGATCAAGTGATAGATTATAGCTGGAAGTTTATAGTTATATGCAAAAGGTACTGCCTGTCATGTGGTATTGCTGTGCAGAGCAAAGGAATGAGAAGCAGTTCTCTGCATGCTGAAGAAATAGAGGTACTCTGTGAACAAGCAGTACTCATGAGCCAGCTTATCCCTCTGATCTCTTTAGTTTCATTCATTTTGATTTTGACCATTATGAATACGTCTGTATTACTGCATCATGGCTCAGCAGCCCATACAATTATCATGCTCTACAATTACCTGTTTGCTGCTGACCTCACTGTTTATATTCATGGAGAAACTTAGATGAGGAGAATGGAGAAGGGGATAGTATTGACAGTACACTAAGTTTTGTCGCTCTTTGTCAGAGGGATAAGGACAAACACAAGTAATTTGTGATGTCTTTCTCACTCACAGTCTTATTAAGATACCTCAGCAAATCTTGCAACTACTAGACAGGCACCTAATCAATAGAAAATGGATTTTCAAGACACACACTTGGGCAGGGTCACCAGTCATCGTGTCCAGGAATCTGACTGTGTGATAACAACTCTCCTTTACTGATCTTGTTTCATTTCCTTCTTCTACATTGGAAGTTTCTGAACAGTTACCTTTATTTTCAGGGTGCTGTTCAGTTCTGTTATATTCTTTAACATAGTATTCACCAGAAAAAAAAAAAGAAAAAAAAAAGAAAAAGAAGAGTTAATAACTCCCCAGCTTCCCAGGAAATGGACTGCTGTACTTAACCAAAGTTGTTGTTCTCAAAAAGCATACCATAAACCTACAGGGGAGAACACTTGGGAAACCTGAAATGACAAGGTTGCTCCAATACCTGGTTCTACTCTGTCATCCTGTCTATACTGGAATTACTTTGATGCAAACAGGCATCATTGCAGAGGAAAACTGATTCCAAGTGTTCAAAAAGAAGATGATAAAACTTCCTATTTGATTTACTTTGATACTTTTTGAGTGTATACTTTACTTTTAATCTTTCTCTGACTCAGAATTGGCTTCCTTAGTTTGGAAGAAAAAGAAAAGAATATTCTTCTGACCCACTCATAAAGTCTGTATATACTTTAAATAAGTTTGAAGCAGAAAGAACTTGCCATTAAATGAGTTTCAGGATTTATACTTCCAGTAAAAGGAGTGCTTGCATATTCTTGGATATAATTTTGATTGTTAAATTCAAACCTGGGTAAAATAATTATCACACTGGAATAAGTAGGAAAAGTTCAAAGCATAGGAAAGATGTTTTACACAATACTCACAAGATCTAATTCCGTTTCCAAGCAAGACTGTGTGTCTGTCAACAGTTGTAAAACATATGCAGATTATGTCTGCCTGTTGGGAAATATAGAGAGTTATTTTTCCTTTATCTATTCAATTGGAAAATATGTGCTATAAAACAGAGGCAGATTTTCAGCATGACTTAGGAGTCATGTACCTCAGTCCCTTCTTTACCTGTAATGAGAATAATATTTGAAATTTTAGCATCTTAAACTGAACTATACTAAACCAGTTTTGATCGGTTTGCTTTTTCTGTCTTTAGGGTATATTGAAAATTTAGTATTAATATATAAATATCAGCTCTGTACATATGCAGTTAAAATGCTAAAATCTGTATTTTCTTATTATAAATGATATCTGAATGTACTTTGGATTCACCAAATCAGTAATATTTGAAAAGAACTCATAGTATTAAAATTATTTTTATGAATGTGAAGGTGTTGCCATAGAACTTACATTTGTATTCAAATGAAATCAGTAAATTAGAGTTCTGACGAAACTCCCAGCCCTGTAAAGTGGAACTATGTGGTCTCCATATTAGCCAGAAATGCCCTGCATGTGTAAGTCATTTGCTGTCTAAATCATTTGCTCTCCTTCTTTTCTGATCTATAGGGATAATATTCCTTCTTGTATTATTTTTATATTTAACCACAACTATTTTTCACTAGAAAGTACATATATGCTGCCTACTAATCATGGTCTACTCTCTTGTCCCTGTTTGTATGCCTGAGACACTTTGAATTGATTCAATTAGAGATTTAATTAATGAAGCAATTTGGCTCATATCACTATTGAATGGACAGGATGGAGACCTGTTAAAAGAACGTTAAAAGAAACTACCTCAGAGTTGTTACACACAAATCACTAACTTTGGATGTATCTCCCTCTTTAAGAATATATCAAGGTAGATATACCCTGGAACTTTTGACTTTTAATCACATTTTTTTGCAAACTACTCTCTATTTTAGAGTGAAATACAGTCAAATTATTCCAGAGTCTAGTAAGTAAAGTTCTAAGTGAAATTTTTGAAACACATACTGGCATATTATAGCCCAAAATTTGGTATATTACCACATTAAAATGAAACCTCAATAAGATAATATAAAATCCAGTTAGGAAATCAGCATATTCTGTAACTAATATCAGAAAAGTGATGATAATTATGTCTGATTTTTGCTGTCATTGGCATGGCATATGTCAATATACCTTGATTAACAGAGCAAAGACAAACTGCTTTCTTATTTACCCACTAAGGTAAGTCAAACCTTTTCAGTTAGCTGTTTGCTATGCCAAATACAGAAATAAGAACCACTCAGTAATTCAGCTAATTCAACTGATTTAAGAGAAGCAAGATTTTAGAACTAAGGTGGTAGGATATCTCTAAAAATGTCATAATGTTATTGTATGGAATCCATAGAGCTGTAACACACATGAATGAGACTTGTCTTGCAGGTCATAACTTTCACAGGATAATCAGAAGAAACAAGTTTATAATTGTCTTTAAAAGGATTAATAGCGTCTACACACAACCCCAGATCAGTAACTTTGTCAAATGACTGAATGTATTTCAGGAAATCAATACGCCATTGTTTTGCTATAGAGCCAGGAATTATCTTGAATTTTTACAGAAAGATATAAAATTTGAAAGAATAGACTTTTGACTTGTAAAGAGGAAAATATCTTTCCTATAGTTGCTCTAAAGTAGGTATCTAGATCTGATTATAAGGTATTTGGTATTGGTGTTATTGCATTACTTGTAGAAAAAGCGTGGTTTAATGCTTTAAATAATGACTTAATGTCATTATTTGCTAAACAAATTGAGAGCAAGAAGTATTAAATTGATGCATTCAGAAATAGCTAGTGGAAAACTAACAAAGATATATCTTTAAAAAGAGTGATGTTATCCATGATAGAGGGACTTGAGTAAAAAGGTATATGAGAGAGGTTTATGAAGTAACTTATGCTTTAGAAACTATAAACTGGTGCTCTTATATTACTTTGATATTGTAAGAATAAGGATGTGCAGTAAAACCGATACACAAAAAACATAATGCTGAAAGATGATAGATTACATAAAATTCACAGCAATGTTGTAGAAAGTAATGCCACAATTACTGTTCACACTAAGACTTTAATAATGTTTAAGAAAAACTAGATGTTTACAGGTGTAATGAAAATTTCTACTACCTTCAACGGAACTAAAAGATGCTACAACTCTCTTGTTTCATGACAGAAATGAGCCTTTGCTAAAATTCCGGTTGATCTTCAGACACAGAAATCCTCCCACTAATTCTAAAGAGGCAAAGATTTTATATACATATAATTCAAAGTGAGATCATGGAATCTGCTATTTGAAATCTTTTATTGATTTTAAAAAGATAAAATATAGATCAAATTACAAGAAACATTAATATTATCTTTCCACATTACCCTCACATTTAAGATATTATTTCTTTAGGCAATATTCCACTTTTACTTTACTTTCTGAGGGTTACTAACTGGCAGTGTATGAATAAGTATTTGCTGGCAATATAAACATATACTACTGTGAAAAAAGTTGTTCCTTTAAAGTAAATCTAGGTATGAGGTAACAGAATTAGTGAGATGAAGCTAAACGATCAGACATACCAATGTCAAAGCCCAGGAGAACACTGACTGTGTCATTGTAATGAGCAGCTAGTTAACCTAGTCAGTGCTTTGCTATCAGCAAAACCTTGCCACTTGGGCATTCATCTTCAATGAGGCAAGATGGATAACAGGAACATCATTTCCTGACAACTCTGACAGTTGTCTTCTCCTCTTGTGCCTGCTAATAAGATAACAGTGAGACAATTCACACACAATGTCCTTTGCAGAACAAAGGTCTGGAAAGAAAAGACTCTCTACTTCCTCAAATGACCAATGAAGTGTTAAAAAAACACTGATAAGGGACTTGAATATGAATCCTACATGTACTATTGTTTGTTTTTTTCCCTTAAAGAGAAGTATGATTTTGGATATAAGGAACCTTCCTGATGATATTTCACTAAATCCAAATCACTTTCAAAAAATGTGTTGGTAAAAGGTAACTGATAATTATGTGAGTAAAATTGTGTAGTCCTCTTTTTTCTCTTTTTTCTCTTGTTTCTTTTTTAATCATCTCTGATCTTAATGATCCTTTGCCACAAATGAAGCAAACATAAAATACCTAGTTCATAATCTTTGCAAATTGTCACATTGTCACAAGAATATGTATTAACAGTAATCACTGAAGCATAAGTTTTGCATGGATTATAAAGTTTATATATTTCACAGGAGGCACTGTTCTTAGTCATCCCAGTTTTATGTCAGGGTTTTATAAAATTTCAAGTCCATTGACTTTACTGGCATTTCCCCAAATTTTCATCAGTACAAATGAGAAGAAACAAGACTGACAAACAATAATAACTATTCTTTTTTTGCAGTTAGGCAAAATATTTTTTGTCAATGATGCGTTTCAAATAATATTTTTCTGATAAATTCTGTACCTTAAGGGAATTTCACATTAGCAAGCAACTTCATTATAGTACTTCTGCACTTAAATTCCATTCAAATAGTTTAGCATTTATCAAAGTAAGAGTTATTTAAAGCATTTATTATTTTGAAGGATTCTATATGACATTAAAGAAAATTATTTAAAATCAAATTGTAGGTACCAGATTATATTTCTAATAAAAAAATATAATTTAGAAATGATTGAAATACAAGACATTTCTACCCAAGGTAGGCAGTTAACTCTGTTTTGCACCACATCTCTATGCAATATTTTAAAGCTATTCCTATTTGATTGTATGTGAGAGAGAGAAAAAGGAGGTAGAGAACTTCAAATAAGCAATCCCAACAGCTGGGATTTGTATGTACTGGTTATTCCTTTTACAAGGTTTACATATATTATATATGAGTGAGAGTGATTTCTTTTTCATAGGTATTAGATTGATTAGTGTCAAGGATATAACTTTAATTTTGAAAAACTGTGATAATCTTGATGTTCTGATTAGCTCAAAGTCTTGAATAGAGATAGTTAATAAACAACTAATATTTTTGATGTTTAGTGTGATGTATGTCAATGCTTTCTGAATCGTTCTAATGACTCTTCAGGTAGGCCTTCTTCTGCCACTGGTTCTTTCTTAATCTTGCAAGATTCCCAAGTACAAATCAGATGTGGTAAGCTTTATGTTTGTTTTGGAGTAGAGCTACTATAGATCACATAACAAATAGTTGGAAATAGATAATCATAGAATCACAGATTTATAAAATAGCCTGAGCTGGAAGGGACCTACAAGGATCATAGAGTCCAACTCCTGGCCTTGCACAGGACAACCCCAAGAACGACACCATATGACTGAGAGTTTGCCAAATGCTTCTTGAACTCTGTCAGGCTTGGTGCTGTGACCACTTCCCTGGGGAACCTATTTCAGTGCCCCACCACATTCTTAGTGAAGAACCTTTTCCTAATATCCAGTTTAAATCTTCCCTGACACAGTTTCATGAGATTCCCTCAGGTCCTATTGCTGGTCACTAGAGAGCAGAGATGTGTTTTAATTTATTATTGGATTCACTAAGAGGAAATAATACTGGACCAATCTGATAGTCTCCTAGGTTGTCACGGCAGGATGCATAGACAAGGGAAGAGCAGTGGATGTTGTCTAACTCTATTTCAGCAAGAGTTCTGACACTGTCACACATGACATCCTCATAGGTAAGCTCAGGAAGTGTGGGTTAGATGAATGGACAGTGAGGTGGATCAGGAACTGGTTGAATGGCAGAGCTCAGAGGGTCGCAGTCAGCAGAGTAGAATCCAGTTGGAGACCCGTAGTCAGTGGCGTTTCCCAGGGATCAATACTGGGTCCAGCCTTTTTCAACTTGTTTATCTACGGCCTGCATGAAGGGATAGAATGTTTATATCATAGCAAGTTTGCTGATGATACAGAACTGGGGGGAGTGGCTGATACACCTGAAGGTTGTGCTACCATTCCACAGGACCTTGATAGGCTGGAGAGTTCAGTGGAGAGAACCCTAATGATGTTCAACAAAGGCAAGTGTAGGGTCCTGCACCTGGGGAGGAACATCCCCAAGTACCAGTACAGGCTAGAGGCTGACCTACTAGAGAGCAGTTCTGTTGAGAAGGACTGGGAAGTCTTGATGGATGACAAGTTGACAGTGTGCCCTGGTGGCCAGGAGGACAATTGGTGTCCTCGGGTGCATCAGCAGGGCAAGGGAGGGGACCCTCTACTCAGCCCTAGTAAGGCCACATCTGGAATGCTGTGTCCAGTTCTAAGCTCCTCAGCACAAGAAAGACAGGGAGGTACTGCAGAGGGTCCAGCAGAGGCCTCAAAGATGATTTGGGGTCTGGAGCATTTATATTATGAGGAGAAACTGAGAGAGATGGGCCTGTTTATCAAAAGACTGAGAGGGGATCTCATTAATGCACATAAATATCTCAAAGGCAGGTGCCAAGAGGATGGTGCCAGTCTCTTTTCAGTGGTTTCCAGTGACAGAATGAGGAGCAATGGCCATAACCTAAACCACAAGAACTTCCACCTCAACATGAGGAAGAACATCTTTACATGGAGGGTGGCAGTGCACTGGAACAGGCTGCCCAGGGAGGCATTCAAAACCCACCAGGACATGTTCCAGTGCAACCTGGAAGGGGGCTGGACTACATGATCTCCAGAGGTCCCTTCCAACCCTAACAATTCTGTAATTCTGTGATTCAAAGGCAATAAGAAACACTAGACAGCTAGCTAAGTTGTATTTTCTTTTTTAATGAGTGTAAACTGTTCATTAGGACTCTTCTCTCCAATTCGCACTCAAAAAAACCCCCCAAAACAAACAAACAAACAAACAAAAAAACACAAAAAAACCCACAAAAAAACCCAAAACAAACCAAAACCAAAACCCAAAACAAAACATAAAAACCAGCAACAAAACCCAAGAAACCTGAACCTTAATAACACCTGAATAAGAATATTCCAGAGTTTTCTAACCTCTTTTGAAAGGGGAGGCTGAATGCTGAAGCAGTTTTTTAATGGTTTTCTTTACCCTAATCTCTTAGATTATGTAGTAAATAATACGGTTCTAATTCAATGACTCAGGCTGTGAATTATATTACTTGTTCTCTGAAATTGTCAAAATGGTGCCTGTTTCAGTTTTGGCTTGAGATATATGAAATTCATGCACAAAATTCCCACACACAGCACTGAGTAGGTACCATGCCCCATAAGCTGTGTAGATGCAGTTTTGCTGTTTCTGAGGATTAGGGGATATTCTTAGCTATAGATTTGAACAGACTGTATAGTTGACCTCGGGAGCAAAGAACAAAACCTTTTTCTACTTTACAAACAGATATTCAGCTGCAAAGTTCACATCCTTCTGGAGAAGATCACAGCCCAGAAGATCATAACCTTAGTAGTGCCTCAGGATTCCTTGAGGAAATGTGCTCTCCTGCACACTATTTGGATTCCTCCTGTCGGGAAAAACTGGTCAAAATTTCTGTGTCTTAGGAATAAAATAGAAAAGTCATGTAAATAACTACAAAACTGAAGAAGCACAGAGATATTATTGAAGGTCAGTACAATTACTGAATGACCATTATCAATCTCCAAACATCCTTCTGTTTGACTTTCAAAGACAATTCATTTTTAATAGCATTATAGTCATTATTTTGATAAATGAATTACACTGGCACGTAAAGCCACTCTTATGTAAACAATTATATGTGATTGTTTTAGATTCCCCCCTGACTAGCTTTCTTGGCACCTTTGCTGACTTTCTCAGTGAGGTTGTAGCTTACATGACTATGAAGACTGAATTGCCTGCTTTATCCCCTGCAGGACAAATTTAGGCAGGCAGAATTCAATTATGCTAATCAGAATTTAGCTCAGACAGCAGAGGCAACATTAGTTTTCCTGCTGGGATTTTTGCCTCTGTAACAGTGCAGTAATATTTCGTGGCAATAACTGCATTTTCAGCATGGAGTATGGACATGTTCTGAAGCATAGTAAAATTGTTTCAAAAGGAAAAATAAATTAGAAACACTCTTAATTGTCTTAGTGGAACAGACTCCCAGGAGAGCTTCATTGAATTTGCCTCATTTAAAAATATGTCTTTAAAAATGCAACCACTCAAAATGCTCATATATAATATTAAACACTATCACACAAATGAATAATTTACAATTAATAACCAAATCATATAATTAAAGAACTTTAATAGTTAAATTTCCTTTATCCTTCTCTTCCTTTCTCAATCCTTTAAGAAGGATTGACTAATGACTTTTCCCTCCTGTAGAAATTTTCTGTCTGCAAGCCTGAATATTTCAATATCTTATTTCCTTCAAATTTTCCCTTACTTCCAAGATAGGTTGTTCAGCACCATGGACCATTGTGTTCTTCATTTTCAGGTTGAAGGACATGGAACTTCTGGAGCAAGTCCAGAGGAGGGTCAAAAAGTTGATAAGGGGACTAGATCACCTTCCCTATGAAGATAGGCTGAGAAAGCTGGGGTTTGTTCAGCCTGGAGAAGAGAAGGTTGGGTGGAGACCTCAAAGCAACCTTCCGGTATCTGAAGAGGGCCTACAAAGAGGCCAGAGAGGGACTCTTCATCAGGAACTGCAGTGATAGGACAAGGAGGAATAACTTCAAACTGCAAGACAGTAGGTTCAGATTAGATAGTAGGAAAAAAATTCATTCCTGTGAGGGTGGTGAGACACTGGAAGAGGTTGCATAGAGAAGCTGTGGATGTCCAAACCCTAGCAGTGTTCAAGGGCAGGTTGGATGGGGCTTGGAACAACCTGGTCTAGTGGAAGGTGTCCCTGCCCATGGCAGGGGGGTTGGAACTAGGTCCCTTCCAACCCAATCCATTCTATTATTCTAGGTTCAAATATGAGTTAGCTTCAGAATTTTGGATATGGTACCCAGGTGTTTTTTGACTAAATTGGTTTTAAATATATTTCAATTAGACTATGATGTCCACTCTTAAAATTAAACTACTTAGAAAAAAAAATTCATTTTTTGGATTGGCTATTCTATACATAAGTTTTTTTCTAATGTTCCACAGTTTGCTATCGAGAAGTGTCAATATATAAACTGCAACGTCAAATAACTTGTCTCCTTCATTTCTTCCAGGATCTTGCTTTCTTGATCTTCCCTAATGCAGCCTATTAATACCCAGGCATTATTTATAAGTGAATATGTGCTACTTTGGGGATAGTTCACTCCTGACACTGCTCCTACAGTGATATGGAAGTTCTCACACCCAGAGTTTTGCCATTCATCCATATATTTTTCACACAATGACAGCAGGTCTTTTGCAGTGCTCCCACTCACATACACTCATGATATTTCATAACACATAAACTTGTATCATTTTTACTGTAGTAAAAAAATGTCATTCTGATAGTTTGAAAGCTCACACATAATTTCAGCCCTTGGACCTAAAAAATCATAGTAAACCCAGTCATTATTTCTTTTGGTCTCAAGACTATCATGTGTTATTTACAAAAATATGGAAAAATTAGGGAAAAAAATACAATTACACTCTCTGTATTGTCCTATTAAGGGTAACTGCCCAGGTGATGCAGAATGATCATGCCCATACTGCTCAAGACAAGTACTCTTCAAACTAGACAGCCTGAGCTCATGTGTCAGTGCATTTAACCTCACTCTGATCTGTATTGTAATTATTATTTGTAAATATAGAAGTTCTTTCCCTTTTCTGTCCTTTAGTCTCATTCTTTGTGGTTTTGTTTTAATATTGTGTTGTCTTGTCTATGAATAGTGATACCTATTGAAATTTAGTAGGAGAACTTGGCAAAGGTAACCTGTGTGGTATCTATTGGTTTTTCCTTGCAGGAATGTCCATAATTGAGAGAAATGAAAGAAAGGACCCTTAATACCCCTTAGCTCTGCACTGTCTGAACTTCACCAGTTAGCTGAAGTCATCCATGAAACCTGATTTTGGTGCACCCTTGAGTGTCATTTGCATCTTTAAAAGCACAGTTTAAAGTATTAACTGCATAAAAGGAACCTAACAGGAAGAGAATTTTTGACACATCATAAAAAATATTCCATTGTATATCTACAGACAATAATGTTTATAAAAAGTACAGGTTTTCATTGCCTTCATATAATAAAGAAATACCATCACAGGATTCCAGTACTATTTGTCTTCTATGATGCTTACATCCATAAATATGCCTTCTATAATTAATTTTCAAATTAGTTCCATCAGAAATGGCATTAAAAATATTTGGGGATTTCCATGAAGTGTCTGTACATTTGACTGGAGGTTGTCTTTAAAGTTCTTACACGTGTGGTTAAAGAAAACAGAAATAAACTACTATTAGTAGCAGAAACCAGATCAATCTCTGAGTACTGTGGCATGTTTTTAGTCAGAAATCATTGTAGTACTAACAGTAAAATTACTGCATATTAAAAAAATATGGGTTTTGGCCTTACAGCATCAAGTCAAAAGTATTGCCTGCAGGATACTCTCTATTCCTATACATATATATATAATTTAAATGGATGTTCAGTTCATATAAATATATTTTTGATCACATTTTCCTATCTTTATCTTGTGAGGAAAATTTTTTATTATGATGATGATCAGAAAATTAAACCCATATTTGAATATAATTACATCCAATAATTTTTAAACTCTATGAAAAATGCTTTTTAAAACATTGTAATGCAGATGTAAGTGAATTAGATACTTCTGACATAGTAATTATCCTTGCAAATCAGTAACTGCTAATTAACCTATTCAAACTGACATGAACATTTTAAACATCACTAGGATGTTAGAGTAAGTTTAAGGGTCTGACTCAAAAACCCTTTTGTTTTAGAGGTTTTGCTGTGCTTGCAAAATATGTGACTTGCTCAGCTATAACTCTGTTGAGATTAGAGTGTACAAAGAAAATAACATATTGCATAACAATAACATTTAAAAAATAAATCTTGACTGCCCCTCCTGGAAGAAAAAGACCCTCTGAGAGAATGACTGGCCGGATAGTTTTCTTTTTATAAAGCTCTGAATTAGTTTGAAGCCTGTTTGGTCCATATACAGCCTTTGACAGCTTTCTCTCCACATTTCCTTTTTTGTGTATTCATCAACAGTTTCTGTTTATTCTTTTTTTTTTTGTGGGGATTTTCTCCTGTTACATATCAACCTGTTCAAAAGATGCCGCCTCCTGAACCAGTGAAGATGCTTTCAAATTTAAAGTGTCTATCTCAAGATTTTTCAATTACAAATTTGAAAACTTTTTTGTTATATAAGCAAATGTAGTGTACATGTGTCCTTCTGTGAAAGTTGATGAAGACATTTCACAATTTTCAGCACAGTTTAGAGTGGCCAGGATAGTTTAGGCATGCACTTGAGAAATGGAGAGTTTAAAAGGCAGATGTTTTGTTCCTAAATTTGCACGTGCCAAAATCTTTTTTCTCAGTTTAGCTCTGAAAGACCTTTCATCTTCAGATATCATAAGATGCTTGAGAAGAAACAAAAAATTAAATATCACTTCTGTTGCTGACTAGGATTCAACCACCCTAAAATCTATATTGTACCTTAGAATTATCTAAGAATATAAGAATAACGATATCTGAGATATCTTACATAGGAAATTTGAAAAATAAACTTAGACTGTGCTTAATGTTTAGATTTAGATTAGTCACAAATGTTACATCTGAACAGGATTTTACTGACACATAAATCAGAAATTTATTGGCTTCTGTTCCCACTTTGGCTAAATATGTCAAGAACATCCATGAGTTGTAGTAGTTTAAAAGGTGAATACCTTTGTTCAAACATACAGTATTTTATGCTGAAAAAAAAATTCCTTCAGAATGAGCAATGTGGTTTTCCTGTCTAAAATATATCTTGATTCTCACAGAAGCTGGTGTGTATTACCTTTAAAGCCCTAGATCTCAAGTTATCTGGGTGTATAAATATCCATATTTCCTTTGAAGGAAGTAATGTTCTCATTATTAAAAAGTGAAAAACTTAAATATTAAATAATGGAATCCTATAAATATGTAATCAAAAAACTGTCCTGTTATTTTGTGGATCTGACCCTTTACTTTTGAACACTAAAGAGTAAGAATACTTATGTAATTTTAATTCTATTTTTCTAATGTTTCTCTTCTGTTGATGTCCCTTAAATTTACCAGTAGGTTATAAACCAGAACACAGAACAAAATTGGTTGGAAAAGGTGGTAGAGGAGGTTAAAAATAAAGGAAAATGACACTTTGCCCTTTTTCTTCTTTATTAATTACCTTATCTAATTGTTAAAACACCAGTTTTTACTATAAAGAGAGACAGAAACACAAAATACAGTAATGTTAATGAGGAATATAAATCTGAAAAGCTCTGGCATTGAAGTGAAGCCAGTTCTGTGTGTAGTGCATATCATCTTCAAATATGTGTGTCGAAGTCAAGCAGCACTTCACTGGAATTGAAAACGACCCAAACAAATATTGTGCATTGAATCAATATGTAATTTTCTTGGTTAGTGTTGTGTTTAGGTAGAATTGCTATTAAATGCAAGCAGATTCCTGTTAGGTTCAAAAAGTACCATCACAGTTGTTCAGGCTTTGGTCTCCAGTGATCAGACAAGTGAGCAGTGTCAAGCCCAATCTGAATTAGTTGTTCCACCACCAGTGAATAAACCAGTTATTGAAGGAAGTAGTGCTCATTTTGTAATAGATTAAATTATCTAAAAGTTTATATGTTTTCAAACGTTACACTGGAATTATCTATACATAGTGGAAACAGTCTTACATTGTAATAATGGTCGTACAATGTAATAAAGTACATAATTCTAAAGAAAGTCTGTACTTTCAAAGATCACAAAGTACAACAACTATGTTGTGATTATTTGCAGTAAAAATCATACCAATGAAATCTTGAAATAATGTATTAATGCTTCTATCTATTCTTTTTCCACAACCTTTTGTAACTGTATGTACTGATGTACTCAAAGAATGTGAAAGGCTTGCTAAGATCTTATTTGTGCTCTATACTACCTACACTTTGGGAAGGTTATATTCCATTTAAAAAGAGTAAAAAGTGTTCATGTACTAATCAAATTTGGGCAATGCACATTCCTCAAGGAGGAAAAGTATTTCCCTTTTACTATATCCTGTGGAGGTTTCACAAATATTACTACATATAAACATTTGGGACAGTAAAGTCAAATGCCAGTATAAGTATTCTACACTACATTAGAAAATAAACCATTATGTGTAACATATGTGAACAATGGAAATTTTTCTTTCCAGGAATCTGATGTCTATTTCTCTTCTGCAAAGAACTTCATTTTCTCAACATATCTTCTAAAATTTTCTTGTGCCTGCTGTTCTTCCATTTTGTTTCTTAAAAAAAAAATAAATTTACAAGTATTGACATCTCCCTCTACAATTTTCTACCTGTCTTCTGTTTCCTTCAATTCTCTTTCATCCCCTGCTAATTGAAGCAAAAAGTAGGAAGGTAGGAAGTCTTACAGAAATTCATATGATCTTATTTTCTTTGTGTTCTTGCAATTATTCCCGAATGCTTTATCACTCCCTCCCCCAGGATTATTTAAACTAAACCTGAAATGCATTGCAGTCACCTGTATTGACGGAATATATAATGAGATCGCAAACCAGAACACTAAGTGGAAACATCATCTAATATACATTACTACGTCAGCTAATTTATTAGAAAAGAAATTTTTGTGTACATTTAAACAACTGACTCTCATTTTTGCCTTTATAATATCAAAAGAAAACTTTCACAATAGACTAGACCACAAACAGAACAGTTTAGTTCACAGAGGTCAGTGGAACTTAATTATAATACAGAAAATCCTCCAACACTATTAGCTTTGCCTGGGCTTGAATCAATTGGATTGGATTGAATGGGAGGTTTCTGCTAAATTCTCAATTTGTCACTACTGGTTTTACAAAAACCATTACTGTTGGTAATTCACACTGTGTTAAGTTATAGTATTTTAAGATTTTGCATGTCTACCTTGTTGGGGAAGGAAAAAACAGATTAATTATTATTTAGTTAAATCTAATTGGTATTCCTGCATGTATGCATTTACATGAAAAAAAAGGGGGAATAAAATTACATAAGTGAAGAAGATATATAAGCCCAATTATTTTTAAAATTTCCTAGTATATGAAAGAAGACTTAGAAAAATAGCATCCAGTTGTATAAGTGAAATTAAAAAGTTTAGGAACCGTAAAAGTCCACTTTTCAGGTTCTTACTACAATAACTTTCATGGCATGTTTTTCCCTTCTCTAAATAAAAGAAATCTCACTGGTATTAGCAAAGGCCAATAAAAGCTACTTTTATTGTGAGTGAAGAGACACTGCTGCCTCACATCATTAGAAACAATTTCTAGTCTCCCAGAAGACACAGTTTAATTGATAAAGCATTAGTGTGATAGAGAGCATTTGTCAAAAGTTAGACTTGTGAACTTACTAGAGCTTAATGAAAATGAGCTGAAGTTGTTTTTGTTAAGCTAGTGTTTCTTTAAAATGAAGTTCTATTTCTCCTTGGGTTTTTTGTTGATTTTTTTTGTTTGTTTGTTTTTTCTATTATCTGGAACGTTTGTATTTTATAAAGGAAAATACCAACAGTTGTTTTTGAGAGATAGATTGGTTTTTATTCAATGGTGCACATAATTTAGCTTTTTATTATGAATAATCTTTTGGTAGTTCTCTCTTGTCTTCTAATGAAGGATTATTATGGATACGATTTGATTTTAACCTATTCTGTAATTATTTTCTCAGCAGTTATTGCTGCTGTACATATCACAGCAGTCTTCGGGTTTCTAATGTGTTCTTTGCACACATTTTGATTCACCTTTAGTAAAGTAAGGCCCCATGGTCCTCCTTGCTGCAGTGACCGAAGACCAAGTTATACCTTTCTACAAAAAGATATCAGTGAGGAGCTATACAATTATAGAAGTACAAAACCACAGAAATGTCAGAAGGAGGGAGGGAGTGTCAGAAGGAGGAAAAATACCAAGTTCATGGAGGTCATTGTTGTCTAAACTTGATAAAACATCCTGACAGGTGCATGTTTAGTCTTTCCTTCAGAAATGAGGATGGAAGGATATTCTACCTGGCACCATCATGGAACATTTCAGAGTTTAGTTGCCCTTATAGTAAGCAGGATTTTTCTAATCAGTATAAATATTTGTTAACAATGAAATTGTTGACTTCAAATCTTTTTAAAAAGTCTTCTCTTTTCTAGACTGAACAAAACCAATTCCTTACCTTTCACTGTAGACCATGTTTTCTCAGCTTTTTTTTATTGTTGTTCTGCTATTCTCTCACCAGTCATTCTATGCTATTTTGTACATTGAAGATTTCATGCTATACTTCAGTCGAAGGCTCACCAAACCAAACAGA
Organism: Neopelma chrysocephalum; assembly: GCF_003984885.1. NCBI lineage: Eukaryota > Metazoa > Chordata > Aves > Passeriformes > Pipridae > Neopelma > Neopelma chrysocephalum. The sequence goes on along the minus strand of NW_020897742.1, from coordinate 4,494,372 downwards.
AAAGAATTCTTTTGTGTCATGGATAACATTCATATGACAATAATATTCATGTGTCAGAATGAGACTTTAATTTTTGAAAAGTAACTTTATTGTCATATGTTGATGTAGTATAAAGTTTGTTTTCTTGGGTTTCTCTATTTGTTTGTTTGTGGGGTTTTTTTGGGGGAGGAAGAGTTTTTGTTTGTTTGGGGATGGGGTCTAGGGTGGAGATCTTGCCATAATCCTGCCTAACTAGTTACTCCCTGTTTTGTTTTTCCCTCCTATATGCCAGTTTACTCTACTCTACATTTAATACTGGACCTATATGGATTCAAAACAACATTTCAGAGTGAAAGTGACAGATTTTAGTGAACTAGTTTTCAACTAGTGGGTGATTTCATTAATTCTATTACATTTTCAGTGTACTTATGATAAGGACCACTGAAATTGTTTCAAAAAGCCTTTAGTCAAAATACTTTAATTAGCATTATTGTTTCCCTTTTCTGCTAGGACAGGTGTTTTGTCAGGGAAGAAATAAAACTAATTTGACATGATATTCTTAATACATTCATGCTGTCTGGTTTTTAGCTAAAAGAACCTTAAAGACAGTTTCATTAACTTTACATGGCAAAGTTTCTATAATGAAGGGACTGCAGTGGTGGTCTTGTGGGAAGAGATCAGGAGCAAATATGAACTTAACACTGTCAGGTCCACCACTAAACCATGTCACTCAACACCATACCTACATGGTTTTTGAAATCTTTCAGGCATGATTCCATAATTTCCCGGAACAACCTGTTCCAATGCTTGGTACAGCTCACCCTTTCAGTGAAAAAAATTTTCCTAATATCAGATCTAGACCTCCCTTGCCACATCCACTTGTTCTATCAATATATTTCACTAGATATTGAGAGACATCACCTTAGGTAGAGACCTCAAGTTTACTCACAAAGGGATTCTGAAGAGCCAGCTTTAACCAGCTATCACTTTTAAAACTGGCAATGTTGGGTGATATAAATCTCACTTAAGGTTCTGTGGAAGCAGTATGAGGGATTTCACCCACTGGTTTCTTTCAATGTCAGTCTGTTTAAAAAATCTTGAAAATCTTGCACATTTTTCCATCTCTCTGCTCTCTCTCATAAAGAAGATTTAAAAGGAAGTAAGATTTAAAAGGATTTAAAATGATGGAAGAACATTTCACCTTATAGTAGTTTAAGTATCAAGGAGGAAGTGAAAAAAAGTTGAGATTCACCATTTTAAAACTGAAGGTGAAAATTAATCATATAGTCTTGTCATCCCATAAAATAGACCTTCATCCATTTACAGGGGTACTGTGCCCAAAAATTGTTTTGACCAAACTTCATTTGTTTGTGAAGACTTTTCATTATGAAGTCTTCAATCAAATCTTCCAGTAGGTAGTTTGTTTCTGTGATTAAGATGTTTGAAATTCTTTAGTGTGTACAATAACTGTACAGATTATATTATCAGAAGATAAAGATAATATTCTGGGAAAATTTGGATTGTTTTATTTATATTGTCATCTTGTAACCACATACAAGAAAAAGAAGAAGAAGAAATGGCAGAGGATAAAGATAAATATTTTTGGAATACAAAGAATCTGCAGGAAGGATTCATTTGCCATTGATAAGGCATACTAAAATTTGATCTCTTAGACTTAGTTATCTTCCAAATTTAATTAAGTTAAATCTAAAATAAAGTTATAAAGCAGATGAGACTAATTCTGTACCTGTTTATCTACATTTGCTGGACAGCAAGATCAGTTGGATTTCTAAACTTTAGATGACCAATAATGGCCAGTCTTCGTGAACGAAGATTTGGGGAAAGGTCTTTTTACCTTTCCAGCCTGCGCAATGGATTTTTTAGGTGAGACACAGCCTGCGCTGAACTGAGCCCACCCTTTAATCCTAAGGTTCATCTGCCGGGGCCAAGCGAGCTTGGACAATGGCAGTGAGGTCCTCAGGACGTAGGTTTGTTTAGAGTGACCTTCTCATAGATGGATGGCCTTACAGGGCTAACGGGCTCCATCTGCCCGGGGGACTGGCTGGGATTCGAACCTGGGTCGCAGAGGTGGGAGTCCTGCATGCTAACCACTAGGCCACCAGGGGTCCCCAGATGACCAAAGTTGGCAGACAATATTCTTAATCAGTGAGATCATATAATTTACATATAATAACAAATTAAAAACAACATTAGTGGTTTTAATACTTCATACACATGTTGAAAATTATTACAAGGAGGTAATAATTTCATTGTATAAAGCATTGCATTGATGATAAAATGGGCTGTAAATTATAAATAGTTAAGCAATAATCATTCCTCCTTTTTCTGGGAAAGGAAGGAGCTTTTTAATATTTTTAAATGAAACATATATTTTTTTAATACCTGTATTATGTTAATACATGCTATTTATAAACTGCTAAAAGCTAGATTACAACTTTACAGCTCATGATAGGTTTCAAGAACTGCTTATCTACACAGAACTAAACGATGATGAGGATGACAGTTCATCTATCTTGAGCTGTTGCTGCGGCTGTCAACATACGCTCTGCATCAAAACCAGTTGAATAAAGAAGAAATGATGGGTCACTGCCATAAGAGACTCTCTCCTGAAGGGTACAAAAGGCCCAACATGCAGACCATGCCACTTAGAAAAGTTTCTTGCCTCCCTAGGGCCTGGGTTAAAGATATGAAGAAAAGCCTTCCTGCACTCATACAGCCCTCAGACTATTAACCATTATAGGTAGGCAGCGATGAAACAAGGAATCTAAAGGCAATCAAGAGAGACATCAGGGCCTTGGGACTACTGGTTAAGGGATCAAGCAGTGTTCTCCTCTATCCTTTCAATTTCAGGGAATGCTGAGAGAAGAAATAGGAAGAGCCAGAAGATTAATACCTGGATTTGAGCTTGGTGTCACTGGCAGAATTTTGGGGTTTTTGGTCATGGATTGCTCTACATGACACCAGGCCTTCTGGCAATAGGCAGGATATACCAGTCTCAAAGGGGGAAAAGGACTTTTGCACAAGAGTTAGCAGGGCTCATTGAAAGAGATTTAAACTAGGTTTGAACAGGGAAGGGGATAAAACCAGGCTCAATAGAGAAAAGCCTGGGGGCGCCATGACAATGTTTGGGGGATGATGTGGTAGTGAGGTTCTTCGGTTTGCCATCTCAAAGAAGGCACGGAATGGAAATCCATGCAGCAACTAAGATGCAAGATTTATTGATGTGTTAGAAACCGCCTGAGAATGGTCACGTAGAAATTAGGGCTTCTCCTCCTAAAAAGATAGAGAGATCAATAACCCAAGTGAAGCTCATCTAACAGCAATACGTGCAGCGTGGGCAATAAACAGGAGCTAGAAACCATTGTGTGGGGACTGAGTGCACCCTCAGTCAGTTTGCAGACTACACCAAGTTGATATGTTGGAGGGTAGGAAGTCTCTGCAGAGGGATCTGAAGGGACAGAATCAATGGACTGAGGACAATTGTATGAGGTTGAAGAAGGTGAAGTGCTGGATTCTGCGTAGGATTCCAACAACCCCATGCTACAAGCTGGCAGCAGAGTGGATAGAAAGCTAGCTGGTGAAAAGGACCTGGGGGTGCTGGTTGACAGCAGCTGAACACGAGCCACCAGTGTGATCAGGTGGCCAAGAAGGCCAATGGCATCCTGGTTTGTATCAACAATAGAGTGGCCAGCAGGTCCAGGGAAGTTATTGTCCCTCTGTACTCACCACCTCGAGTGCTATGTCCAGTTCTGGGCCCCTCAATTCAGAAAGGATACTGAGGTGCTGGAGTGAGTCCTGAGAAGGGCAATGGAGCTGGTGGATGGTCTGGAGCACGAGTCCTATGAGGAGTGGCTGAGGGAGCTGGGGTTGTTTAGCCTGGAGAAAAGAAGGTCTCTTTTCTAAAGTAATAAGCAATAGAAAGAGAAAACAGACTCAAATTGTGCCACAGGAGATTTAAATTGGATATTAAGAAACATTTCTTCACTGAATGGATTGTCAGGCATTGGAACAGGCTTCCTAGGGAAGTGGTCAAGTCACTATCCCTGGAGATATTTAAAAGATGTGTAGATGTGGCACTTAGGGACATGGTTTAGTGGACTTGGTAATCTTAAAGGTCATTTATACCCTAAGTTTTTCTGTGATTCTAGAAGTTTTAAAATCCTTACTTCCATACGAATTTTTATTGAGTACAAAGAGTCCCCAATTATCTGGAAGGAGAACCAATATTTTCTTCTTATTTCAGGAATATTCTTGAAATTATTCTAATTAATTCAAAGTTGCAACTTTGAAATGAGTGGAAATTAGGTTTTAAAACATTTATTTCCAAACTACCATACAGCCACTCTCCTTTTAATACTCAGAATCACAGTCCAGAAGGACACTTATACAAAGTTCCTATGATGCAACAAGGCTCTGCAAATGTTTGATCTTATAATATAGACCAATTTATCATGAAAACTGCAGTACAGACTTGCATGCTACAGAAGTTCATCAAGATTATCTACAATATAACATCTATGATCATTTCATCAAAAAGAACTAAGGCTTCAACATGCATAAATTATTTCGGATACTTCAGACTATGAAAGGGACCCTACTGAAATATAGAAAACCTCACCCTGAACTCTTCAAGTTCCAGAATAGTGACCGAATTCGTCATACTCTAAATCACTTCATGGATGTAATAAACAATAAGCAAATGAAAAGGAGAGGAGCCCTCAGGTTCAAGAAAATTATTAACTCACTAACTAAACAATACTTGATCACTGCACTTTACAAGAGATGAGATTCCTTTCATAATTTTTTGAGTTATAGGCAACCATACATGCTACTTATACCAAAAGCTACTTTATAGTAATTTTATTTTAATAATTTTTTTCTTCCTTCTTATTGCTTCCTTTTTATTACAAAAACCACCAAGCAATATAATAATTTTCCATCTTATTTTTATGTCTTTTATAAAATTCCCTTACTAACCTCAATTGAACTTTTGTCCAAGACATGAATAAAAGCAAAGTAATAACTTTCATTTGCCCTGTTCTTTAGGATTCTGATGTGAAGGTGAAAATATCACACTTAAACAATTTGGGTTTATTTTTAGGCCATCTGAAACCTAAAATTTTGGATATTTTGGGGGAGGAGTTGTTGATTGGTTTGTTTGCTTTTGTTTTGTTTTGTTTTAATTTCTTCTTTGAGGTTCAGATGTATACCCATTTAAGATTTATTTATAACATCCTTATTTTGCTTATAAATAATAACATTGCATTGAAAGAGCAATTAGCATTTCTGGAATATCTCATACTAAATAAAGTTTCCTGTGAAGTATTTAGTTTAAAAAAAAAACTGGTTTGTATTACCTAAATTCTAGAAAATATTGATTTTTACTGCCTTTAATATATTTAAGAATCCATTTTGACATGTTTGCCCAAAATTCTTTGTCCATTAGATTATGCTAGTTACTGATGAGATAGTAAAATGAAGACACAGTCTCATGTAATTCTACTGCTTAGAAGAACAAAACTTCTTTTTCCTCATCATAGTTTTAATCAAGTGAAAATGTATTTTCTATGCACCGTTTCCTGTCTTAGTCTGTCAATACTTTAGTCTAAGAGTTTAGTTTTCTGTTCTAGGCTTCTTACAGGGTCCTATACCAGTGCTCATTCATACTGGGACAATCTGGACTGTTTTCATCTTACTCTGCTTTCTGCTCATCTCTCTGTGTTCCCATTGTCTTCAGAGGCAAATAAGCCATTTACCTGAATTGTGTTTCAGAATTTCTTTTTGGACAAGATGAATCTCTCTAGTGTGCCTATTTTTTCCTCCCACTGCATTTTAAGGAATTGTTGGATGAGTAACTCAAATGCCAACCTTAACACTACAGACCGACATCATCAGGATGAAACCCACTCCTTATCTTCCTGTTTCTCCTGCTGAGCTTCCTTCCCCAGACATTTCACTGCCAATCTGCAGACATCCAGTCATTGTGTCTAAAACCAGAACTGAAGTTCAGCCCCAGAACTAGAGTTATCAGGTTCATCTGGAAGGCCATGGCCATGGGTGAATGAAGGGCGTGAGCAGATGCAGGGGCAAGAGCCAGAACTTAAACTCAGCCCCCAGATGGAGGATGGCCCTGGCTCACACAATTCATCCTATTTCATCCTGACCCCAGCTATGTGACAGCATCCTGCAATTCCAGCCTGGGGTACAGGCAGACAAAACTCCATGGAACTGTGTTTTAAATCAAGGCCTCACATCTATCGCTGGGAAACACTCAGGACTGTGGTTTATGCTTCATGCCTTCATGACCCACTTCTGTTAGGGAAATAACGACTTCTCCTTGTCTCTCTTTACTGACATTTTCTAGTAATCCCCAGTATTAACATCAGCTAGCGATGTACACTGTATGTCTACCTAATAAATTTGGCATAAAAACTCCACTAATTTTCCCTGAATGTAAAGTTTCAATTTTATTTTTCATTTTCAAAGTTTCTATTTTTTTATTCTCACTTTTAACTTGTCTATAGATGTTCCTTGAAGGCTTTCAATCCTTCATTTTACTACTATTTTGGAGAAACACAAATACCAGAATGATTCTGTCTTCACAGAAGTGCAATTAAGCCTGCCAGTAGTAAAAATGGAAATGTTTCCAATGCACTATATACAAGCAAATACGAAAAGAATAATGCTCTGCAATGTTAGACCTTATGCCTCAGTGACAGCACTCTAATAATAGTTATCTACAGAGATGTATTCTACACTCCAGTGAGTTATCAAATTCTAACCCACAGACCCTAAGATAGAAGAATAAGAAACAATTTTCTCCATCTGTTGAACTATTTTCTTCTGCTTCTAGTGACTCTTCATTAGCTTTGAAACAACTATTCCCATTGCATCTGATAGAAATACATCAGCAAATATTACTAGTCTGTTTTCTTTATTAGAAAGAAGCATTCTGAGAATTGCCCAAGGTACAATATTGTCAAGTTAGTAATAAATTATATTAAAATCTTCTTCAAAAATAAAACTAATGTCAGTATCAATATCTTCTCATTTTACAACTTTATTTTAAATTAGTAAATTCTGTCAATAATTAGTGGTACGAGGTATGACTCAACTAGCAAACTCATATTCAATGACAAGTGCAAATATGGAAATAATACACTTTTTTGTTAATTAATTTATAATTTGGTCTTCAGAGAAAATTTTTTTTTAAAGAAATGAAATAACACTATGAGAATAAACACAGGAAGAGCATATGAAATGATATTGTACATCAAATATTCTGAAATTCATTGTGAGATGTGATATAAAGATTTGGAAATTCTGCATTTTCCCTTCTAAGAGAAATTTCAGGATGTTAAAAACTGGAGAAGTTACAAAAAGAGCTCTGAGGATAAATCTACCAAAGCCAACGTCATGGTGACCACTACCTACACAGTTTATCAAAAGACTGAAAGCTGTTATGATCGGATGTAAACATTGTCACTCAGAATGAACATTAGGTAACAAGAGCTATAAAATCTATGAAGAAAGAGGAAATAAATACTAGAAACTTAAACAGTATTTTAAAATAGTAAGGTAAGGAATGATTTTTTTAAAAAGCAAGAATAATAAATTGTAATAAAATACTAAGAAAATTATCCTCACCATACTTTGTTGCCGTGCTGGTTTAAAGGTAAACCAGCAGAAGAAATTAACCCAACTCAAAAGATATAAGACAGAGTTACAATATAATAACAATAATACAATAAATACAATTATACTGACAAATAATTGATTTTAACCCACGAAACCCAGATGTATAACCCAGCACTGGGGCACGAACGGAATGGTGTTCGTTGGCCCCCACGCTGAGCCCCACGTGGTCCCCCCGAGTCCAAAGTAAAAGGAAAGGACGCCCTGTTGGTGAGAGTGCTGGTCGCAGTCTGGTCAAAGGTGGTGGTCACAGTCTGGTCAAAGGTGGTGGTCGCAGTCCGGTCGAGGTTCTGGTCCCCCTCTGGATCTGACAAGCGGGCCCAGAAGTCCCAAGACCCCAAGATTATATACACTCAGGTTAGAGTGGGAATGCCCAGCACCTCCCCCAGGGCGGGGAGTTCCACAGTGGGTGATTGTGAGTTGTAAGATATTTTTGGAATCCTTGATGACCCGTTGGCAGATATGACCCCTCAGGCTGGGTGTGGAGGTGCTAATGGCTCCCTGCGAGGGGGGAGGAGGGGGGTAGAGAGTTATCACACCTGAGTCATTGGTGTGAGGATAGGAACATCCTCCTATCTCACAGGCTTCTTAACACCCAGCTTTTAGTCTGAGGGGTCAGGTGTGCTCTGGGCAGCTGCTGCAAATGGTCTATCGTTAACAGTTCCTGGGAAATGACATAGAGGGTGTAGAATACACAGTTTGGGTTACACCCACACAGTGATGAACTAGTCCCAGCTGCTCTAACTAGGACAGATACCTTAAGAACTGAATGTATTTCCAATAGATGATCTCTAGACAACTAAAAAGACAAATTCCATGGCATCTGATGTGCAGAGGAGGACAGACAGAATTACTGATGTTTTTTATCATCCTTTCACTTTGTGAATCTCAGTGAGTATGGTCCTGCAAGGTGCAGAAATATGTTTACGAATCTAGTTGCAGGAACAGGGCCTATAGAAAAAGCAGAAATAAGAGGGAGAAAGAACAATGAGTAGACAGCTATGCTACTTGAATGCTGCAATTTACCTTGCATAAGTAAACAAGATAACAATATCAAGGAACATCAGTTATATATGCCTAACCGTACTTTTATCCTAACGTATATTTGCTGTGATGTATTTAATAGCATTATCATGCATTTATTTTCACAAGTGGTTTTATTGAGTTTTTTTAGTCATATGTATAGATTTTAAAAACAAGTACAAGGGATTTAACAGAAACTGATGAACTGACTTCATTCCACAAGACTGTAAACAAATACAATGATATTTTAGGGAACAGTTTACAAATGTCTGTTTATTGGCTGAACACATGCATGACAGTTGGTCTAAATAAAGAGGAAGAGAGAAAATACTGAGTACCAACAATGAAACACAAGAAGGTGACTGGGAATATCTTACATGGATTTTTCATAGGAAAACTATGTCTTACAAAACTACTTGCTTTCTGTAACATTTCTTTGTGAATGAAAAGAGAGGATGCCATTTACTTTGACTTAGAGGTTTCAGTTGGTGCACTATGTGGTAGATGTATCACTGGTTGTTGGAGCACAGTACAAAATCCACCTAGTGAACAGTAATGAACAGCATTCCCCAGGAGCTGATAAGCAAGTAATGCTCTCTACTGCCTTTATTAATGACATTAACAAGGCAATGGAATTACCCACAGAAAAACTGTGGATGGTAAAAGTCTCAACACCTGTTGGATATGGTGGAAGAAAGAGTCTTGGGGAAGAGTACGGGAGTTTTATGGAAGCAGAGGTAAAAGTGTCACCATTTAGCACTAACGAAACAATATTGAGGTCTTATGTAGGAAACTTGCTGGCTGCAGAAGTTGCTCTTGTTTTGTATGCTGGTTTAACTTTTCATAAGAAGCTCCAAGCATTGATCAAGAAGAATCTAACTTTTTTTTTTCTGTTTGCAAATTCGTATGTATTCTAAGCAGACTTTGGTGTAAAGTAATTAGGTAGCAAAACTGTTGTAGTGAACACGAAAACATAAGAAAAATCATGATTTGCTTAGTAATGTTTAATGAGCTGAAGAGAGAAAATCAAAGCAGAGGATAAACTAAGAGTTTTCAGTGATTCAAGTCTCAACACTGTTAATGATAAAAATATAATACATGGTTACCATCCTTAAAGAGGACTTTGCAGAATAAGCTATTAAACTAGAAACGTGTCCTGTTGTTACCCATGATATATTCCAAGGCTTTGCTTGTGTTTTTCTGCCTTCCCTTTGCCAGATTATTTAATCCATTGGTCTCTAGAGATTCAGAATGTATTCTCTCCAGAGTATTAATGCAAAACTAGATTATCAAAGACTAAAGCAGTATATTTTCACAGCTGCTGCAATGATACATAGCAGAAGTATTAAAGAAACAGATTTCTGTGGGTTTAATGACAGTTTGGACAGTAGTACCAAAATTATTTCACTGACCATGAAAGCAACAACTGCTAGACAACAGTGTGGCAGCTTCATGTATTCAATATGGAGAGAAGGCACTACAAAAGCTGGATTCCTTCCACCTGCCTTCAAAAAAGGCCCAACAAAACATGAATAATTTTCTTTCGTTTAAAAACAAAGTAGTTTGCTATTTATTTGCAAATCATACACGTGAAGCCTTACTTCCTGAACAGTAGAGTAGTAAAATATTCCAATCAAGCCGCTTCTCCCAACTTCTGGACAAAACTTTAATAAAATTTAAAAATACCCTCCACTAAATGCTTTATAAAGTAACCTTGCTACTCTGTCTCTGGCTAAACTTCTGAAGGGTTCTTTTTGATCCTCTTTTTACTGTCTTTTAAAAGAAAAACAGTAGAATGTTCCTGGAAGATCTGCACTCTAAGACCACATTCCATGATGTTGAGTAGGATTCTTCATGCATTTTGGAAAGCAAAAAGCTGAAAAAACATTGACAAGCAATGGAGCAAGGTCAGGACTATGGTTGCTGTTAACTGACAGGCACTCCATAGCGGGGTAAATACTATAGGAGTTACAAACATGCTCCCCAGGCTTCGAACTGCCAATGTGTGACCATTATCTGAATGTACAACAAGGAACAACACTGTGGGACACAAGAGTTTCTGTATGCTCTAGTATAGATAGCAGCTTTGGGTTTAAACTTTGAAAATAGATTTAAAGGTGTTCTCCCAGCATGACTAAAACAGACATGTAATCTGAAGTGAACTAGAGACGAAATAGAGAAAAGCTGCAAAACTAAATTTTTATTTTTAACTTATAGAATGGAACCCCTCAGATATGCTTCATATGTTATCCTTTTAAAGAAGAGGCTTTACACATGCTGATGAAAAATTTGAGAGGAAAATTCCTCCCCGGACTTTCTTCATTCTTTTTACAAAATGGAGAAAAAGACCTGTCCAAGTTGCCTCCAGATAACTTTTTGTTAAAAATATTGCACCTAAAAATGTCAGATATTGAAGGACAATATTTAGGGAAATGAATTCAGGCACAAATTTATTATTTATGGTTTTCAGGTAATACAATAAGATAAAAGTTTCTAGAAATAGGAAAAGGTAAATATTTTAAGTATCCTGTATACTGTATTCATAAATATTTTTGTGACACACTTTGCGTGTCTGTGTTGTACTCACACCCTGGTAGATGAAATTCATCTTAGCAAATTTGACTGATACTCAAGTCTCCTATCTGGTTAGGACTGGCATTTCCAAACAGTGTTTTATATTCCACTAGCCCAGATAACTATCTTAAGAAGAGACTAATTGCCTGCAAAATTTTCCTCCCATCAAGAGCTGAGGAAACCTAAGTGACGGTTTGATATAGGCCTTCCCTCTTAACCAGCTCGAAACCAAGGAAGTACCATGTCAAAGTATTCCATCATATTTTTTACGAAAGCAAGAGTATAAATAAGAAGGAGAGAGAAGGGTCTCTCTCTCCTCTTCCAGTGGACTTGAAGACAGCAGGTCCCTGCAGCCAGTCTCGCTTATCTGGGAATGAGGCCTGCTGTGGCCTGTTGTTTTCCCGATCTGGATGGAGAGATTCGAAGAGTGGCTTTCGTCTTCTTGAGGATAGTGTTAAAATGTTGGGTTGTTAGTTCTTTATTAGTTGGGTATATTTGTTTTTCTGTTTTTGGGGGTTGGGGTTCTCTTTCTTTATATGTATATAGTGTTTTTGTAATGGTATACATGTGTAAATATATATATTGCTTTAGTTCAGCTTGTTTCATATCCTTTGTTTTTTTTTCCTTTCCCTTCTCTCTCCTTTACCCAATGATGGGGATGGGGGGGAAGAAACTTTCGGTGCGGTTCAGGGACTTGGCAGGGAGCCAACTCCAAATGGCTACAACCTGGGACAATTTATTTGGACTAAACACTTCGAAGGCTGTTGCTCCATTTTTGTCCTGAGTTTTAACAGCCATTCCGAAATATTTGCAAAAGTATGCTTGTGCACAAATGAAAACTTTATTAAAAAAATATAAAGCATAATGAAGGTGTGAGAGACTGAAGGAACTGATTACTGGCTCAAAACAACTAAAGAGTGTTGGCAGTAGCTATATCTTTCTTTTCCTTCTGCTCTTTCTCTCTCTCTTTATTTCTTCTTCTAATTTCCTCTTCTCGAAATCTGGGTAATTTAAAGTTGGATGGGATAGTGTTTTGTGAAATGCTTTATTTTGATTGAATATTGCTTTAAAATTTGCCAAGTACCCTTATTTTCTGAAGTTTACCAGTAAAGGTTTGTTGGTGTAACCTCCTGAGAACACTGTTGTGTTCTCTATTGCTCTTGCCTCAGGCAATTGAAGTAACTAAATCCCCTTTAAGAAACTCGACAAGCAAGCTTGGGGCTTTACAGCAGGTCCTAGGTTTTCTTGCTCTATTTCCCCTCTTTTCTGTGTTTTAGATGAGTATTTTCCAGTCTGTATATGCTGTGTTTTGCCCTCCATACCTTTACTAGCTTTTAGGTTTTTTTCTGATGTGATTCCATTTTTCTTCACGTAATTCATAACATGTTCCCCATCTTCTAGCCAGTCCCAGTCATTCCATCTGTTTCCCTCCTGTGTTCCAACTCTTCCCTAGTCTGTGTTTTTGTCATCCTGAGATGGATGCTAGGAATGGAAAATTTGAAACAGGTTCAAATGGGTAATGTAATAGGATGTGCTGCTATCAGGTGTTATACTTGTAAATTCATGACAAATGACTTAATTTTAGGGAATCTTTATAGTAATCTCATAAACTGCAACTATCTGAGGAGAAAGAATATTGCAAATTTACCATCTACATTTTAAATAGAGGTATTGCATCAAGTGCAATCATTTATGTTCAGCCTCCATTAATTTCTGCAGTTTGAACTATTTGTGATGCAAATAAAACAAGTGTGATGGCTAATACCAGTAATGTGACACTGGGAATTCTCTGAACTGCTGTTGAACTATGTCATGGCTCAGAAAAAGTGGACATTATACTTACTGCACATGGTAGTGTTAGTGAAGTAATAAATATTAAATCTGTCCCTGCAGGGAAAGAAGAGAGGTTTTATTAATATGAATTAAGTACCTGAGGTTATTAAAGAATTTTCTTCTTATCAACTTTGAGAAGCAGAGTTAAAATTAAAGTTGACACAGCAGTATTGAATCAAATTAAGGAAAGCCTTTCTGCTGAAGAAATTTCTGAATACTGGCAAATTAGATTATTGTAGCAATACAAAAAATTCATCAGAACGGCTAAAGGACACCTCTTTAAAATTAAACTAACATGGCTAAACATGAAGTACATAGTGAAAAAAATGAAAAATAAAAAATAGATTATAAATATACATTTTTAAATACCTAAGGAATATCAATATTCATTTTCAATTTGAAATAGAAATAAAGCCTGAGATGCTGCAATTATTTAAAAAAAAATGAAAACATAATATGTGTCTTAGCTTTGTAACTTCCTTGCCATGTTATTCTCATTTGCTATTTTTTTAACTACAGAGAAGTTTTTGCATAACAGGCATGTATACTGCCAAATGGGTACTGGTGGTTTGGTATTGGTGAAATTTTGAACAAAACTTTAGTTACCATAAATTTATACAGGTGAGCATTCAAAATGTAATCTTTTGAGATTGCCTTCTATTTCTTTCCATTTATTATCCTATTTTATTCTCAGAGGTTTCTGGAGCTGGGTGTTTTGTCAGCTCTGTGCCTTCACTTTTTTAAATTTATTTTTGTCTTTGTCATCCTCTGGTTTTTCCTATTCTTTTGAATGCAACGAAAGCTTATCTTCCATTTTATGCATGCTAGAAAAATAAATGGCAATGAAGTCAAGGTTTGTCAAAATATATTTTTGGACCCTCAGCAATATGGCAGCCCATTAAAACCCCTTGTCAATGTCTCTGGAAGTGTTAATTGATAATAAGAATTATTGTTGTTGTTGTTGTTGTTGTTGTTATAATTGATTCTACATGAATAGGTAGAAATCTGAATAAATTCTATTCACAGTCTGAATCAAATGGTTTCTTTTTTTGCTTTTAGATTACTTATTGGTGTCACTTGAGAAAATATTTTCATTCTCTAATGTTTGTGGAAAGCAATCATCTCCCCGTCTTCTGAAGCTCACTTTATAAACATATTTAGAATATGCTTTCAGAGACAAAAAGAAAAAAATGTCATGGGAAAATGACACAAGGGTTTTAATACAAATATGCCAGCTTCACTTGCCATGTGGATGACTATAACCCAAACCTAATGTGTTTGTTTGTATACTTGTATCTCACTTCAGGCATGAATGAACAGATATAAAAGTTCCAGAAGTGGAGAACAGTTCGGTAATGTATAAGTAGGATTACTAGGTGTTATATACTTCAGCATCTGTTTTCTGCCTGCAGAGAGGACATTCTAATTTTTCTGAGTTCTTCAGAGCTACTTCATGGGAGAGCATTTTAGTTTTGTGATAAGTTATTTATGCTACTTTTTAATTTATGATTAGTTTTCACCTTTAATTTTTTTTTGTTCCCTATTATTTTTTTCTTCCATTCTTTTTGCTGTATGTTTACAAACCAGCTCATAGATTTCAAGGACTAGGTTTTTCACTAGTAGTGGCAGATTTCTTCAAAGCACAGCCACAGTCAACTGCCTGTGATGTATAAAACAAATATTTTAGCACTCAAGTTTGTGTTTAACCCACATGCCCAAGGAGAATGACTGACACATGAAGACATGACACTGAAACCTGAAGAGATGAAGCCCTCTTGAGCATTGTGCACACTTTTTCTTTTTATGCTGACAGATCTATCAGAGGACGACACAACTCTTCATCTATAACTGAGATTGCTAAGGGTACTACAGCAAAGAAACAGACTGGTGGAGATGCTGACTTCAGCGTATTTGCATCAGTGACAAAATGGTGAAGGCACAGTCCTTCATCAGAACAAAGGTGTAGACTGTCAGGATCCAAGCAACACAGCTTCTTTTCTATATTTCTAGTTACACCATTTGCAGAATATACAAATATTTGTATATACAAATACACAAATATACAAATATACTTATACAAGTAATTCTTGTAGATTGTTAACAAAGCAGGTATTGGGGCATCCTTCTTCAGGCGATTCTTGTAGAGTAGTAGTGCTTTTAGTGACAGCTAGACTAAACCATGCAGTTTGTTCTTTGTTCAGAGATACTCTGTGTAACTGGTTACACAGTCCCTCCTTCTTTTATATCAAGATCCATAAGGATCTGAAGAATCTGTGCTTGAGAGGGCTTCTGAAGGACACTTCCCTCTCTTCAATGAGAAGAAATTTGGAAGCATACTGTCCTCGTTTTGATTGGGATAGACTTGAATTTCTTCCTAGTAGCTGGTATAATACCATGTCTTGGATTTAGGATGTGAATAATGTTGATAATAAACTGATGTTTTAGTTATACTAAGTCAAGGGTTTTTCAGCTTCTCATACTGCCAGCTGTCCTTTCGGAAAGGAGGCTGGGGGTCCAAAAGCAGCTGGGAGGGGACACAGTCAGGACAGCTGACCCAGACTGGCCAAAAGGATATTCCATACTGCATGGTGTCATGTTGAACAAAAAAAAACACCAAACCTGTGAGCAATTGGCCAGGGGGTGGGAGCTACTGCTCAGGGCTGGACTGGGCACCTGTCAGTGGGTGGTGGGCAATAGCATTGTGCACAATTTGTTTTATGTATTCTTTTATCATTATTATTTTCTTTTCCTTTTTCATCCTAATAAACTGCATTTATCTTAACCACTAACTTTGACTTTTTTCCAATTTTCTCTCCTATTGCACTGTGAGAGAGTGAATGAATGGATGTGTGGTTTTTAGCTGCCTGCCAGGTTAAACCACAACATATACATATGGAAGTACACAGTGGATGCAGCCAGATCAACTCTCACCCCTCCAAAACAACCCACCCAAACCCCTCTTTCTCCAGATATATGTTTGTGTGTGATATGCCCTATCATGTGTACATAAACTGTATGGTGCATTTCATAGACCAGTTCCAGGTAAGTTATGCATCTTTAAATTACTTGCCATCTCCCTACTCCAGGTATTAAAAAAAATCAAACCAAACCAAACAAAAGAAACCCACAAAGCAAAACAAAAATGAAAAAACAAAAAAAAAACCCAAAAAAACCCCAAATCTAAACCACAAACCCAAACCCCAAAGAAAAAAATGCCAAAATTTTGCAAAACACATTGGTAAAACTCTATGACTGGATGTATTTATTTATTTATTAAAGGAATACTATTTTCTTCCATGTTCACCACATCTGTGATTCTGAACTGACCTGTTTTCTCTAAGTTGTGGGACCTTTAGGACGTGCCATGGCTCAAAGTAGCACAGTATCACTTGCAAAAAGCAATGTTCATCCCTTGGGTGGATTGATTTTTGGTCTTGGTAGTAAGTCTGATAAAGATAGATTTCTTTTCGGATGTTGGGGGTTACAGACATGGTAATTCATAAGGTCAAAGGTTTCTGACCTGGTCTTTGTATAAATTGTTTTCAATGTAGACCACAATCCTTTATTTCTCTCTTTGTCCAAAGCTTTGCCATTTTTATTTTATTGTAAATGTCATTAATAGAAATGAAGTAGAATAACATTTTTCTTTTATGCATATGCTCATTATAATTATCTACAATACACTTGACAGTTGAAGAATCATATATTGATTTCTTTTCTAATTTCAGCTGTAAAATTACCCAGGCAGCTCGCTGGATAAGCATTTTCAGATTCAAGATGGGTTGCCTCCATGAGAGAAATGGATTTTCTTTTTCTCTCTGAGAGGACTACTGTTCAGACAAAGCTAATAATATGCTACAGCAGCATGTGTATAGCTTTTCAACATTACTGTATATGTCTGTCTAAATTAAAATGAACTGTATTAAGACAAAACCCCATTGTTTTATATTCAGTCCTGGATACTACTCACATAATTTTGTATACATTTTTATTTACTTTCCAAAGGTTAAAAAGACTTTATAAATTAATGTATCATAACAGCATATTTGAAATAATTGTTAGACCTTAAAGAAGGAGTGTGCAAATAATTGTAATTCTTAACTTCAGCAGAAGGTTGTAAGACAGGACATTTTGGGCTCTGTTTTGGTTTCTAAAACAATTTTGCCACATGGATTTTACCAGAAGTATTGAATTAGGATTCGTCATACCTAAATTTAGCCCTAAAAATTTAGATATCTAACACAGACTGCCTTTCTATTCCAAGGAGAGAGACTTGTATTCTGGACAGTAACTCATACTGTCTTGGGCATGAGGAAACAATCTAAACAGATTACTTAAGTATGTTGTAGTAAACACGGTTGCTATTATGGTTGCAGCCTACTTTTCATGGATCCTGACAAGAAGGAATGAAATAGTGCTCTTCATTCCGTAGATTTCCAAATAACCTGTAGATAAGCAACAATTTGATAACTGGTTGTGATAACTGATTGTCTTTGTAGGATGTATTGGCCCGGAAAATAAAGAGTGAGTGTATCTGTGCCTCCTCTGCCCTTTAAATTCTGAACATTTAATACTTCCATTTGGGAAAAAGGTATTGTATGTACTACAAAATCAATTTCTGTAATTGAGGGCCAAGGACTGGTGTCAAAAACTCTTGCTTTAGATTAAATAGAATCTAAACTGTAACAGCTGAAAACATCTACTGAAAATTAGTCTTGATTGTGTTAGTCTAGGTGCAATTCAAATGTGTTCCCAACAGAGCAGGGTTGATTTTCCTTCTATAGTTTCTGCAAAGCATTGATATTTCCTGTAATAAAAATGGTTATTTTTTCAAGAATGTAAGTCTGTATCAGTTAGTGCATTCAAAAGGCACTGCCATGGGGAATTAGAAGATGAACTTATAGTGCAGAAATCCTTAAAAATATGGTACTGATAATTAGTTTGTTTTTTAGTGGAGAGATTAAAGATTATAAGTCAAAATCTTGTGTAAAGATGCCATATGTATTTGTCAGCTTGGCACCTCTTTCTTCCATTTAGACAGCCACCAAGTATTGAACCAATATTTGGTGCTTCTGCTCACACACATACATACATTTTGTTGAGAACAGGATGGCATAAGTCAGCATTTCATAGACCTTTATTTTTAAATGCAATTATTATGACCTCACACCTATTTCAGCCAGTCTTGCTCTAAGAATAACCCAGAAAATATTACCTATATTTGAAAGAAGGCAACAGTCCTCCTAGACACATATAAAATGTGGCTTCAGTTGCAAGAACAATTGTGCCTTAGATACAGAATTTCAAAATAATATGATACCAAGAAACTCTGTAGCATCTACATTATCACTATGACTAAAAAATCTTGCTGTGAACTATATTTCCCAGACAAGTTTACAACAATCCCCAAATTTACCTCAATGTTTTGTGTCAGATTTTGAAACTAGCATTGTTACAGTGAAGGGAAAGCATAAATTTACCAACTACTGATAATTAAACAAACAAACAAACAAACAAACAGAAACAATGAACTATTCACTGAGAAAGACTTCTGTTTTAAAAAATTTATTGCCCGTATTAGATTCTGTTTCCCTCAAAGCAGTCCATGTCCCATATCTTTCTTGGATGACAGTTTTTCGTGGCAAGTCTGTTATTTTGTAGTTCTCAGATTGAAGTTGTTTTCAATGTGAATGTTTTCTCATCCATATGATCAGTGTGTCTCATGTCCCACTCTTGCCCTCCAGTGCCATGTAGCAGAGAACTAGCAGGTAGATATCATCTCATTACCCTGGAAAACTCTATAATGTCTTTTTTTTTTTTATTCTGAACTATGTTCTATTCAAATTAAGGTTGTGGGTTTTTTCTCTTTAGGTCCCTGCCAAACACTGAATTCAATTTTAACATCCTGTTCAGTATTTCCTAGGTCTATGTCTTTTTTAGGTGAAGATGATGCACACAGGAGAGTTGCAACCTAAAAACTGAGCACAATAGTCAAAACTATTTTTTTTAAATCATTTCCCTGATGGTACTATATATATCTTTGTGTCCGTGTGTTTCTCTTTCCTCTTCCTCTCTTTTCATATGAACATTTACAGATGAGTCTTAAAGGAATAATTTAAAATACTTTGTAAAGTAAAACATGAATTAGAGAGGAAACTAATGGTTTTTTCAATCTCCAAAAAAAGGCCCTGACTTTGAAACAGAGAATTTAAGCTCCTTTATTTAGATACTACGGTTTTATCTGAGAAACAAAAGGCTGCTGTAAGTCTCTCTTAACATTGGAATTGGTGGTCTTAAAGCAAACTTCTTACACTTCTGACAACACGCAATAAAAACCATAAAACAGTACCGTAACTATGCAGTAACAGATCATTTTTGAAACCTTGCAAAACAGCTGAAAATGGAAACAGACTTTTAAAAAATCTTTCTTTTGAAAGTCACTTTTTTTAGTCATACGTTACTTGTAACAGCTTCCCAGTGTGAGTCACACACACATTCCTTCTTTCTCCATACTTCTGACTGTATCAGAGAACCTAATTTAAACCCTCCTCTCAAATTCATATAATTGTACCAAAGAGCACCTTACACCATGAAGAATGTTAGGGATATCTGTCAAATTCTGCAAAACCCTGAATCTGGCAATTCCTTCTGCCTGGGTGCTGGAGGCTATGTCAGTGGACAAAGGAAGGATCACAAATGTGATTTACCTGGACTTCTGTAAAGTTTTTGGCTCCCCACAACATCCTTCTCTCTAAATTGGACAGATATTGATTTGTCAGGTGGAAACTGTTTGAAGGATTAGGAATTGGTTGAATGCTTGCATCAAGAGTCCATGGCCTAATGTCCACATGGAAATCAGTGACAAATGGTGTCCCTCAAGGGGACCAGTGCTATTCAATGTCTTCAGCAGTAACATAGTACACTCTCAGCAAGTTTCCAGGTTACACCAAGATGGGTGGTGTGCTTGACATCCTTGAAGGACAGGAATCCATCCAGGTGGACCTGGACAAGCTTGAGAAGCGGGCCCATGGGAATATAATGAGGTTCAATGAAATGCAGGGCAAGCTCCTGAACCTGGGTCGGGGCAACATCCAGTATCAATACAGGCTGGGGGATGAAGGAATAGGAGGATAGCCCAGCTGAGAAGGACCTGGGGGTGCTGGTGGATGAGAGGCTGGAAATGAGCCAGCAGCGTGAGCTTGTAGCCCAGAAAGCCAAACGTGTCCTGGGCTGCATCAAAAGCAGAGTGGGTAGCAGGTCAAGGGAGATGATTCTACCCCTCTACTCTGCTTTCATGGGATGTCACCTGCATTGCTGCATCCAGCTCTGGGGTCCTGAGAACAGGAAAGACATAGACCTGCTGGAGCTGGTCCAGAGGGGGACCATAAAAATGATTAGAGGGATGGAGCACCTCTCTTATGACAAAAGGCTGAGAGAATTGGGATTGTTCAACCTGGAGAAGGCTTTATTGTGATCCTTTAGTGCCTAAAGGGGGCCTGTAAGAAAGATGGGGACAGTCTTTTTAACAGGGCCTGTTACGATAGGACAAGGGGTAATATTTTAAACTAAAAGAGGATTTAGACCAGGAATAAAATTCTTACAATAAGGGTGGTGGAACACTGGCACAGGTTGCCCAGAGAGGTGGCAGAGGTTCCCAGATATCTCTGGAAACATTTAAAGTCAGGTTGGATGGAGCTCTGAGCAACCTGATCTAGTTAAAAATGTTCTTGCTCACTGCAGGAGTGTTGGAGTAGGTGACTTTCAAAGGTCCCTTCCAACCAAACTATTCTATGATTTTATGTCAGAGATTTTAGAATTTCTCTGTATTAATTTTCACATGAAGTGGACTTTGTCTCTTTGCTTAAAAAAGGCAGTAAATTTAATAATAATAATAATAATAATAATAATGGTGGAATAACCATTCAGACTTATGAACTATTTAAGTGATTGCTTACTTTCCATTGAATCTTAAAATTAAATTAGAAATTACAATTACATTTTTTTGCCATTGAATCCTGCATGGGGTTTTTTTCTGGTAGACAGGAAAGCTCATGATGCTACAACATAGCTAAGTGCAAAGTGAAATTTGTATGGATACATAATACATCCTTTGATAGACTATGCCAGCACAAAATTTTCCACTAGAAAAAATGGGCTACTCTGTGAAAAGTGCATTTTTAAGAATCCTGTCAGAGTCGATCTACAAACCTAGTAATTGAAGTAGTTGGGTTTGCACAAATATAGTCAACTAGGGCTTGTTTTTGGAGGCAAAACTTTGGAAATAATTCTGCTGATGGACACCATAAGACAAAAATCAAATCCTTCATACATAAAGTCTAGTAGCACAGTAGGGCTAAAATTTAAAAAAAAATCATTCTTGTCACTAAGCAGATAAGAGATGAAGAGTAGATTTATTGATTAAGAAGGTGACAGTCACTTTCTAGATTATAATGTCACTCTAACCGATATCTCAATACTGATTTTCCAAGGAGATTCTAATGAAACAGAAGCCTCCAGGAAAAACTATTTCAGATATGAAAAGGATTTTTAAAAAGAATGTTAAGAATTTTAATCACTATTTAGTCATCTAGTAATATCAGATATGCAAAGTTTAAAAAAATCCCCTTCTAGCTATATTGACAACTGTTATCTACGATAATATTCCCTCAGATGCTTTGTTTGTGCTTTAACAGTTTACATAACAATATATTTATTTTTATCAGTATAATTTTAAAGGGTTGTAGAGTGTACATTTTTCTTTTCTGTCTGTTTTCATATTATCTAGTTAATGGTTTTGATTAGAATGGCTAACATATTTAGGTGGTAACAATTAAGATTTTTTTTTCTGTTCTATACCTTATCACAAATTTAATGGGTTTTTGGACAAAGTACAGTGGGATCTGACAAAAGTATAATGCCTGAATGCTTAGCAGCATGAAACAACAACTCAATTTGAGTACAATGTACCAATTCACAATAACAAAAATAAGCCTTAGTCCATACCCTCCAGCAGTTCTCTGTGTATTTTGAATGGTTCACCACAAGTCTAAAATACTCATAGAATTAAAGGAATACTGCAAACAGATTTCAAATGTTCTGTACTGAAAATATTTCTAAAGTTGCCAGAAACAGTAACCAGTAATAGGTGTGTCCTTATGAACTATTTTATCAACCTATTTTTGCTTATTTTCTTAATTAATTTTAAAGAAATATACACATTTTTAAGAACTTTACTTTTTAATTTTGCAGATATTCTTCTCCCAAATACGAACATCCTCCCTTTCACCTTTTCTTACATTTGGGCCTGATCAGCGCTAGAAAAAAAAATTATGCTCAAAATTTTCATTTACATTTAAATTAAATCATTAAAACATGGACATACTCATTTTTGGCCTCAAAAGCAAGAAATGAACATTTTTTTTTAGCTTCTGCAAAATCAAACATTAAAATAATAAAATATAACTTTAAAGGGAGAATGGGTTATTTCACAGCAACCTATTTAATTCAGTAGTTGTAGAAAAGAACAGAGTCTCAGCTGAGATAAAATAAACAAAAATTGCATGATTAGGTGAACCTGATAGAAGAAATGTTTTTCTATTTTACTTTTGAAGACAGAAAGTGCGTAATAATTTTAATCAAAATGTGGTAAGATAACAGTAAAGGTTCTGAGATAGCCCTTCCTCAGAATGGCTTTAATTTCTGTAATACTTAATGACATTTTGAAAATAAAAATGTTCTTTAATATATTTCACCTGTAAATCTGAAATAAGGAGGAGGGATATGATATTTTCACCTTTAGCCAACTGATGAAATGGAAGCTTATGAGCCAGAAAGATCTACAGTGGTTTTAACATTAAAATTTAATTGGTTTCAGAGAAAGAAAAAGAAATTAAAAAAAAAAAAAGCAGGCTCTATTGTCATGATTTTGGAATCATTTCAGATGCATAAGTTGTATTTCAGACTGGGAATTATCTTTTTGTACTTTAGACTATACATTCTATTTTGAATGTGGCACACTGGCAAAATTCTTGTACGTAGTACTAAACCAAACTTGAGAACCCTTGTTTAATTTAACACAACCACCCATGCATATTGGTCATGAAACCCCCATTCAGTGCTACAGGCTGGGGGCACAGTGGATGAAAAGTGGCCCAGTGGAAAAGGACCTGAGAGTGCTGGTCAACAAATGCTGAATATGAGCCACTGTGTGTGTGTGTGCCCAGGAAGACAAGAAAACCAATGGCATGCTGCTTTGTATCAGCAATAGTGTGGCCAGCAGGATCAGGGAAGTGGTTGTCCCTCTGTACTTGGCACCGGTGACGCCACACCTCGAATCCTGCATTCTGTTCTGGGTCCCTCAAAGACACTGAGGTGCTAGAGTGAGTCCAAAGAAGGACAACAGAGCTGGTGAAGAGTTTAGAGAGTAAGTCCTATGAGGGAGCTGAGAGTGTTTAGCCTGGAGAAAAAGAGGCTCAGGAGAGACCTTATCACTCTCTACAACTACCTGAAAGGAGGTTGTAGCAAGATGGGGATCACTCTCTTCTGCCAGGCAACAAGTGACAGGACGAAAGGACATAGACTCAAGCTGCACCAGGGGAGGTTCAGGTTGGACGTCAGGAAGAATTTCTTCACAGAAAGGGTTGTTAAGCATTTCAATGGGCTGGCGAAGTCACCCTCCCTGGAGGTGTTCAAGAAACAATGGGATGTGGCAATTAGTGGTGGCGATCAGTCAAAGGTTGGAACCAATGATCTTAGAGGTCCTTTCCAACCTAAGGAATTCTGTGATTCCGTGTTTCTGTGATTCTGTAACTAGAATACCTTGCACAAAGAGATGACAATTCTTTCACGCTTTCAAATCTGTCCTTTAATGGATAATAACAATGCTTGTCTGATAAAGCAGATGGATTGGTTTTGGTTTTTTCCCTGGTAAAGAAAGGATGTATCACTGATTATTAATGGAGAAGGGAGATAAGAAATTATATTAGGAGCAGAAAGCTTGCAAAACAAAAATCAAATGGCAAAGGCTCCAAGATGGGAGAGGGCAATCCCAGACCTCCAGATTGATACCATCAACGTAACAAGAAATTGATGTGCTACCAAGAAGGTTTGTTTGAACTAGGGAAAACCAGCTGAAACATGCAGAGAAGTTTTCAGTTGTAATGTACTCTTGAATGTTTATGAATCCGGTTCTCCATAGAAGTGATGTTTTGAGGAAGTGTCCACTTAATCTACTGATGAGCTGTAAAAAGCCTTGCAATTTTAGATTAACCAGCACACGAGGACAATTTTTTTTTGGGGGGGGAATATTACTGCTCTAAAGCCAGTGTGGCTCAAAGGCTGGTACACTGCCACCTACTTCTGTCACATAAACTTTGCAATCACATGTCCTAGTGTCACAAAATCCATGAAAAACAGTCAAGAAAGCGCTAAGAGGTTTCAACTCTACAAATAACTGAATGTCAAATGCTTTATAACTTTCATAGAATCATAGAATCATAGAATAGGTAGGGTTGGAAGAGACCTCCAAGATCATCAAGTCCAACCCCTGATCCAACTCCAATTACTATATCATGGCACTAAGGGCCACGTCCAATCTCTTTTTAAAAACCTCCAGGGATGATGAATCCACCACCTCTCTGGGTAGGCCGTTCCAATGTCTGATAACCCTCTCTGTAAAGAATTTTTTCCTAACATCTAACCTAAACCTCCCCTGGCAGAGCTTGAGCCCATGTCCCCTTGTCCTATTGTTGGTTGCCCGGGAGAAGAGACCAACTTTGTAGTAAAAGCAATTGTCTTATTAAATTTTCCAATGAGAATTCAATCTTGCTTTTGTGGAAGTCAATTAGAAATCTCATTAATTCCGGAGAAAGCCTATTTATTACTGAAATCATTTTGTGTAACTTGTATTTTTATGTCACCTCTCCACACTTTCTTCAAAGTAATCCTAAAATTCCGTTAAGTACTTAAACCCACAAATCGTCTTGAATTCCTATAATCTTTCATCACACACACATATATATAGATAATTGTTTTTCAAGATAGTTATTTTATCTCAGGCCTTTTTGCAGAGGATTACTGTGTTTCCCTTAAAGCATTATGCTAAAAATTCTCATTTCTACTTCCATATTTTGATCCTTATTATTTGAAGGTAGTTAGGAGGATGATATCAAATTCTTTTAGCTCAACTCACTCTTTATCAGTTTTATTACTTACTCTTTATCAAACTCAGTCTTGTCAATCTGTCTCTCAAGCTTACTTTGTATATCCTGAAGGATTCATGTTTATCACGTTCTGCCTATGAGGTCTACTTGGTATTTAGCAATAAAAGGTTCCATTGTCAGTTGCTTAAAGCTTTTCAATAATTTAATTCTCTAGGTTGATATTCTTTACACTTGCTTCAGAATTAATATCTTTCAGAAAAAAACATTGATTTGTTCCCAACTAGGTCTATTTGGCACGTCAATCGTGAAAAAAAATAACAGTGATAAAAAATACATAATAATTCATATGGAGAAGAAGAAGATTCATTTATATGTCATTATCATTTAGTCATTTAGTGCCAAAAGCATTTTAGAACTGTAAAAATATAATTAAATTTATCAGTCTTGAAGTATATCTACAAAATTTCAGCCACAGACACAGAAATCCCACAGAACAGGAATGAGACCAAGCAGTCTTCATCCTGAGAAGTTTGAGGTTGTATATGCAACCTTTAATTTTAATATAGCATGTTTCTGTAAGAGTATCTGTCTCTGTGTGTGGAATGTCAACATCAGGAAATCCATTACTTTGATGCTGGCCAAACTAGAACTCATTCCTAGTGAAAGACAATTTGAATGCACTTAACCTGCAAGTTGTGTCTTTCTCCTTTGCCTGTTCTGAGATGAGACAGTAATGAGACTCTGTCTTGTAATAGGTGGCACTGCTCTATGTTTAAGAGTAGGGCTAAGCAAAGACTGGACAAATCTGATTTAATTTTAGTGTTATTATTCTGAGTACTGATCATAGGTTAGCCAAGAGCGAAGACTGATGTGCTTTCCTGAGGTTTTTCTGCAAATATCATGTGCATAAATATTAAGATTTGAACTTTTATTACTCTTTTAATGTTCCTGGTATGGTACCTTTGGCATCTTGTTCTTTTTCTGTTGTTGTTCTTTTGGCATCCAGATATTTTTTTCTGGAAAAAAATCATTTGTTTATTTCATACATACACATAACATCAGTCAAATTTATTACAGATGATGCTGAAGTGACACGGTTTGTGCACACTCAAATATGCCTCCTGCATCACTAATTCAACCAAGTATAAATGCTTTCTAGGGTACAGTTCAATTTTTTTTATCAATTTAGTCTCTGTGTAAATAGTGATCAGTGGTATTGCTCTTTGTCTAACAATTTGTTTCACCACTTAGGATGCTCTATATGAGAAAGGTTGAAACAGGAAAAGCTGTAAAAAAAGAACAGGGAAGCAAGGTTTGTAAATGAGTTCCAATACCAAACTAGATACTTCAGGGCAATAAGAAATATAAAAGTTAATAAGAGTTTTAAGTAGATAAAATATTTGTTAATTTGTTATTTTTAAATTATTTGTTAATTGCAAGATGTTAGAATTAAAAAAGGTTCTCCAGAAATAGTATGAGTCATCCAGATTTAACCTTGAGACAATGACTCTATTGGCTTTTCATGGCAAGGTTTTGGTAGTGGGAAACTGCAGAGGTGACTTCTGTGAGAAGATGCCAAAAGCTCTCTCCGTGTTGGACAAAGATACTTCCAGCCAGCTACAAGACAGATGTGCTGCTGGACAGACCTGAGTCAGTCAGAGATATTAGTAGTGTCTCTGTGATAACATATTTAAGAAAACATTAAATAGCTATGCAGCAACATCTGAGAGAGAGCAGTGAGAGTATATGAGAGAAACAACCCTGCAAACACCAAGATCAGTGAAGAAGGAATGGGAGGAGGTGCTCCCGATATCAGAGCAGAGATTTGCCTGCAGCCCATGGTAACACAGGTTGCTCTGCTGATCATGAAGGACCCCACGGTGGAGCAAGTGGTTCTAAACTGAATTAAGGTGTTACCCCAAGGAAAGCCCACATAAGAACAGGCTCTTGGCAGAACCTGTGACCCCATGGAGAGGAGCCCACAGTGCAGTGGGTCTCCTGACAGGACCTATTGTCCTGTCAATGACCCACACTGGATTAGCCTGCTCCTGAAGGACTGCATCCCATGGAAAGGACATACACTGGAGCAGTTCCGAAAGAACTAAAGGCCATAGGAAGGATACACATTGAAGGATACACAGTCCATGAAGGACTGTCTCACATGAGAGACACTCCACATTGGAACAGGGGAAGAACACGAGAGGGAAGGAGTAGCAAAAACAACATGTGATGAACTGACCACAACATCCATTCCCCATCCTTCCTGCACTGTTTGGGAGAAGGAGGTAGAGAAGTCAAGAGTGAAGCTGAGCCCAGGAAGAAAGCAGATTGGAAGTGAAGGTGGTTTTTAGATTTGTTCTTATTTCTCGTTATCTTGTTCTGTTTGATTGGTAATAAATTTATTTTCCCAAACTGAGTTTGTTTTGCCTGTGGCGATAATTGCTCCCTGTCCTTATCTCAATCCACAAACATTTTGTCATACTTTTCTCCTTCATCCTGTTGAGGAGAGGGAGTGATAGAGTGGGTTGGTAGGCACTTGGAGGCCAGTGAAGGTCAATCCATCACCCTCCATCTCTGCATCTTCTCTCCTATATTGAAGATTAAAGAAGTCCTTTTCCTCTCATCATACATTCCTCAAACCCATGTAAAGGACACATAAAACAGAATAAAGGTGTGAAGTGCTTCTTAGTATTTTTAGTTGTTTCTTTAAAAACAAGAATCAGAGATTTTACAAAATCAAATACCTCCTTCTTGGACACATTTTTCATCTTGTGTTTTCAGATGATGTGAAATCACAGCTGTTTCCTAGAGGCTGTAATTTCCTTTCCCTTGTTTTTTTTTTTTCAGTTTCAAAACTTAATTGCCTATAGAACTCAAGGAGGTGGGGGGAAAGGAGGGGCAGGGAAATGAGGTGGGGAAAAAAAAGAGGAAAAGAAGAAAAAGAAACTTGACTTTATTTAAATATTGTCTTAAGAAATAAATGCCAGGAAATAAATACTTGCAGGTTTGGTTTTCTGAAGTCAGCAAATATCATAATCAGCATCACTATTCATCTTCAGCTTAATTCCAGTGTTTTCATAAATTTTGAAAAACTCTTTAGTAATATGGACATATTTTAATAAGAACACTTTTTTAATCTGGGCAAATACAACAGTCATTTGTGAGTCAGAAGTCAGTCAATATAATAAGCACTCACAGGGCCATTTGTCAGGGACTTGAGGGACCTTCCAAACCTTACTGGCCCTGACCATCTCCCTGGAGCTTTTATTTTTCTTTAATGAAAGATTAGGGAACCCTAACATTAGCAATCATGAGCTGTGGAGTAATCTGGACTGTGCTCAACCTTGCATTCTGCTGTCCCAGCTGATTTTCCAAGATAGATCTTGGACAAGTGTTATAGGTCACATTGTGTTTGCTCTCTGGACATATGTTATGCTGCTCCTGAATGGATGGACCAAAGACATGGCTCATTTCCTTGCCTTCCCTGTGATTGTAAGTAAAACTTGTCACTGTCATCAACCTGGTCCTGCTCAGATCCTGCAGAACGGTGCCCAGGTCACTGCCCTGCCTGTCACCCTTATCTCCTGATGCATCTCCCTCTATTCCTCATAGAATCATATATATAGCTGGAACTAGGTGAACTTTAAGGTTTCTTCCAACAAAAAACCATTCTATGATTCTATGTTCTACTATGGTATAATCTTTTCCAGACAAGTTTTACAATCCTCTTCCTTGAAAATTTCAAGACCCAGTAAGCAAAAGCCCTGAGCAGCCTGGTCTAATCTCATAAATGATCCTGCTTTGAGCAGGAGGATGAGCTGGAGACATCCTGAAGTCTTTTGTGACCCAAATTATTCTCTGATTTTATGATTCTAAAAAGAAGTCCATATCATCATGAGAGAGCAATTAAAAAAGCAAGATAAATTTTTCAGTACTACAAAAACTAGCTGACAGTGAGTTTCTGCCTACCTTTTCCTGTATGATGCGGTTACCCGAAATGACTTTTTACTTTGTTTCTTTTTACAACACTCTAAGTACTGTCACATTTAGTAGTTTCTGGACTGTGAGTAGGAGAGCCATGGAAACCAGACTTCAATGCATTTTGAAGCAATTAACTTGTTAGAACATTTTGTGCAGCTGAGTTCTGTGGTCAGATCTAAACAAAGGTAACCTTAAAACCCACAAAACATGCAGGGTGAATGATCCCTGAATCATATGTGCCCTTTCTAATGTTATCTTCATTTTAAATGCTGTTTTTTTCTGTCTCATGAACTACTACCATTTAAAAAGCATTGTCTTTCTTGAAATTACTCATGTATGCTTGTATCTTCCTTATTTACTAACTGCAACAAATAAAAATGAAGAAAAAAGATCTCCAGTTTTTGTTATTAGGTGTTTAATAATGAGGCATTGATTAATCAATTTTTTAATTTCAGCTATTTAGAGGCAAGTACCTTCCTCTAACTGCAGTTGAGAAGAATAAATTTTTTAAAATCAAGTCATTAAAACTTTGGCAATTTTGCCCCTATTCAATTTATAAAACTTTTCTTTAGCCCTGCTTTAGTCTTAGCTTTTTCTTCACTTTTACATCAGCAGAGATCAATGTCATTGTAACCAACAGTGACTAACCAACAATAAATAATCAACATTATTTAGTTTCAGCTACTGAGAGGTCCTTCAACTCATTGCTCATCAACTGCAATTACTGCACAGCACTGAATGTTAAGATCAAGCTTTTTTCTCTGTGCCACTTAAATGGGACTGAAAGGAAGCATAAGTCTATAGTCTTTATTAGCAGGTACAGCTGTTTCATACTTTTTTTTTTTCCTCATCAGAGGTGAAGTCACCTAAACACTTAAGCTAGTCAACACAAAAATTTTTAAGAAGTCAGAGAGAAATATAAAATTAAAGATAGGAAAGACTTTTTAATTTATACATATATTCACTATTCTCCAAACAATCAATTTTCCCCTTTTCTTAGGAAAATATAGAAGGTAGCTTTCCTTTCCCAAAAGCAGTCTTCTACCAGTACTGATTTTGCTTTATCTGTTCTAATTCTCTAGTCAGCAAGACACCAAGTTGTACCATACCTGCTTTCATAATCTGACTTCTTCATACCTAGCTGCACCCCTGTATGTCATGCATTCATGCTCCACATGCCTTTTTTTTTCCAGTTATCTGTACTTGCAATAGTTTTTCAGACTCATCTCTTTCCCTGAAGAATAGCTTATTGAAGATACAAGATCCTTAATGATGATTTATGATTCCCTTCCAAAAGCTTAACAACCAATCTTTTATGACCCTGTTTCACAGATCTATGTGCAATCTTCATGACCTTGTCAGTGTTTGTTTTCTCCTTTTACAGAGGTGTTTTCTTTAACACTACCTATCCCCATTGCAAGTTCAGTTCAATTTGTTATGGAGCATAAACTAGGGAAAGAAATCCTTAACTTCTGTCATGGTCTTGATGGCCACTTTTCCTTCTCATTCCAGTGTATATCTATGTTTTCTGTATATTGAGTCTACAGAATCTACAGAGTCTACAAGCCTACAGAAAGGGGGATCAGCTTTTGCTGATCCATAGTCTGTTGACCATGATGTCACTGCCAAATTCTGAAGTAATTATTCTCTCTCTCTGCCTAAGGTTATGGTCACAATAAGAACATTTTACTCTTTCAAGAAAACAAAGCAAATGAAATAAACCAAACAAAAATAAATAGACAAAAATGCAGCCACTGACAAAGAAACTGTCCAGACTGTGATGTATAGGCTACAATACGGCTGAAATAAAGTTCAACTAGTA
This sequence comes from Neopelma chrysocephalum, assembly GCF_003984885.1. Classification (NCBI taxonomy): domain Eukaryota; kingdom Metazoa; phylum Chordata; class Aves; order Passeriformes; family Pipridae; genus Neopelma; species Neopelma chrysocephalum. The sequence goes on along the minus strand of NW_020897742.1, from coordinate 4,463,283 downwards.
ACACAAAACTGAAAGTGAAACAAAGCAAGAAACTCCACGGATGTGGAAAACTGCCGGTGTGGCTGCAGAGCTTGATATGGACTCAGTGAGGTCAAGCATCGATTTGCAACTGCAGCACTTCCTTGATGAGAAAATCTATTTAATATGTGCATATGCTTTCAGGTAGTAGAGATTATTGATATGTCTTTTTTAACTATTGAACATCATGTAAACAGTACATAAGAAATGTCAGGCAATTATTGCATTTGTCTTTTTAGTTATGTATTATCTGTTTCAGCAATATTTTTTTTCTGTATTCTGAAGTGTTTGTACTGTTGGGACAAGGCAGTTAGAAAGTCTTCCTTAAAATTCTCTGGAAGTGTGGAGTGTTGAAGATTCAGGCAGTGAAAAAGTTACAAGCTGCAGAGAAATGGATTGAATGCAAACTTCCATAGGTTATTTCTGGGACTATGTATATATCCCATAGTTCATGAACGTTGTGCTGTTTTAAAACATTTTTTAATAAATAGATGAATATTTTGATAATATTTTTACTTGGTGCCTGATTTTTATTATACTTTTCTCTTTTTCCATTATTTATATTGAAACTATAAACGATTTCTAATGGTGAAGTTTTCTTATTTATTATTGTTACCTACTGAAGAATTTAAATCTCTTTTTAAAACTTCAGCAGTACTGAAACTTACATTAACAGTATGCATATTTGAAAACATGTTCATGAATTTTTCTAAACTTTTTTAAAAAAACACATAAGAGAATTTTTTTAAATGCGCATGTTTAAAGAAGATATTGAACATCCAAAGAACATAATTTTCCTATGGTTTGATACATGTGAAGAGTATAAAAATTATATATCTGGATATATATCCTGGTGAAATTGACCCTGGTTAAAGCTCATGTACATTGGCAAATACCAGTAAGGGCACATCATATAGAGCTCAATTGTGGAACTTAATGCTCCCAAAGCGTGTCAAATATTGTGTAGTAAATGCTCATTATGAACAACCATGTCAAATTCAGTTCTATTGCAACTTCATGGGGTTGTACAAGGTGGTTTTTGTACAAACAGTAAAAGAACACCAGAAACTAGGTTAGAAATTATACTAACTTCTGACTAACCAAACACAATAACCCTGTGAATTTTACAGATATTTTGCACTGATATTAAACGGAGTGTAGATGAGCAAAATTCAGTGATTTGGTGTTGTTAGGAATTGTAAACAACAGTGTTCTAATATAAAAGGTTTTATTTCAGTGTTTTTGTAGATATTATGTTCCCCTACAGATACAAGTTCAATTCATGCACAGACAAGCATTTCAGACAATTTACGTAAGAATGGCTTAAAGATAAAAAAATAACATTCATTAGTGAGTTCTAGAGTGTTTTTTCTCACTCTATCTGGGAGCAACTCCAACTTCTTTTTTCCCCCATTTCTGCATATCCAGTGCAACATTAAAAGAAAAAAAAAATAACCATTCTAGTTTTAGCACTTAATAATTCTTTAACATATGATATCCCCAGGAAACTCATGCAGACGTTTATGGCTTGTTCCATTAGAAGCAGAATATGAAAACCTGCCATCTCTGAGATAATACAGAATTCTAGTGGAGTATAAAATTTCCATATGCACTCTCTTCTATATATGTTTATACATGCATAAACACATTCACAGAAATGAATTTATATATATCAATACAGACTGCAACAACATAATCAGATTATATAAAATTCCATATGCCAGTACCACTGCTGACAAACTGTAGAATATGAGACACCAACACTTTTGGATTGCTCTTAGCTCTCTGTGAACATCAGAATGAATCTGTAGTACCTTACATTCTTTTAATATTTGTAGAATAATCCCAAAATGGTGCATACTGGGAGAACAAGGAAAATTTGGACTACCCTATGTGACATTGATATTTTAATATCTTGATGAATTGGTAACATTATTTCATTTTGAAAACTTTTTTTACAAGGTTCTATCAAGAAATTTAACACTGACATATAAGCAGTAATAAAGGATAATTTTCGAAGAGTTTACTAAATTCTACTAACTTCATGCTACAACTGCTAAAACATCTACATTCAAAAACTCATGAGTAATTTCAAAAGCTTTCTATTCAATACACAAGCTCCTATATTGTCCTTTGAAAGAACTGCAACATCGATATAAGAAATCCAACTACATGATTTTAATATAGCTCCCAAATCCATTTATAGTTGAAGCCTACATTCTATCATTTGTTCTTTATAATTTTGTAATGAGTAGTAGTTGCAAATATGACTTGTTATGATCTTGTAAGCATAAATGCACAGCAGAAATATTTACAATGCACAGAATATGAAAGATCAGATCACAGTCTGAAGCAAGTCTGGAGTTCATCTTCTAGACAGGTGGCTTTGATTTATTATCTTTTCTTTCTACCAGGATATTTATGCACAATTTCCCTAAGATGCAAGAGCTAAAATTTGTTTTCAAGGTGCAATGTTAATATCAGACTCTACTTTGATTGCTTTCTAATATGTTATGCCAGCTGTCCTGGATAAAAGACCTTATTCTATGGCATAGAAAAGATTCCTTACTAGGCAAACCCCAAAATTTGTTACTGTAATTCCAATTAGTTTAATGGGTAGAAATTGAAAAGTTCAACAGTATATTGCACATAACATTTTTGATAATTTTCAACAATAGATCCTATTAGAAGCATGAAGCTATTTGACAGTAAAAAGTTTTAAATCAGCATAGAATATCTATAAATATATTATAGAAAAGTAAAAGCATTTAAGATAACTTTTTGCACTAGTGTTCCCATGGTAGATGTCTTCAGCGAGGTTCCTTCACCAAAGTTACATCTGTTAGAGAGCATCTCTAGGAAAAGTGTGAAGAAATTTCAGTATCCATAGAAAATATTCTTAAAAAAATAAAAATGTAAGCATAATGGTAATCCTCCATAAATTCTAAAGGAACTCATATATGAAACTGCTGAAAAACTAATTAGTATGCAATCCATCCATCCATCCAATCCCTCTGTAATTAAAGAAAGGAATTTTTGCAAGAGTGGGATCAGTTCTTAAAAGACCTCCATGTCTAGAAATTAGCAGGTGATAGTTCTGATACATAAACTATGCAAATTTGTGGGAGTGGTAAATGGATATCTATTGGTCAATAAATAGACAAATATAGGGAAAGATGATGCAACTTTTGCACTAGGATATTATATCTTGCAAAGCATTAGAATAATTTTAAACAATTAATCAATATTTAATCCACAGAGCTACATCTAGTAGCGAATACTATGTTTCAGAAAAAAAAACTTCATACAAGATACATAAGGAAAAATTCTAAAGAAAATACTTAGGGAATGAGAAAGCAAGGTTAATTAAAAAATAATCAAAATACAGGAGTCAAGGAGTAGGAAATGATTGCTTCTCACAACGTAAATAATTTATTTTCAATGATCTTGGAAGAATATTTTGTTTCTGGAACTTAAGATGGACAAACTATTCTGAAATAATCTAGGAAAACAGGGAGATCATAAAAATTCTATATGATAGAAAACAAATCTGAGTATACATTAGCATTGCTCTTAGTAAACAGTTGCAGAAGAACTACATGATACTGAGAGTCATTCAGATCTATATTGAGATGTCTGAAAGGTAAGTGCTTTACTGAAGTTGTTTCAGTCCCAGTAGAAAGATATCCACTTATACCAATGGATGATACATCACATCTATTTTGGTTAGGGTTTTTTTTCTTTAGCGTGAAAACTGTTATCCTCTGAAAATCCTGTATCATTTCACTAGCAGTTGAAGGGCTTTAGACATGAAGGGTAGGGAGCACAAGTCTTATGAAGAGAAATTGAGTGTACTGGGTCTGTTGACCTGCAGAAGAGGAGGTTGAGGGGAGACCTTATCACTCTCTACAACTACCTGAAATGAGGTTGTAGCCAAGTGGAAGTCAGTCTCTTTTCCAAAGTAAGAAGCAATAGGATGAGAAGGAAAGGCCTCAAGTTATGTCAGGGGAGGTTTAGACTGGATATTAGGAAAAAATCTTCATAGAAAGGGTTGTCAAGCATTGCAAAAGACTGCCCATGGAAGTGCAGGAGTCTCCATCCCTTGAGGTATTTAAAAGACATGTAGATGTGGCACTTGGGGCTTGCTGAGAGTCCCCCCCTGAGCTCCGGGTGTGTGGTGGCGGGGCCTCCGGGCAAGCCCGGAGAAAGGAATTAAATCAGATTGCTCAAATTACCGTGGTATTACTCTGCTCTCCGTTGTTGACAAAATCCTGGCAAGAATACTCCTGAACAGACTAATACCCGCTATAGCAGAAGAAATTCTACCTGAAAGTCAGTGTGGTTTCAGAGCCAACAGGAGCACCACAGACATGATATTTGTTCTCAGACACCTGCAAGAGAAGTGTAGGGAACAGAACAAAGGTCTTTATGTAACCTTTGTCGACCTCACCAAGGCTTTCGATACTGTGAGCAGAAAAGGTCTCTGGCAGATTTTGGAACGTTTAGGTTGCCCCCCCAAGTTCCTTAAAATGATCATCTCACTCCATGAGGATCAGCACGGCCAAGTCAGATATGGCAATGCACTTTCTGAGCCCTTTCTAATAAAGAATGGCGTGAAACAAGGCTGCATTCTCGCCCCTACCCTATTCACAGTCTTTTTCAGCATGATGCTCCAAAGGGCCACGGCAGACCTCGATGATCAGGACGGTATCTACATTCGATACTGTACTGGTGGAAGCCTTTTCAACCTATGGCGACTGAAGGCCCACACCAAGACCTTAAACCATCTTGTCCGGGAGCTGCTTTATGCTGATGACACTGCCATTGTTGCCCACACAGAAGCAGCCCTGCAGCATTTAACATCCTGCTTTGCAGATGCTGCTGAGCTCTTTGGGCTGGAAGTCAGTTTAAAGAAGACAGAAGTTCTCCATCAACCAGCACCTCAGGAAGTCTTCCATTATCCCCACACCACCGTTGGCCAATCAGAACTCAAATCAGTCCAGCAGTTTAATTACCTAGGCATCCTCATCTCCTCGGATGGTAAGATTGACGGGGAGATTGATAACAGATTAGCAAAGGCATATAGTGCCTTCGGAAAGCTTCATAAAAGAGTTTGGCGAAATAAACACCTGAAGAAAAGTACCAAGATCAGTGTTTACAGAGCCATAGTGCTGTCTACTCTCTTATACGGATCTGAATCGTGGGTCATCTACCGCCACCATCTGCGTCTCCTAGAATGCTTCCATCAATGCTGTCTCCACACAATCCTAAACATCCACTGGTCAGATTATGTGACCAATACATCTGTTCTTGAACAAGCAGCAGTCACAAGTATTGAGACCATGTTACAGAGAACACAGCTGCGTTGGGCAGGGCACGTCTCCAGGATGAAGGACCACCGCCTCCCTAAGATCCTGCTTTATGGTGAACTTGCCACTGGCTGCCACAACATGAGGGGAACCCCAAAGAGAAGATACAAGGACTCCCTGAAACAACATCTCAACCTTGGCCATACTGACCACCATAACTGGTCTACTCTGGCCTTCAATCGGGAGGCCTGGAGACACACCATCTATAACGCTGTTGATGCTTTTGAGAAAGCACGCAGGATCACCCTTGAAGAGAAAAGACAACGCAGAAAGAATTGTGCCTTGCAGTATATACCATCTAAGGAGTCTTTCTGCTGTGCCTTTTGCAACCGGACCTGTCTGTCTCGTATTGGCCTTTTTAGCCACCAACACGTTTGCAACAAACGTGGGTAGTGCCCTTCCCAAATCTTCGTTCGCGAAGCCTAGCCATGATGATGATGAGATGTGGCACTTAGGTGGACTTGGCAATGTCAGGTTAGAAACTGGACTTAATGATCTTAAAGTTTTTTTCCAACCTCAATGATTCTATGATTCAATGTTACTTGGGCAAAGAGTCTAGTGTGCAACATCAATATGCCTGTGTAGATAGATTCTCAGACTGAACAGAAAGATTGTTTCCAGAAGGTATTTATTTATCTCATACTCAAGATCTACAGTGTACACAAAGACTTTTAAATCTAACATATGTACTAATAATTAAGTTCCATATTTAAAATTTTTTTGAGTTTTCATTTGCAAATTCATTTATTCTTTTGTAATAAGTTAGATTTGGCTGGGATAGAACTAATTTGCTTCATAGTAGTTGGTATGTGGCTATGTTTTGGTTTTGCGCTGCGAACAGTGTTGATAATGCAGGGCCTGCACAGACCTGAGGCCTCACTGCCCTACCAGTGAGTATGCTGGGAGCTCACAAAAACTGGGAGAGGACACAGCCTGGATAGCTGGCCCCAACTGATCAAATGGATATTCCATACCATATAGCATCATGCTCAGCAAGAAAACTAGAGGGGATGTTGGCAGAGGGGGCACTGCTTGAGAACTGACTGCACATCAGTTGCTTGATGGTGAGCAATTATTTTCATTTACATTCCTTGTCTTTCTTAGAGTTTATTTCTCTCTCTTTGCTATTTTCCTTTTCATTACAATTTACTATTACTTTATTTATTTTCCCCCCAATTATTAAACTCTTTTTATCTCAACCCATGTGTTTTCTCACCTTTGCAATTCTGATTCTCTCCCCCATCCCACAGGGGAGGGGAGGGAGTGAGTGAGTGAGTGAGCAACTGTGTGGTGCTTAGTTGCTGCCTAGGATTAAACCATGACTTGGTTATGTCTTTTGTCATTTTTCGTCTGACAAATGAAAAGTACAGTGTAACATTGCTATTCTCCATTTTAGTTAAGAAATAAATGAGAGAGAAGAGAGAAAAACTATGGGACAAAATGCAACAAAAAGATCAAAAATAGGAAATTCTGTTACAGTGTTAAAGCAAAAGAGTTCAAAATTTATTTAAAACTATGAGACGTGTGCCCAAATTTCTACAAATGAAATTTCTCAGCTATACTTCTGTAATCAAACTCACTTTTGTCAATGCAGTGGAAGGCAGTTTTCTCTGTATCCCCATCTATTTCATAACAATTAAGAAAAATAAGATGCACATAGTCATGTCATAAGAATATTGTTGATGACGACCAAAATACAAAAATGTCAACAAAGGAGAGTGGGAACTAAAAATGCAGGTAAGAGGAAGCAAAAAGTCTAGTGAGATTCTCATTTTGAAGCCCTGTTAAATAACTCACGTATGAATTTTAGAGCAGAGCAGTTGCTTACCGTACCTCAGGGATGTCCAAATATTATAGAATTATTATTAGAAAGTACTTGTGAAAAAAATAACCCTTTGAATCCTTTTTAACTTGCATGACTGTTGGAGTCACTAGAGCTTTGTAACCTGCTATTGATTCATGCTGCCTTACCACTCTGATGTGTATGAAGCCACTCCTACTATCAAATTTATTTATGTGCATCTGTAAATAAGTCCTGTGGTATATCTGGGACTAGTTGTAAGTGAGTCATCAAAATTAATGTGAAATGGAGGTTCAATTGTTCTCTGAGATCTGAGTCGACTACTAAAAATAGATAACTGGATAAAATTAAAGTTAAAAAAATGGGGAAATTAAAAATATGCAATTTATTGTAAGCGAAGATCATTTTATATTGTATAATAGGAAACCTCTTGAACTTCTCATTATCATTTTGCACTTGTGAAAAAGCAAATAAATTCATCCCTTGCTTATTTCTGTAGGTTATTAAACCCTATATTATGACAACATTTATCTTTTTTTTTTTTTTTTTAACTATGAAGTATTTCTGCAGATATAACTTATGCATATAAGTTACCATGAACATGGATTACTATTGATTCCAGAAAAAACAGCCAGCAGCAGAGAGGTACTGGTTAGAGACAAGTAAATCCCCTGCTTAAATCCATAGCCTAAGGTTAAGACTAGTGATTTGGCTTCGTAGCAGAATTCTTCTGTGATCTATTCATATTTGTTTAGCTCTTGTTTATAGAACTTCCAATCATCAAAATATGGACAGAAGTTTTTCACAGATATGATTGCATCTGCTCCATTTATACAGAACCAGAAAGTGACTGAATAACTGCAATGGGTGTTTACATCAGACAAGCCACAGAGTAATACTTTTCTTGGTAGATACTGTTATTTAAAATTTTTAAATAATTCATTCTAAAACATGGACTATAAATTACAACAAAATGCTTAAGGAGAAATAGTGCCTTTCTTATACATGGCAAGGTGTTAAGGAGATAATTGCCATCAAAACTAGGAGTTGCTTAGACACCATGATCAATGGAGTTATGTAAACACAGGTTGGTCAGAGTCTAGGTTTGTTTTGGAATTTAGAGGCTGTTGATGAAAACATTATCTTCAATAATGCAATCCAAACAAAAACATTAAGAAAAAAATACATTAAAGCAGTTCAAAGAATTAACAATGTGAGGAATCTAATGAGCCTCTCCAGAAAGATATACAGTCCCTAATTTAAACAAAGTAGCATAAATTAAATTTTAAAATTGAGAATGATTCTAAAACTTATTTTTTTAAAGATAATATAATAATTAACAGCAAACCATGTAGCTGGAACCAAAATTTCAGGACTCAATAATTTTATGGAATAAATAATTGATTATCTTAGAAAAATAGACCATGTATTTGTGGGGGAGTTTGACCCATTCTTTGAATATTTTTCTGTTAGAGCTATCAGTTCAAAGTTATCCTTGTGACTTACCTTCCATTCCCAAAATGATCAGTCTCTGTTCCCCAAGGATAGGGAAAACAGACATCAGAACTCAAACAGTTTTTAGTTTCTTGCAAATCCATATGCATCCATGTATAGGTCTAACACTCTGGGTTCAGAAAAGCAGAATTCTTCAGTGACAAAATAAGTGGCTCATTTTTTTGATAGAATTCAGAGCTATATAGAATTTCTTGGACTTGTCACAGAAGCAGTAAGCAGAGTTGATATATTCATTCTCACTGCTCCTCTCTAGAGTTGCTGGTCTCTATCCTACCCTAAGAGGCTCTGAATCTTCAAATGTCCTTGCACGCTCTCACAATATACCTCAGAGCTCTGATACCCTCAACTTCATTCCATAAAAGGTGACTTAAATGGGTATCTATTTCTCTGCACTTTATTTTGGACTGGAGGGACTTCCCTTGAATAGAATGCATTTTTCTTGCTCTGTCTGTTGGCCTGAGGGTCAGATGTGTCTTCCTGTTGCACCCAGTAGGACTAGCAAGAAGAGGGGAAATGAAGCTCAATTCAGCATCACTGTTTTCAGTACTACAGCTCACTTATGACCAATTTTCTCTGCACAGCAATGCACTGCTAAAATATAGCAGTGGGCTGACAGAAATATCAGAGGAAGCCATAATGATGCAAAGCATTTTAGCATTTTATTTGCTAAGCTAAGGACTCATGATTAGAATACTAAAGCAAACTGGCATATCTTGTAAAAATCTTGTGTTTCCTTAAATCAGTCAGGCTATTACTAATTCAGATACTAATGATACTTCTTGAAAAAATTCAACTACGGTTATGCAGAGATAGTTGTTTTGTTGGGTTTTTTTTCCTGGTAACTAACCTGAGGAATCCTGACTTTTCTGCTTTTCCTCATTGATGAAATTTTTAAAACCAATTTTGTTGTATTTCAGAGAGCCCTCTAGGTCTTTTAAATGTATTCATGAACTAGTTCTGCTCACACCATGCTAAAGGAGGTTGTGCATATTTTCATTTCATTGTATGTATTTGTGCATCTTCAAATGATAACCATAAGCTAGTGGCCAGGTTGTATGCAGCCGATTTAAAAACAAACAATCAAAAAAAAAATGTAGAAGAGAAAAAAACATCAAACTGTGAAGTCTAAACAATTAATCTCCTACACAGTTGCCTTGAATGTATTTCAGGCAGAAATACTGTTACTCAGACCAAAGGAAAATCACCTTTCTAGAATGATTAACAACTTTTTTTTTTTCTATTGCCAATAACAAGACTAGTTCTATCATTATTTTTTTATGTAAAGCATAAAACATTCAATACAGCATGTTATGAAGGTATATGAAAAGCAAAAGCTTAGAATTCTTTATTTTGTCTCCAAATGTAATCCGTAATAACGGACAGTAATGCTAAGGAAAAGTAATCTGAGGCTTACTAGAAACAAGAAGAAAAAAACAAGTAAAAAACCCAAAACCCTTTTAACACAAGAAGAACCAATTCTGTAAGGGAAAAAATAGTCTCAGTGCAATACTGAATGTTTCTGAAGTGAGAGCCACCAGCACATGTAATTAATAGTGCCCAGAATCACCTTCCCTGAACATACCTTTTGTTTTAGTCTTATAAAACTAGACAGAACTTTAGAAAATATTTCTTGCTCAAAAGATTCCTTTAGAAAATATTAATAGATGTTCCAGTACTCTTCACAATTTATATACAAATTGTCATTTTTCAGAATAGAAGCAAAGAATTGCATAAAGAAGTTATAGAAGCATAGGTTTGAAAGCATCTTCAGGAGATGATTTGGTTCAGATCCCTGATCATGGGCATAACCAAGTGTGCCTAGACCAGGTTCAATAGAATTCTTTTCTCTGCTATTGTCTGAATATGTCAGTTTTAAATAAGGTTTAATGTGAATTGCACAACCTCCATAGGTAATGTGCTTAACGATGATTTTCTAATCTATATCAAGTATTTTGAACTACTTTAGGGTCATTAACTTTTTTATTTTAATTAATATGCATGTCTACCTTTGTTAGATATAAAGAAATATTTGCATTATCTCTTTTGTAAGAAGCTTTTTCACATTTTTGAAAATTATAGTTGTATTCTTAAATCCTTTTCCCAGTCCAACATTGGAGATCTTTTCTAAATTCATTTTAGCAGGAGACCGATGTTCAGGGCACATAATGTTTACTATCAGTTTTAAAACCTCAGGCAGTTTGCTTGTTCATAACTCATTTTAGTGAAAAAATTATCCCTCTCCAAAGTGTCGATAACCCAGCTAAAAAATCAGATTATGTCCTGTTTATTATGGCCATATCTTGAGAAAGGCAAAACCAATACTTTGTAAGAGTCGCTTAAAGAAGCCAAATGCCCAAGCTGTGCTGTTGCTATACCCTTAAGAAGAGGGATTAGAAGTTTGGAATTGCAGCAGACTGACAAAACAGCTCAAAAGATATCGAAGGGAAAGAGGAAATGTATCTTTGGTACCAAAATGATCTATTATCATGCCTTCATGTTAACACACCTTAAAAAGGAAAATCAAATTTTGACCTCGCCACTCTATCTTGTAGCAATTATTTAGCTGTGAATTGAAGTAACTTACCCATTTTTTTGCTAGTTGGACAAATTGTCAAATAGGAACTACTGCTATAATTGCTATGAACTACTGATATAACACTAGATTTTCATTTGCATAACAGGTGATTATAAAGTAATTATTTCTTTGAGTAAATGCATTCCTAGTGTACAGTTTCTGGACTTTTTAATCTGCACATTGTTTTAAGATGCTTTTATAGAATTTCACTGTGAATTGTTCAAAAAGAACATGCAGAAATGTCTGCAAACATACTATAGCTGCAACTACATTAATGGATAAGGGTCTGTCTTCCCAGGTTAACTATATTTCTTTGTCCTTCATAAAATCTGCATTCTTTAAGCTATATTCCTAAAAGACCTCTTTATTATTTATTTTCAATTACAGTAATTCATTCTAATCTCCTATATTTTGGAATCCAAATGCCAAAACTATTAAAAAGGCTTTTCCAAGATTAATTTTGATATTAGCCCTAGTAACGGTTGTTTCAGTTGTTTTATAGTTTCAACACACATAACCATTTTTATGGATATTACATTCTCAAGCAAAAAAAAAAATCCATTTACTGTCTTTCAAGGTACCTATAGGTTTTCTTTTCCAAATAAGTATACATGAATTGATTTATATCTAAACTGAAAATACTACTGTTTTAAAAAATTAAATAACTGTGATAGAATAACAGATGCCTGGAAAGAAACAACAAGTATTCTAGAAGATTGGATACAGGAATAGTGATCAATTTTACAGCTATGTTAATTTCTCACATTTTAAACCATGACAAGGTACCTCTAGAAGAAAAGTTTTTTTATTTGGTAAGGTGCTAAATTTTGGAATTAGACAAAATATTATGATTGGAAATATAAAGACCAGCACATTGAATGCTTCTGAATAGTACTGATCTTACTTACTGAATGTTTTAAATATATATATGCATATATACATATATATTTATAGTATATATATATATATGTATCTGTATAGGCACATAAAAAGACATATACTGTTATACCAGAGTTTATTTAAGCCTTATTTAAGGCTTTTACAACTAGCTGGATCAAACTTTTGCTGTGCAAGTTACATTCAAACATTCAATTTCGTGTGAATTCATTTCCTTTTTACTTCTCCATGGGTTTGTTTAACCACCTGCTGAATTCAGTAGGACATACCATCTGGTAAACCGGAGTCCAACATTTCCCACAACAACAAAACTCTCCTAACATCCGCATTGTAAACATTCAAATTCACATTAAAACGCTTCCTCAGACTGTATTCCAGAGGATGTTCAGGACCTTGGGCTTCATCTACACTAGTAATGAAAAAGGCCAGCTACAGAGATAAGGACTGGCATGTGATTTTCCTTATCAGTGAACTGCTAATCAAAAAATTGCTGGGTTTTGGCTTGGGCAAACAAATTCTCTCTCACCCTATGCCTGATCAGAGAATCATAGAATCACAGAATTGTTTAGGTTGGAAAAGACTTTTAAAATCATTATGTTCAACCTTTAACCTCGCACTGCCAAACTCTCCACTAAACTATGTCACTAAACAACACATCTACACATCTTTTAAATATCTCCATGATTACTCTTAGCCAACAGCCTTTCTCAACAGCCAGCCTGAACAGGACTACATGGTTTCACAGCAGAGTGGGGAGATTAGCTGCATTAGCACAAACACTGTACTTGGAAACTCTTTTGTTTTCTGATATGGTTTTAGCAAAGAAATACTCAGACATCGCATCTCATATTTCTGGGCTCCGGTGTTCACATCACTCACAAAGCCTGAGTTATATCTGGACTACAATCAACTGCAGAGAGAAAATATGAGGAGTCTCCTGGACCTCAGCCTGCGCTGTCTTCAGGTTCTCTCCTCACTTGGTGATGGAGATACTGTTAAGAGTTCCTCTGTTGACTCCAATTGATTTTTTATTTGAACACAAAATTTTCAACTCTTACAGGACCACAGTTAAATAGGGGTAACAATATTTCCAAAACAAGCAGAAAAAAAATGAAACAAGCAGAAAAAAACTGAAACAAGCTCCTAGAGGCCATTGCATTTATTATTCTTTTAGTGTTAAAAGCTACCTCTTTGTCTTGGAGTTAAAGACTGAAAGCCCATGAATTTAATCTACCTCAAGCTGTTCAGGTACTTTACTTGAAATATAGGCACCTAGACATAATGGAGGTGATATTAGTGACGTTAAAAGCAATGAGGGGTGAATTACAATTATTCAAATTAGTAAAAAAATACCCCAACAAACAACATAGTAGATTTGTAGCCAAGTGTTATTTGTTCACTTTTGGTCTTGTAATATTTCTCTTTAAAATTGCTGTAAGATCTTGTCCATTTTAACCTTAGAAATTCCTAATGCCCATCAAAAGGTAAATACTCAGCTCTGCTGGCATATCTGTATCTGAAGCAGTTAGCAAGTCACAAAATTGCAAGCATAAAAAATTACATTGCAATCTGGGCACATAGTGTTTCTTTATTTCTACCTACGTAGCTGAAGTGAAGTGAGCCTCACTAGTACAGACAAGTACAGACTAGTATTCCCACTTTTAATGTGTTTTTTTGGATATTAACCTTTTCTTCAGAATTACAGATTTTTGCAATATTTCTTGTCCTCATATTTCGTATATTAATATTATCAAATTGTATCTTCATTTCAACTCTGACAATCAATTATAAGTTCTTCCACCTGTGGCCTCTAATTTCAAATAATGTCTTGACATTACATGGATTTTCTTACTTTGATTTACAATCATAAAAGATTTTCTGTCCATTAAAATCCCTTGGTGCCTTTTGTATCCCACCCCTCACAAGGAAGTAGTAACACCAGTAGAATTAGGAAGGCTAACTTTTGCGCTGACTACTCTTTTAGCTCAGAGACACAATCTGACATCATGATAGATGAGACACAGCTTCTTGCATTTGATGTGATGATGGTGTGAGAGATTGAAATGTTAATGGCTAATGACTCGAGCAATTGGACATTTGCAAACGCAGTGGGTGCTTTGCTTATGAGACAGATAATGCAAGAGGCCAATAAGAAGTAGATCCCGTGAGGTGGGATAGTGCTTTTTATCGTGCCAATGTCCTTCCTTACACAGCTGGCTCAGACGTGAAAACTCCCCTCCAGGGGAGATTGGGACATTCACATGCAGGTCTGAAGGTATTTATCCCTCCTGATGGGGCATAAGTGGCTCAACTACACTGACGTGACAAGGCAGCTGTCATGTCTTTGAAGATGTCATAAACCACCAAAGACCCCTGCCCCAAATTTCCTCCGACTCATTTCTGGGGCCTTCCACCAGAGGACCGTGCACGACCCACAGTTTAGGAACAGATCCACAGTGTTGTATCAGACAGTGTAAAACTCCTGGGTACCTGAGCGTTCTACCTGAGCATATATTAACCCACTGAACTTTGTGTTTGTGAATCCCTGATGGATCAAGACTGCGACCATCATTTCGACTAACGGACATTGAAATTACATCAGGTCTTGTCACTGGAGCTACAGGTGGTGATATCTTTCTACTGTTAAACTCTTTCTTTCCTTTCTTTCTTTCTTTCTCTCTTTCTTTCTTTCTTTCTTTCTTTGAAGGACAGGGGAAATATTTTGTGACTGGGGATTGGTGGTTCTGCTTGTGGTTCTCCTTGTGGTTCTGCCTGAAGTTGCCTATTGCTGCTGCCTACTTGCTGCTACATACAGTTCTGCTTGAGGTTGCCTATTGCTCTGGTTATAGTTCTGCCTGCTTATTGCTACTTACTGTTACTATTCTGCTTGCTTACTGTTACAGTGAGAACATGAGCCGGGAAGAATGTAAGGTGGTGAGACCAGCCTGGGCTCACTGCCAGGGAACCATGCGGCCGGGGGCAGGGAAACAACCTGATGGGTGGATGATGACAACCAGTGGGCTGTGCCAGAAGGCAAAGATCATCTTATAAGGAAGAAAAGAGCGAGGCCCGGCATGGGAGAAGCGAGGGAGCGGCTATGCTAATTGAAGGACCTTAAAAAGGCTCATCCCTCCCATTCGGGTGTGCTCGGACCTGGTCATGAGTCCATTGCACCCAGTGCTCTGTTAATAAAGTTCTTTGTTTCACTTTATTTGGCCGTCTCTGAAATTTTAATAGGAGATATTTCTCACACTTCCTTCCTTCCTTCCTTCCATCCTTCCTTCCTTCCTTCCTTCCTTTTTCTTTCTTTCTTTTCTTTCTTTCTTTTCTTTCTTTCTTCCTTCCTCCCTCCTTTCCTTCCTTCTTTCCTTCCTTTTTCTCCTTACATATTTTCTTAAGTTGATACCTTTATACTTTTATATTGTTGTATTACTGTAGATATTAAGAACAAAAACAGCTACATAACTCCTTTCCATTGCAATCAAATTGTTCTAAAATAAGCCCTACAACCCTACATATATATATACATATATATGTATATATATATACACACATTGGTCATTGAGTTTCCTTTCACTCTAATCTGCCCCAGGGGACCTATTAACAAGAACCCCAATTACCCTCGCCTTCAGGGCAGATTGTAACAAATGGGATTCCATGAAATGCTTGATCAAAAAATGCTTTAGTCTGGATAACCAAGGGCTTTCTATTTTACTAAAAATCCACCCATCTTTGTATTGATCCATTTGGCATATGTTTAAGATTTGCAGCAATTCACACTTAGAATCCAGAATTTTCTTGAAAGTAGCTCAGTAATTGATGGAAGGAATGGGTTTGCAATTATTATTCAGAGCTGAGTGTTAAGGCAGCTTTATCTGATTCTGAATAAAGAGAAATGTCCTTCCTACCGCATTTTGGGAACTTTATCTTCTCCATTCCACTGCTGGAGAAAATAGCTCGTGCAATAAAATCAGTTCATCGTAGTCTAGAATGATTAAAATCCAGCCAGAATCTCTCTACTAAAACTAGGGAAATGTCTAATTCTGATAAGGAACAAAGATCTCTCTAGATTGGTCAATATCTACTAAATATCTATTTAACATACGTAAATTGCAGATGAATTATTTTCATGCTGAGTGTCCATAATGCCAATCCACTGATTTTATCAAACACCCTTCCTTTCCTACCTCAAATATTTTATTTGATTTCTCGTGTGACACTATGTTACCGCCGTGAGCTTACGGAATGGTTCTTCATTAATCATTCTGTTTTAACCTTACTTGTCTTTCTTAATCTTGCCATTTCATCACTGCTGTATCCTATAAACTTTTGCATTGCGGATGGTTTAGCATGCACATTATCACATCTATTAGTTTCCTTCTAAGGCATTTTACTCAACCAGCATTCCTAATGCATCTACTGCTTATCTTGTGATGTAAGATTAATGACAGATTGTGTTGTACATGAATTAAAAAGACTGTGAGTATATGCAACACACAGAAAGCCAGAGTGAGTCATATGAAACTACATATAATCTTCTCCAAACAACATCCTAGATGTTTTTCCCTGCAAAGCTGAAAGCAAACATGCTGATAGTGTGAAAAAAGGGATAACTTATTTCTAAGATATATCATTTTGATTACCATTTTGCTGAATAACTGAACATTTTACACTAAATGTAAGTAGTGAAAATTGTGACAAAAAGACTATTTTTATAAACATTAATATCTTAAAAATCTGTAGGCAGTATTCACCTGAAATACATTACTAAATATAATTACATTTTGTATGTCATAGAGATTCCACATATGAAGCTGAACTGAGGTCTGCTTTAATTGGAATTATTATAAGAGTGGGTTTGGCTTATGCTGTTTGATGTTTGAGCTGTTTTCACCTTGAAATTTTAACCCTGTGCATTTCTTCTTTCATTCAAGAGGGTTTATATTCGATTGCTTTATTAAGTGAAATGAAAACTCTCTATCCTTAGTGTTTTACCACTTGAATAGCAATCAATCCAGGAAAACTTGGGCAATTTGGGAGCGTGTCTGGGGCATTCTGATGTTAAAAACACTCTAGAAGAAGAAGTGTTTTTTCCCACCTTCCTGGAGGAGGTGGACTTCAGTGTCCAAGTATTCGTTGTAGAAAGGGAAGAAGAGGAAAGCATAGTAGAGGCTGGTCATGCAGTTCCTGAGAGAATGGGTGGAAGAGCAGATGATAGACCATGCAGAAATTAGATGTGTTTTCCAATTAAACCCCACTACTATGTGTCTAGGGTTGTCCCTGTTACTAAGATAAGAAAGAAATTCCATTGTCAATACATGACTTACAAAATTACAGACTCCTTACCATACAAGAAAAAAAAAGAGAGAGAAATATTAAAATAAAAGAGTAACAATATAAAAGTAAAAAGTAAAATGGCAATTAATGCTATCTTTGCCTTTGTAATTTTAGTATTTCCAAATGTACACACAGCTGATGGGAGTTATGGGAATTGAGAGATACAGCTTTCAGATTTTCTAAAGATTTTTAGTAACTAATCACTTAACCAGCAACCTGACAATGTTTCACAACATTTGACATCATTTTCTGTGTTCTTGAAGTCTATTTTTGAAGACTGACAAGGTAGAAAATGTCAAACTTCTTTGTATTAGATACATATTCAGAGTTCAAGCTCATTAAGACCTATAGCATTTTCCTTTTTTAAAAGAAAACAGACTCATTCTAACACCCCCTTCAGCCATCAAAGTCTTCACGTTTCTGTTCATTGGCCCAAACTAAAGCCTCAGAAAATTCCCTTAATTTCAGCAAAACTATACAATTTATGTTTATACAGCTTGCTGCTGGAACAGTTCTAGTTGCCTTTGTTCCAAATTAATCATTATTTCTGACTAGAGAAGGGAGAGAAATAGCATCAGACACAGCATGATACCTCTGCCTCTAACCCAGGAACACATTTGTCTGTGCTATAGTTATGTTGTTTTGTTTCTCCCACTCACTTTCAGTGTTTTCTTCCCCTTTTATATGTCTTCATAGCTGCCCTTTGTTCTTCAGTTTTCTCAGCATGAATCTTCTCTTCTGCATTTGACATTTCTGCCTATCTGACACATCCTCACCACATGCATGTGAACAATTTCTTACATGTATCAGAATCTAACCTCAAAAGCTAAACTTATTTTTCATGTCATGCTTATGGAATTGGTTATGAGGGTATAGTTCTATATTGTTACAACTTCACAAGTAACAAAGCAATTTTGTTAACTGATTTTTTTCTTTTCTGGGTTAAACTAATGTCAATACACTTAGTACTGTTTTTATTCTTTCCATTAAATTTCTCATCTGATTTGTATGGACAAAATCATAGTGAGTACAGAAAGTTAGAGTTAAAAGTGAGATATAACTCTGCAGCTCTGTAATTTTACAAGTTATATTTAATGGCAGTTGATGACAGGACCTTATTTCTTCTCTGTTTGAAATTAGTTTTCTATCCTTTTTTTCCTGTCTTCTATCTTCTCTTCTATACATTTTATATTTACATGTTTCTTTCCCTGCTTTCCACAGTATGTACAGTATATGCAGTAGATATTACAGCTGTACTATTGATGTCACATGTTTAGACAGTAATCCATGAAAATCACCTTATCCACAGTATGTAGTACAGGTAGATTGCTACATTGATAAGGAAGCGGTCGGATGGTCACATCCAGAGGATAGTGGTCAACAGCTCAGAGCCCCAGTGGACATCAGTGAGAAGTGGTGGCCCTCAGGGGTCTGCATTGGGACCGGTGTTTTTTAATATCTTCATTAATGACATAGATAAAGGGATTGATGCACCCTCAGCAAACTGGGATTTTTCAGCCTGGAGAAGAGAAGGCTTCGAGGTGTCCTAATTGTGGCCTTCCAGTACCTGAAGGGAGCCTACAAGAAAAATGGAGAGGTACTTTTTACAAGGGCATGTACAGACAGGACAAGAAGGAATTGTTTCAAACTGAAAGCGAGCATGTTTGGATTAGATACTAGAAAAAAATTCTTTACAGTGAGAGTGATGACAAACCGGAACATGTTGCCCTGGAAGTGTTTAAGGCCAGGTTGGATTGGGCTCTGAGCAACTTGCTTTAGTGGAAGATGCCCCTGCCCATGGCAGGGAGTTTGGAACTGGATGATCAGTAAGGTCTCTTCCAGCCTAAACCATTATATGATTTTTCATTAGTTAAAAATTGTAAATAAATAAATGAACTTCTTGGTATGCCCCACCCAGTTTTTACTTACTTGATTGTTGTTTGGCTATATCTGGTTTCTGCAAATTACTTTGCCTTCTACCTGTCTGTGGTTTTAACCCTGTCAAGGAATTCATTAATAAAAAACTTAAGGTAATGCTTCCTGACCTTTCAGCTAATTCCATAACTGCTCTTTAATATTTCCAAAAATAATTTTCAGATATTCAGATTAATCAATGCCAAAGCATATGATTAATTGATAGTGCAAACAGAGCTGATAAACTAAAGATTTCCTGAAGTTTGTCCAAAAAGGCTGAAAGACAGCAACCACTTATGTTAACCTTTTGTCCTACGGGTCACTTTGGGCATTTTGAATAGGTGGCTAATTAGGCCATCAAAAGTACAGGGGTTCACTTGTCAGACTTTGAGGTTAAAGACATTCTAGATGATAGACACAATTTTGGCTACCTCAGGAAATAAAAGTGTTAACCATCTACACTGATTTTAAATTGGTGTTGACAGGATCTTAAAAAAAACCTGTGACCCTTGTCATATTGAATTTAACTGTTAGACAGGCAAATGCTTATGAATGGGAGGAGTGACACCCTTCACTAACATTGATGTGTTTAAGGTTACAGTATGTGAATATGGATAGGGCTTTTACAAGAAGACACTGAGAATACAAAAGATTGAAGAAAGGTTTGAAACCCTGCAAGCTGGCCTTTTCAACAGTAATTTGGCCTAAAAACCACATACTTGGCTCTCCCTTTAAATAATGATGTTGTTCAGGAACATAGTTGTTTATAAGCATTAAACAAAAAGTAGATAATAGTTCATTTCATGCTTAGAGAGACTTTGACTTTTCTGAAGTATGACAGATAAAGCTTTACCGTATTTCAGTGCTGTTCACTATATGTATTTTTTTAATTCTTGAAAAATTTAAAAAGGAACAGCATCTACAAAGACTACAAACATCTCAATTTTTTTTTATGTGTGTGTTAAATATAAAAATGATTATGTGATTTTTTTCTTTCTCCTTCTTTCCTGATATGGCATTGCAATTTCTACCAAGGTCCAACCAGGAACACTCCTGTTTGAAATCCCTCTGTTTCCTCTTTTTATCCCTGCTTATTTCTCTCTGCTATTTTAATTTTATCAAATATTTCCAGATTATAAACAATGTTAATATGTATAAGATGCCTATCATTTTTAAGTCTCAGTTTGGATCCTCTGACTCTACACTTACGTGCTGTCAAATACTGGAAACATTTAAAACAGCAACATATTTAAAAATACGAAATTCCACATAAAATGCATACTAACAACCAGGCGTAAATATTGTTCTGTGACCCAGCCCAAAAGGGCTACCCATTGTGCTATATAAAATGACAGAACTTCAGATGAATGAGAGGGACTTCTCCACAAACTAGAAGGAACAGTTTGCTGCCAGTAGACGGGGACATATCCCAAAAAGGAGAAAAAGAAACAAAATTTGGCACCAACTTTTTAAGTGATACTTTATAGAAAAGAAAGATCCCTTTCAGAACATGTTTTGTCAAAATGATTGATACATTTCAATTTTTGATGCAAATGTCAGAGAGAACAAACTTGGGATTGTAATTCCTGCATAGGAAGAGGCATGTCTGTACAGCTCAAAATTGGACATTTAGATCTGAGAGTAAGGCAGGATTTGAGACACAGTGACCTCTTCATGAATATGATTAAATATAATATAGATAATTAATTAAACTCTTCACATTAGTTCCACTGTAACCAAAAAGAAAGCTGCTTACCTTTTTTCTGGTTTATTTCACTTGGGTCATGTAAGTTAAACTGGCTCACTAGCAAAATGAATGGGTGCAGGTAAGAGCAGATGGGACAAGTGGGAACTCCTCATTTTGGTAACAATAAGTTGTTGGATTTGTTTGCCATAGATAGGGTTACATCTGCAAGCCCAACATTTGCATTTCACCTACAGATTTGCAGAGGTAGAATTTAACACCTTTATAGTATTATGGGGGCTAAATATTATTGTTTGAGAGGGAATAATTGCGAGGAAAAATTCTCCACACTTACTTTGAAAAGTACGCTGAAAATATATTTTAAAAAATGTAATAGAAAGAGAGATCACAGTGTTATTCTTTTTATTGTGGCTACTCACAACTTTTGATTACGCTTCAAACACCGGTTAGCATCAAATGAAATACCAATGATATAAAAGTTCAATGATTCAGTAATGTATCAGCAAAATCTCATTTGTGCATGCTTGAACATGGTGCAGCTTCAAGGTGCCACACATGCACAAGCCTTTTACTGGAGATAGAAGGGCTACTCTGTCATGCCTATATAAGAGCATAAAGATATAAACCTAACTCTCATCATGGGTTTGTAGGCTACTGCAGCCTGGAACACAGTGTGAAGATATATAAAGGGTCAGTTCCAGTCATTACTGGTACAGACACACGCTATTTTAGTCTAGTTAATAAGGCAGCAAATGTTTAAAATGAAAGTACACAGTAGGAGACTAGTAGAAGTTAGCTTCTGAGATGGAATCTTTACTTTTATATGACAGTTCTCATGCTTTTTAAACATTGTAGTTTCTTTAAAGATTTTGTGGGGTTTCCAGTCCCAAAATACACCATTCTAACTGTTCTGTAGACACAGACTCAGTTGAAAATGAGCTGCAGTTGTTGAAATTGTCTTTGTTTTTCCATAAAACTAGGAAATATGAGATTCATCATGTAAATGATCTTCACTATTCATTTAGAAACATACAAAAGAAATTCAATGTCCTCTAAAACAAAATAATCAAATCTTCATTTCAAAGGGTATACTGAACCTATTTTCTGAACAAGTATAGTAAAGAATGTGAAATTTTGCTTTTTCTCATTATATCATTGCATAATAGTAATGTGAAATAAAGTGGGCTACCTGAATTAACTGGTTTACTGATGGATGATATGTATGTATGGTATACGTCTTTAAACACATATACACATACATATTTTTATTAATTTTCCAAAACATTGCATATAGTATAATGTCTAAGAAACTCAAGTAGAATAGGATCCTCCTATTATAAGTCAAAAGAACAGAAAATATATGTATTCCTTTTGCTAAGCTGATAATTTATCATGTTGAATCCATTGGCTGGAAATATAATTATGGCTTTATAGATCAGATTTATATCTGAAAATCCAACGAATTTTAGGTCATATATAACCTTTTTAACTGAAGTATCAATGGGATAAGACATATAGTTTTTATTGTTACTTTTAAAGCTTCTATTCAAAATCACAGGATCTCTGAATGACTGGCATTGGAAAGAGTCTCTGGAGGTCATCTAGTCAAACTCCCCTGCTTTAACAGGACTGTGTCTGGATGACTTTTTAATATCTTCAAGGAATCTCTCAAAAATACATCATTTTTAGAGGGAGTTGGAAGGACCTGAGTCAGTAGTGAACAGAAAATTAATGGGGACAGTGGAGATGATGACCTTTTATAACCTGAATTGGTTTTGGCTCCAGGGAACTCTTCGAAGAAGTGGGAGAAGTGTTCAAATCAGATAAAAAAACTTTCTCATATCAAGCGCTCTTATCTTACGTTACACAGAAGACAAAAATGTAAGTGTCTCTACTCCGAGTAGAAGGATATTTTTCCAAGCTGCAATATCTCTATGTTGAGGTTATAATTAAAAAGAAAAGAACAAATGCTACATACTATCTTGGAAAAGATGCTATTGAAATCTTTTAGAAAAAATGTTCAAAACAACTCTTGCTTTGAGTGAGGCTCCAGAAAGACCACAGTTACCAAAATAGTGTTATTTCATGTTCTTCCTTCCCAATTTGTGGGTTTTACCAAGAAAATAATATATCTGAATTTGTACAGGGAACACATTTGTTAAAGATAATAGTGAATAGGCTTTCTAAAATGACTGTTCATCAGAATTTAGCATGATGGCATCAGAGAAACTGATCTCTTTCATAGTAGGAGAATTCAGTCCAGAAACATGTTCCCTACTGGGTAGTGCTGACCTCTTTTCTCTCTCTCTCTCTCTCTTTCTTTCTTTCTGTGGGTGGACACATGAAGCAATGGGGTATCTGAAAGCATTCGCTTTTCTGCAACAAGTGAGAAGATTAAAGCAACTTCAAAAGGAAAAATGCTAAAACATATAATTTATGCTTGTCAGATATTTTAGTGTCAGACTCTAATTTGTCCTACCCAAAATTCAAATCTCAAGATATTTTAAGTGTTATCTTTCATGTGCAGGGCTCTGTCTCCATCTAAGTCCTTTATACCTCTCCTCCTTTCATCCTGACTTTCTCAGGTATTTTCTGACTTTTCAGAAATCACAGATACAGGAACCAGAAACTCATTTTACTAGCCAAGAAAGCTTTCTTTTTTTAAAAAAATATTTTCCAATCCAAGGTTTTAGACTAAATCAACACAGATTTCTCGGTAGTTCTGTCTTGGAAAATGTTTTTTATGTCTGTTATGTTTATGCAGAATATATAAAAGACAGTCTGAATTTTGAAAAGTTCTTTCTCAAAGTGTGTATATATGAAAGAATTGTAATGTGCTTAAGTAGCATACAATTTTTGTAATCTTGACAACTCACAGATTCTCTGAAAGAGTTCATTTTGTGTTGGGTTCAAAATGTATGAAGACGTAAGGATTACAACAAAAAGAATGTGATGACTCTCCAGGTAAAGTCACATTTTAAAAATACATACAATGACTTCAGGGACATTTATGCAATATTTTCAAATATAAGAATGAACCTTGCTCAGTTTGATTACACGTGAGTTACTTCTGTTCCCATTGATTTTAACTGAGTCAGAGTGTAATCCAGTTGACTTCAATGTATCCACTTGAATGAAGCATATGTACAGGACTCAGAGGTAACTGTTTAAAATGTTTTAAAATTAATGTCAATTTGCTGACTTTAGCTGCTATACTGAGACCAACAACTACTGTGACATACAATCACGCTGGCAAAAATTGTTCCTTATTTTTGTTCTGTTATCTGACAGGAAAGGATGAAAGATTACCTTGTTGCCCTATGACAGGAGGTGTAGTCAGTTGACTGCAGCATTCCCTGCTGTAATTACCTCCAGGGGTGTTATTTTCACTATATTTTTTAAAGAGTTTACAGTGGTGCAGTAAACATGAGAGTGGAAAATATGCAATCACTGTGGTAATACAGATTTCAGTCATGATATCTTTCTTTTCTTTGTTCCAAATACACACTGTTGAAAGGTTAAGAATTTTGACTGATTTTTCATTAATTTTTTTTTTCCACACAGCTCAAAATGTTCATTTCATCAGTGTGTCTCAAATCAACTGTGAAACAAATGATGACTGTATTTTATTTAAATACCTTTTATCTGCCATAAATGGGATCATTATTTTAAATCATTAGCTCCAGAGGGGCATAATTTTATGAACATTAAATATTTCAGATTATCCTATTTATGTACATTTGTCTTGGCCCATGAGTACAAAACATGTTTAGGCCTGGTCCTCCACAACATTCTGTAAGAGATTACCTTTCAATGAGGCATTAAAGAAACAATCAGGCCACAAAAAACATTTAGCAACCTTGTTCACATGGCATCCTGGTGATTTTCTCTCTTCCAGTAGTTGTCTTGACTCAGGGAGGCTGAGCATCAGTGTACTCTCCAGCAAATTAGACTTTGTTTTCTGTGGTAGAGAGAGTATTCCCATTTAAAAGTAAACATTCCAGTTGGAATGAGGAGCAAGATTGAAGGTTGGTTTACAAATGTCTGCTTAGTATGATAGGACCTACTATTAAGTAGGTATTTAAATATTGCAAAGTTAATTTTCAGTTTAAATGTTTTTCACATTCCACAACTGCTACACAAAGAGGCTATAAACCCACTGCTTCACAGTGCACAGTGGTGCAGTCCTCTTCATTTACATTGTCTGGAATCTCTGCAAAGCACCTATCTGATCATGCCAGTTACAGGTCCTGTCGTTTCATACAATTGTAGAATAGCTTAGATTTGAAGTCAGTTCAAAAGATCATCTGATAGCGCCTTCTGTGGAAAAGAGAGTGCAAATGAGATCACCTAGTACCTTCTCTGGTCACATCTTGAAAACCTCCAGTAACAGGAATTTTACCACATCTTTTTTAGAAAGGTGTTTGGTTTTTGTTTCATTTTGTGGTTTGTTGTTTTGGTTTTTTTTAAGGAGCATATTATGCATTAAATGACACTTTAATTATCTTAACGTCTCTGAATATTTAGAAGTTTGTGGTAGATTTCATTTATCTATTTTTTACTTCTATTTATTTATAGATCTATAAAGGAAATATAGTCCAGAATGAAGGAAAAACTTTATAGGATCCAATACTTTTATACTGCATAATACATGTTGTGACTTAAATGTTCTACGATACATTATGTAATGTATCTTATAGTGTCTATATGTGACAGTATCTATACAATTATATATAACATCAATTATATATATATATATTAAATATATATAAGGGTATATCATTGTATACCACTGTCCATAGTTTATCACCAATAAAACTTGGCAAAGTAAGAAGTTATTTGCTACTTTCAATTTTATTCTTCTAATGTAATATTGTATTGATATTTTCCTTAGATCTAGTTGAAAACTTTCTGAACTGGGGTAAAATAACAATCACGTGGTTTAAATTGAATGGCTTCTAATCTAATAACTTTGTTGCATAGTAACATTTTTAGGTTTTAAGGTTTATATTTGACTTACATCTTTTAGCACACAAGTTTATTCTGGTTCTGGTTATTCTGTTAATGCTAACAGAAGAATGAGACAAAGCAGAACTGAAAACCACAAACTTTGGTTTCAGGCTATGTCAGAGAAGTCAAAGAAAAGTAAAAATTCTTTGCATTCTGGCTAGTCTGATAAACTCTGGGGAGAGTGAAGGCATAACTCATAAGAAAGAAATAGAGCCCACCAACACAGTAAATTCAAAAAGTCCAGGTGTGCACACCTGTGAAGTTACTACAACCATGTGAAAATGTTTCTTATAATCGAGAGGATTTTTTTAAAGAAAATATTGTTGATCCAAACCATTCTATGAAATTTCTGAAAATAAAAAAGGACGTTGTACATCCCCTGGCTCCAGGCCAAACCTTTCATATTCTCAACTTTTGCACAAAGGAAATAATTTGACACATGGAGATAGCACCTTTTCAGGTAACCTTGTTCCACTTCTGAGAACAACTTTCCTTTCTATGGAAATCGAAAGCTTTATGACGAAAGTGAATGTGAACTACTCTATAAAATGTGATAGGTTGTACATACTATGGAGAGAACAGTAATTTTCTGTGGGCAATGTCCCCTAGAACAAAAAATAAATGCTCTGATAGAATAAAGATAAAAGCTTCTGTGGTGCCTGAACATATGAAAAAGTGCATCTGTGAGTACCAGGTGTAGAAAATCATCTGCACGAATTTAGCAAAGGAAAAATATGATGATCTGCTCTGGTCGTCAATGTTGTACTGTCTCTTCCAGCAAATTTCTGATCTATGAACTGTGCAACTGCACTGCAACTCTTTCCAATCAAGGAAGAGCCACTCCAGGAGATACCTGAAGTCACTACTACTACTGCTATTACTACTGTTACTAATGCTGCTGCTGCTACTACTACTTCTGCTTCTATTTATATGGCTACTGCTTTTTCTTTTCTCTAAAGGTGAAATGTATCTTGGTTTTATAATACTGCTCCTGTCTGGAAATGTGTCTTTTTAGACTTCTGTGAGGAAATTTATCTCTGTATATGTTTGTCCTTATTCTAAGAGGAATTGAATTGTGTTTGTCTCCTGTTGGTAAGAGAAGCAATGGCTGTTTCCTGAAAATCTGTTTGAACGAGTCAATCGTAAGTTCCTACTTCACAAGCACCCTGTAAAAAAAAAAGAAAAATATATTGGTCTTATAAAAGCAGGGCTCCATATTCTAGAGAAAAACAATAATAGAAAAAAAAAGTAATGGAATTATAATGAAGTGTACTTTTGTTTTTAATAATTCATCTGGCACTTAATAGTACATATATTTTTCCTAGAACATAGATTTGAAAAGATAGCAAATCTTTTTTTCAGAGAAAGATCATAATCACAGATGTAAATATCTAGTGTATAATAAAGACAAAAGCAGCCAAATAAACAAACAATGGCTAATGTTTTAGATCCAAATGGAACATGATATTCCTTGATACTGAAATGGAACTGTAAGTGCCATTCCCACAACATGGGAAGACTGTGTTTGTTTATTTCTATTTTGTATTTCCCTAAGGACACTTTGCTCCACCAGTATAATTAGGATGACATTTGGAGCTACAGTATTTCAATGCAAAAACAAGAGACACTGTGCAACTTGACAAGAGATTATGATGTCAAGTCAATTGCTGCTGCAGTATCAATATTTATTCCCTTGCTTCTTGTGTCATGTTATTTTTGTTCCTATTTTTCTATTACACATAAAATAATACCTAAAAACTATCCTATTGTGCAGCACGTTTTTTTGCTCTAGACAACCTTGCTTTTCGGTAGTTAATTTTTATCTTAAATGCTTTCCTTTCTCGTGTGTATGGTATTTAAGTCTTTCAGTAGTGAAATTACTTTCATAGAATGAGTTCTCAATTGATCCAGTACAACATTCCTAATGAGTTCTGTATCTTATTTCATCAGTGATCTCAGAACTATATTATTTATTTTGAGTTTTATTTGCTTCACTAATGATGAATACATATCGATCGTATGTATGCATTGTATTCACCATTAGTCAAGCAATAAAAGCTAAAAAAATGTCATTATTATTCAGGTATCAAATTCATTAGAATTGTTGTACTATATCAGAGTACAGGCTTTAAATACTTGCCAGCACCATGTAGCATTACCTGAGATTCTCGAAAGCTTACTTTTGTGAAAAGAAAATAAGAGCTCTGGTTGATAGCTCATCCATGCTTTCTTTTTACAATGTAGCAGAAAAAATTTACACTGAAGTGGAGTGAGATTAGCAAGTATATCCTGATGATCATTTCAGCATGGTTTCTGTGGAATAATGTAATAACAACAAAGCACAGCAGCACAGATGCTGGAGTGCAGAGCCAACAGTGAAACAATTATGTTTAATTGTTATTAGTTTAGCCTGAATAATTTTCTTTTATATTTCCTGATTTTGTTGTAGAAAATATAAGTATAATTGTATAAGACATAAGTAAGACTTTTTTTTTCTAACAGAATGTTACAGTTTCTCAGAGATGTATGCCTGTTTCTATGTAGGCAGTTCTATCTCCTACTGAAGCTCAGTATCAAGGATAGGTTACTTTTTAAATGGATAAGAAAATCAGCCTGCCAGTTTAAGGGTTGGTTGAGGTTTAATGCTCTAGTTCTTCTTTGAGAATTTTGTCTATTTCTCTGTAACACCACTAAGAATTTTTTTGATGCCTGATCTGGTTAACTTTGTATGACATCGCTAGGTGGCAGTGTCCCTTCCAGCCTTGATTTGTGTTTTTACACTTTTCTAAGACATTTAATTGTTATTCATAATCGTTCAACTTCTATTAACCATAAGGATGCATAACACTAACATAAAATTAATTTATCTGAAATATTAAACATAGAATAAATATGAAAGGAAGTAATGATATTTCCTCTAGTTTTTACAGGTATTTATTGTTGCCCTATTTTAAAGTGACCTTAATGTCTAATGCATTTTATCACTATGATGAGGTCAAATTGTGAAATAGTTGGACTTTCCTGGAATGAATGTTTCTAATTTCATGTTTGTCTTTTTGTTTTTTGCTTTTGTTATCACTTTTTAGCTCTTCATATGGACCTCCAGATAATTACTGAAAACTCTAATTTTTTAAAAATATCTTTTTTATTCATAAAAAAGAGAGAAAGAAGAGAGGCAGGGAAAGAGAAGATGTTGAGGCCCTTAGAGTTATAGCCTTACACTATGCTATGCTTTATTCTAGAGGAACTGGTGCTAGCAGAATGAGTCTCAGACAGGTGTTTTTATGTTTAGTCTAGTGAGACTGGGCTCCCATTGTGCTCATTAGAAAGAGACACCTTCTTCCAGAACACATCCAGAATAGTTACAGATGGTTTTGAAAGCAGGCGAATTTGAGTAACCAGAATATGCCGCCTGTTTCCAATGCCTCTGGCAAATCAGGCCCTTCCACAGGCTTATGGTGCGCTGGGACAGCAATTCACTCATTCATAAAAGCCTCGGGGCAAGCCAGCTCACTCATTTTAGATAGCTTGATTATGAAGAGTCATGTAAACCTGTGAAGACACCTGTCTTTCTCTATTAACAGTTATATTAAATGCACCATCAAACCTTTTATAAATCTAAAAGTTAGTCAGAAAGAAAATTACTTTAATTTAGACTATTCTACATTGATTAAAATTGATTACAGAGAAAGTTTAGGCTAGGTGGGGCTAAGATTTGTGAGCACTTCTTATCAGTGATCCCAGGACTTTTAAATTAGTCTTTAAGTACGTGGTAGCAAATGTACCTTTGATTTTTTACCAAAGGAGAATGTCTGATGTACATGATTTGTTCAAGTTCCACTAGAGAATAGACATAACAAAAGCAATACTGGCCTTTTTACTTTGAACATGGGTGTTGCTCTTTTTAATGCCAACTAGAATGTAACTATTCCTGTCTGTAAAGTTTTGTGTGCTGCCATAACTATAATTTCATCACAGTTAGGTGCAGCAACTCCAAAACCATAAGCATTTTGACAATAGTCTAAATCATTACATTATTATTTCAATCTAAGAAATAAGAGCTATTTAAGACAAATTTTAATTTTTAGTATGATGTCTTTTATTCAGTGTACATTGAAAACAAAATTAATCTTTCAAGTTGAGAAATAGGACACTGTTTCCTCCAAAAATTATGATGAGAACTGCAGTCCTTCATTTGCAGAAATGTCTGTCAGTCATTCACAAAAACTAACCTGTACTATATGTAAGTGAGCATTCACAACTCTATTAATATAGTCAATATGCTTAAAGACATTAAAATACACTGTTCCTTGTGACATGCATATTTTGTGAATATATGCAGTTAGTTCTCAGTGCTTGAAAGTTTCGCTTTATATTTCCATAAATCTTTGTAAATTGTAATGATGTATATGCAAACAAAGCTTTGCATGTACCCAAACCTTCAAACTGGATTGCCTAATGGCAAAAGTCCATAAGTTTTATCGAAGTTCCTGTATAAAAAATGGGCTTGCATCACTGATTTTTATGGGATAGTAGCTGCTCAAGTTTTTGCAAATGAAATATTGCTGAGGAACATCTGTGTGGAAGAAGCTTAAAAGACTTAAAAAAATCAAAAATTTTCTTACCTTCAGGCCAAGTTAAAAAGATTTTTAGTACTCACTCAAAACTCTGATTTATTTTTTTTAAATACAAACTTTCATTATTTTTATTCTCTACCGGTTGTTGATATCTCCCTATTAATATCCAATTTTGTAGTTCTTTATGCATTTCATTTTGAGTTGCTTTTTCCTTCCTGTTAATCTTTCCCTATTATAATTGAACATACCTAGGACTCGAATGAATTTATGTTTTATTTTCTGTATTACAAGAAAAGATTCCTAGAGACTGATTTAGGACAAAAACTGTAAAAAAATAACAAAACTAAAGTAATGGGTCATTATTGCACCATTTATGTAACCAGTCACCTATGAGAGAAACATTTATGCACCATTAATGATGGTGTAGTGAAATGTTTTTCACACCCATTAATAGAATAAATTTATTTTTTAGGGTCTTTTAATTATATCCATAGCTGGCAGTGGAGTTTTAGGAGCACAAACCTTTATTCTGGGAGTGGCAAATAACCCATTTAAACAACCCACATTTCTGCTTTTACCTTTTGTTAATGTAGAGTACTCCTACCTCTTGCACACTGATGTTAATAATCATTTTACAGGGACAAATTCATATGTTCTCTGTTAATGGAAGCAGTGGGTTCAGTTCTACTTGTAGACTGGGAAAGCATAGCGGAAAGAAAAGATTTTCATAGCATTTTTATAATAAGTGATGAAAATTTTATACAAGAAGCGTTTTAAATCTTAAGCCAAAGGATCAGTACTTACATGAAAATTTTTTTCTTAGCTCTTTTAACATTCTTTTTTTCCTGTCTTGATTGTCTAATATTTTAGAATCTATCTAAACATGTGCTGCTGGATCTTTTATTCCTTTAGGTTTCTTCCTTTTAAACCACTTTTAAAAGGACCAACTCCAATCCTTTTGCAGAAGCCTGTAAGTTATCAAACACTTCCTTACTAATGCCTTTCCCCATGGCTGTGCCATGATTGCATCCAAAGGATTTTTTTGGTTAACTCAGCTATTTTTTTCTCATCTACATAATATTGTTTTGACTTGAGAGCTGATGAACTAACACTTTACAGAAGCAACTTTGAAAGGGACTGAGTAGGAATCATGGAGTATTTCTCATTATTGAAAACCTGGTGAGGTAGCTCGATTTGTACCACCTGGGAAGGGATAATGAAGGCCTTGGAGCAAAGAAATACTACTTTGAATGTTGGTTTTTTTTTCCCAACTAAAACTGTTTGGGGGTTTTATTTTTGTTTAGTTTAGGATAAGGAACTATCATTTTCCAAAATCTCATGCTATTCAGGCTGTGGACACAACACAGAGAAACATCTTCTGTCATAGAAAACTATTAAGCCAAAGATGGTAGTAGAAAGGTTAACTCAGGAAGAAATAAGGGAAGCAAAAGAAAATTATAAAATGGAAAATTGAGGACAAAAAGTTTATTCCAGTTTAATAGAATCTTTGGGTACTTTGGGAGAGAGAAGTTTTGAGGATGGAGGTTTTGAAGATGAGACTGCATGTGGCATATAGTGCCATGGTCTAGTAATCGCGGTGGTAGTGGATCAAGGATTGGACTTGATGGTCTCAGAGGTCCCTTCCAACCCAGCTGATTCTATGATTCCATGATTCTAAGGCTGTTTTGCAGATTGAAGTTCCCATATGCAGTACATAATCAATTACATTCCAACTCATGTGACTATCTGTGACTATTTTAATGAGTAAGACTTTGTCAGAACATTTTCATAACTAGATGTGGATGTACTCCAAGTCATGAGCTATTTACCTATATATAACTCTTTGTACTCTGTGCTTCTCTTTCCAGCAAAGGGATTTTGTCAAGATAAAACTATCTGTGAGTCTATGATGACTGAGCTACGGGTGTTTCCTCCACATAGACTTTTACTAATTCTCCAAAAGAACAAAAGGCTTTTCTGATACTTTCTGATGAAACTTTTCTTTTAATTACTTTCTTATAAGCAAGCAGCACAATATGGCAGCATTGAACCACAAAGAAGGGAGTAAAATGTTATTGCATTTGATTATGAATGTTCACAAAACAGACCATATTTTCACATAAAAATATGTAGTCCTTGTGTTGCATTTATCCCTCCACTTTCAGAAGAGATTACTATAATTCTGCATGTTAATTCAGAATATTTAAGTGCCAGACTCATTTACCACTCAGGTGATCTTTTTTCATAAGCAGATAATGATGAATACGTTGATAAATTCAGTTTTGCAAGTAATTGGAAAGAATGTTACTCATAAGGACATGCTCATAGACACACTCTTGATTCAAAGTCACAACGGTTTTATTCTGTGCAATAGAACTAAGCACAGTGTTAGCAGAAAAGTTCAGCTTTAGAGGCAAGTTATTTTCTTACACGGTTGTTGTACGAGCATTGCAGTTGAAAAAAACCAACAAACCCAACTGACTAAAGGCCATATCCTTTTCAGTCCCTGGCATAAACCAAGACTAATTGTTATTTCAAAAAACTACTCCAGGAAAACAATTCAGTTTACTGATCTTAACTGTATAAAACCAATAACTTCATCTTGGGAAAGAGTGACAAAGTGGATTTTGCGTCAATTTCTTGCAGAGCATCTCCTTGTTTCCCTGCTTCATGTGTTTGGGTGAATTATTATATTGCAAATGTGTGCAATATAATAATTCTTTTCTGAAACCACGGGAAATCTGATCCAGGTCCACAGCATTCTCCATTTTGCCTTCAACAGAATAATCCCAGAGGTACCTTCAGGTTTACTTTCAGGCAATTTAAATATTGGAATATTCATTATGGCTTAAAAAACTACTAGATTTTTGAAAAAGAATAGGAATGAGTTAGGCAACACCATTGTACTATCAAATAAAGTGGAATCAGAAAAGTGTTTTAATTTGATCAGTCTGAGCCTTCATTTCCTCTTGGTTTTCACCCCTTGCAAATAAATAGAGAATATAATACCTTTTCTTCTTTTGTAGTTTTTTCAAAGGTCAATGTGTAAAAGAGTAAAATATTCAGGCATCTTATATAGTCTTTTCTAAGCACTAATAAATTACCTGTTCTAAACATGGGAGGTAGCATGTGAGGACAGTATTCATCTATCTAAGTTTCCTAATAGCTGTGGTGGTGAAGTATTACTATAACACTGTGTTGATGTATTGACTGCTACATTTCTATAATCTGTACAGTCATAATTGGATGAGTAGACTCTAGTTGTACTTCAGTTCCTCAACCTTGAATTCAGTGATTTAGTCAGGATCTTGAACTATGTTATGAAATGGAAGTTTTGCCCCAGAAATTTAATTTGGGGCACTGGAATATGGTCCCCAGTGAAATGGTCAGAGCACCAAGTTTGCCAGAGCTTAAGAACCATTTGGACAACCCTCTCAGGCATTTTGTCACAGGGGCTGTCCTGGGCAGGGCCAGAAGTTGGAACTTTGATGATTCTAGTGGGTCACTTCCAACTCAGAATATTCTATGATTCTATGATAATAGTTTTGATTGCTTACAGTATCACCTAAGAAAATCAAGCTAGCCTACTGTTTAATTTTCCTGCTGCATTTGTCTCATAACGTGTTTATTTCTTATACTCTTGCTTATTTGCATCCTGAAGTGTTGGTGTTGACGA
The DNA here is from genome assembly GCF_003984885.1 of Neopelma chrysocephalum. NCBI lineage: Eukaryota > Metazoa > Chordata > Aves > Passeriformes > Pipridae > Neopelma > Neopelma chrysocephalum. The sequence goes on along the minus strand of NW_020897742.1, from coordinate 4,428,889 downwards.
AAAAATCATTTTGGTCTAGTAGCTCATGTGGAGATATCAATTCCATGTATAACATTATCTGCTTTTGACATTATGTCTGTTATTGGAACTACCCCTTTCACCCACAGGGGTTAATTAGCATTTGCTACTTCATTGAAGCTGATAATGGAACCCAATGGTCAGAAGATAACTGGAGGGTCCTTTTTAATAATCTTGTTTGTCCTGACACTTCCTTTCATGTGCTGAATAATTTACTTGCTCGGAGGGTTGCCTTGGAAGATTTAATGCCATCTTCTCTATGTTGAAAGAATTATTCCCATGCTTAATGTAAACCCAACAAAACATTCTAAAAGGCAACAATTAATGATCATATATTCATTTTCATTATTTAGATCCAGGTGGACTAAATCAGAGAAAAAGAATCCCTATGATAACATAATCAGGGAGGGAACATTATGTTCTATTCCAGGACACCATAGATTTCCGGTATGTAATACTCACAACCTATAAAGTTACCTAATGACATCCATAGGCAATTTCTAGGATAACTACTTCTGTCACAATACTAGCACAATAAATTGCTAGTGACATTGATTCTGGTTGCCAAAATCCTAGTTTACTGATAAGTTCTTCCTGCCTTTGTTTTCTAGTTTCCTTATGCTGATTTCAAGGCCCTATATCAAGTTCAGGAATTTGCTCCTGCTTGTTTAACCTAACTTCCTTTACTTCTGAGTGTGAAGTGTAAAGGAACAAGTAGGTGCCTCCTTTTCTCCGAGTCGGTGAAGTGCAATAGATGCTGTTGGAGTCTTCTAGAAAAACGGTTTTTCTAAGTCTAGGCACCAAAACTGTAAATTATTTTAGAGTAATTGATCCAAATTTGAACATTTTCTTGCTCATATGTAAAGTTCATCATAAGCATGTATATTTTTTGGAAGCAACTGTTAACTATTCACTTATATATAGTCAATTTTCTTCATTCATCCACAGTCTACCTGTGTTCATATCTTTTGGTTTTGTATTTGCTCATATGAAACATGAAGCTAGTTCAAGACTTGTAGATTTATCAGTGCTTTTTAATCAATACTTCTAAACATGCAAATAGTTTTTTAATATCTATCTGCTTCTAGTTGGAGAGATTTTTTAGATTCTGGGTGCACTACATCCTTTGTGTTTACCTTCTGCAAAGTTTGCGAATAGCATTATAATTCTTCATTTTTTTAAATTTTGAGATACCTAATGCTAGGGAACTAGAGGTCAAATTTCAGACATTTCTGCATATCCATAAGTCTTCCAGAATGTCGTTCCATATTCACCTCAAAGCTTAAAAATCTTTACCTTAGTATGTGTGCTGTTTAAAGAAGTTATTCTTGGAAGCAATAAGTAGCACAATATTCTAAGGATTTGTTTATGTAATCCAAAGTATTTGAACAGAATTTTAACCAATAAATTTTACAGGAATAAGGTACCTCTGAGTTCATTAAGTCTCTGGATAAATAAAGGAGACTCCTTTCTGACATTTCATGTGCAGAATATTGCCATCCTAGTAGATAGTAAGTAGTCTATAGGCAAGTGAGAAACTGTGACTGAGTTTTCTCACACCAATTCATATTACTCGTGTTAAAGTAATCCCTTATCATTCCTGCCACATTTATTTTTTTGCTCCAGTACTTCTTAGTTTTTGTCCTTTCAACTGCAATGTCCTGCATGCAGGAACTGACATTTATTCCAGTATAATGGAGTTTCAGCTGGACACATTTCAATGCGCTAAGCAAAAACAGCCAATAGTATTAAGATGAATTGATTTATGTGGCATAATTAATATACATATATAATGAGCACATTGCAATTACAGGCTATTATAACAGCATTGAATTTAGAAGCATATCATTTTCAGTGGACAGAGAACCAGAAGGGAGAATATTTACTGAAAGTTATTACTTTTTTTTTCTTTTTTTAAGCTGTCTCTATAGATCAGAGGGACCAACGAGGCCATCCAGAGGCCCACTGTGACAGGATTGAGAGATGGGCCTGTACAAACCTTGTGAAGTTCAACAAGGCCAAGTGTAAAGTCCTGCACAAGGGTCAGGGCAATTCCAAGCACAAGTACGGGCTGGACAAAGAATGGATTGAGAGCAGCCCTGAGAAGAAAGACTTGGGGCTGATGTTTGACATGAAGCTCAACATGAGCTGGCATTGTACGCTTGCATCCCTGAAAGCCAACTGCATCCTGGGCTGCATCAAAAGAATTGTGACCAGCAGGTCAAGCAAGGTGATTAGCCCCCTCTACTCTACTCCCGTGAGACCCCACCTGGAGCACTGCATCCAGGTCTGTGGCCCCCAGCATAAGAAGGACATGGACCTGTTTTAGAAAGTCCAGAGAAGGCCATGAAGATTATCAAAGGGCTGGAGCACCTCTACTGTGAAGACAGGCTGAAAGAGACGGGGTTGTTCAGCCTGGAGACATTAAGGTTCCAGGACATCTTATAGCACCTTCCAGTACCTAGAGGGGTCTATAATAGAACTGGAGAGGAACTTTTTACAAGGACAGAGAGCTATAGGAAAGGGGGTAATGGCTTAAAACTGAAATAAGGTAGATTTAGATTAAATATGAAGAAATTCTTTACTATGAGGGTGGTGAGGCGTTGGAACAGGTTGCCCAGAGAAGTTGTGACTGTCCCATCCCTGGAAGTGTTCAAGGCCAGGTTGGATGAGGATTTGAGCAACTTGATGTAGTGGAAGGTGATCTTGCCCATGGAAGAGTGGTTGGAACTAAATGATCTTTGAGTTCCCTTCCAAATAGATTAAGTCCTTTTCTTGTTAAGTATGCTTTTATGAGTCTTCACACTCTTAAAAATATCACAAAGACTACCGACTTTAGCATAAGAATGACTCTCATCTAAGCCAAGAGGCAGATGAGGAAGGCAGCACTTCCTGTGCATACATGCATTTAATGCACATATAGTATAGTATATGTATATAGTATACAGTATATAGTATATACTATATTTTCCTTGTGAATATATGACTTTTTTTTTTACCTCTCAGTTTGTGATAGATAATAGAAAACTCTTAATATGTCTGATGACTGCACAATGTACAGTCCTATATTTCAAAGAGTTCATGAAATTAACATTCAGCATTAAGTCTGCTCTAGCTTGGGAAAGCATAACTCGCATAAAGAAAGCACGAGAAATATATATTTCATTGAGTGGTGAAGCTCTGTACCTCACACTATATATACAAGCAGAAGGATGGCACTTTCTTCAGCTTCTTCAGACAGTTTTCTGAGGAGCAATTCCTCAGCTTTTGTGCTTTTAAGAAGCATGCAAGCAGTGGCATATCAAAAGACAAAGCTGTGGAAGTTCAGGAGTGTAGTGTGATTATGTGAGTGTGTCTGAAGTGCTGAACCTTTTGAAATTTATCTGGATAAAAACCATAAATCTTTACCTTAATTGCCAAGTCCTCTTGAGTGCACCAATAAGTTGTTAAAACAACAGAAAATCAGCAGAGCAGAAATACATTTTGAGAGAGAATAATGGTACTGAGAATGTTAAAACTTTTCTTCTATGTGTTATGCTATTTCATTTGTACAATACAATTATATGAGAGACTGAATCAGCCTGTAATTCTCTGTACTTAAGATTTGTATGCAGCACTTGAAACTACTGCTTCGCTTGCCAAGTTTCTTCATTAAATCATGCATATTTTTAAACAGTAGGAAGAGAACACTGGAGAGTTTTTCTGCTAAACTACAAATGAGGGTAAAGTGCGTGTGATATCATTAACATTTCTTTTGCTCTGAAGTTTTAAAAAGCCTGGAAAAACCTGAAGAAAGATTGAATACCTCTAAATCATTTTTCACAGGACATGAAAAGCAGTTAGCCTCAGAAGACAGACACAAAGAAAGAAGTTGTAAATTTAAGCTCCTGTACATTCAGATGTGTTTCCTTTAGTTACAGGGCAATTTTTGATGGACCATAAGCAATAAATGAGAATCCAGACAATTTCAGTCATTTGAGACAGATTAATTTATTGTCAGAATAAATCGAAAAATACTAAATGGCAGTTCCTGCTCACAACACTGCTCATCAGGCCTCCTGTTGCAAGAGAAAGGGGATTTCTGTAACCAAAATTATGGTGTATGAATACTTGCTTGTGCATCAACAAGAAGGAGCACAAAAACCTTGCTTGTGCTGAACTTCTCTTTTCACCATAATTTTGATTCCAAATTGTGGTGTTACTTATATCTAAGTGACTAAAAAATCTATCATTGTGGAAGAAAACAAATAAAGTTGGTTTTTATTTTCTTTCTAAGTTATTTCTTGTGCCATCAAAGTGCATTGTCCTTATCCATATCTCTGTTTTATGTTATCTTGCATATTTCCCCCCTCTGTAGCATCATACCTAAACAAGGATCTAAATTAATTTTCATCTTCTTCTGTTGAAAAGGTGAGAATGCAAAAGACAAACATATATACATCACAGAACTTACACACAAAAAAGGCGCAATTATTTGACTATTTCTTTACTGTTTTACCTAACAGCATACACGGGTTTTTTATCCTGTAGATAACAAAGATATCTATACCCTGTTTTATACAGCTTCAACAGAAGTAGTGGAGGAGGCAGCATGGTAGACCAAACTCTAGCCCATGAGTGGAGTATCATTTTGTGTGATGGGCATCATGAGTAAAAAGTAAGGAGGAGAAAGAGGGCACTGAAACCCATCCCTCCAGTTTCCCAAGTTTGCAATTCTGCCACAAGACTTTGTTATAGATTGAATAGGGGCATCAGCACTGCTTCAGATAAAAGCACCTGTCAGCACATAAAGGCAGAAGATACAGGGCTACATGCTGAATCTTTGCTCACACAAAATTATACTTAATTTTTGGAATATAACAGAGAGTGAGAGCTATATTACTGGAAATATAAAATAACTTAGAAGTTTTTGAGGATGTCATCACAGACACTGAAAAAATACTATCACTGGAGCTGCATTTTCTGGAAGAATCTTTTGACTTTAGACATCGGCATTCTGTCTCATTTCCATCTTAGATGTAAGTCTATGGACATAATGCTTCACGAGGGATCTCTGAGCTAGTGCTGAAAGAGCTTGTATGCTTCACAGTGAAGTATCCTGAAGAAGCTCATAATTACCATTTTCAAGCATTCACTAGAACATTTATGAAGGCACATTTGGGAGCAATGTGCCAAGCCCTCTTCAAAGAAAATGTGATCTAGAATCCTCAAGCCAATAATAAAAAACCTGTAAATTGAGTGTATTTTGACATTGTTTTACTCTGTATCTTTGCAGTTCACAGCTTTGGCATACTTTAAACTACAGAGGTAGTGCAGCATGGTGCTGTGACACTTAGAGGACGATTAAAACTGTCCATCTAGCATACCTGCAGTTTATTAATGTGCTTTTGCTTAAAATAAATATATTCAGTGTCTCCATGAAACAGTAAAGCAATAAAGGAACTGTGCAAAACATGTATTCCAAATCAAATCAATATCACCTGGTGTAGAATGATACATACTGGCCTACAATTCCAGTGTGTGATGGCAGAAGAATTGATTCTGGTTCAGCATATGTGTTTGAGGATTATGCTGTTGAGTATTCACCTCATATATTTTAGCTCCATATAAATTTCCTGGGTTTGTTTCCACCAACATCTGTGCTTCTTTCTCTTGTCCATACCACTGCTATACATAATACATAATACTGTGTCTACTTGATTAACCCACAGCTAAACTGTAGCTCAATTTACACTGGTCTGTGAAGTAATGCTTATATTACCTTTACTGGATAGCTTATTCCTAAATAAAAACAAGAACTTTTGAGTGTTTACAGAAATAACTAACCTTACAAAAAGAAAGTAATCTTTAATTTATCATTGAAATGGTTCATATCAGCATCGTTCAAGAGTTACCTCATCACACATTTATTTTTATTTTTACTTAGTCTGCAATGAACATTTGACAAAATAAGACCACACTTTGCTCTGTAGTATTGAGTAAATATTTATACTCTTGATTTTAATAAATTTACTTAATGACACTATACATCACAAAAGGGAAGATTCAGCAGCAACTGCTTTTACTTGTATTGAATCTCTCCAATAAATACCTTGGACGTTGCCAGAAATCCTTCAGGATTGTTCCCTTATAAATACTTAGGAGAATGATTCAGCTTCTTTGAAAATCAGTAGTAGGTTTTCCATAAAATCCAAGGTTATTGATTATTGGTTTAAAACCATATTTTATACTAATGGGGAAATGTGAGCTATAGGTCACCAAGGGCAAACTGTCTCTACTAATACCAAAAGGGGGCACGTGTGCAGATGGGTTATCTCAGTTCTGCTAGATTGTCCTGGGCAGATCCAACAGGCATGAGCCAGCTCCCACTCTGGCTTCCTGTTCCCAGTTTTGATTTCTGGTCAACCATGAGCTAAGGGACCTCAGTCAACATCTAGTCTGGATTTCAACACACTCTTTTGGGTACCAGGGTGTGTAGCTGTAGACATGATCTACTCTCTGTTCCAAAAGCAAGAGAAAGGTTTCTGGGCTTTTTATTTTACTGTAAAAATGTGTCCTTAGTAAGTGGGAAGGTAATAATCAATCAACCACACTTTAGTGGTACATAACAGTCCTAAAATCCCTTTAAAATACAATTTTCTTGTCTATGCTTTAACTAACATAAGTGGATCAGTTAACTAGTTCTTGCAGGAGGGTTTTGGTAATATGCTATGGACAGATTCCAAAAAAAGAGAAAATTCTTTTAACATTTCTGTAAAAAGAAAGATAAAATATAACAGCCTGTCTCTCTGAAATGGATTTAATTTATTTTTAATGTTCTTGAAGGGTTGCCAAGGTTTAAATTGAACTTCTGAATTAGATCTTGGTTTTCAGAATATGGTGTTAACCAATGCAATCCCATGAGAAGGAAAAAGTTTAGAATCTGTTAATTAATTAAAAAAAAATCCCAAGTCGTTTCCTCTCTCCAAAATTTGAAATAAAGTTCATGAAAATACTTTTTACTGGTTTTTTTATTAATGTATTGTATTACAATTATACTAAATTTAAGAGCTTGGGATATAAAACATAGATAAGGAAATACTTTTACTTCTTTACATAATGTTTTAGTAGAAAGACTGTTTCCAATAATCCACACTATTTCAGAATTCCAGGCATTGTGCTCAGTGATACCATTGCACAAGAGGGCATTCTTTGCTTATAAATTCCCAGGACTCACCCTGTCTTAGCCTAAGGATGGTGAGGGATAACATCCCTCTGCTGTGTCCAGCCTCATGCAGTCCAATCACCAGAACACAAAGAGAGGAGCACCATGCCAGGACAAAGCAGTAGTTTATTTTACTGCTGGAGTAATTAAAAGCTATGTCTAATTGAATGGTCCCCACTATGGTCATAATGGATGGGAAAGAGGTCTTTGCACATTTTATTCTCTATCAGTAAAACCTGTCACTTTGTGGCTTGCAAACTTTGGCAATTGTCCCATTTAGGGCTTTGGTGGACTCTAGAGCAACAGTGAGGAGGGAGACAAATGTGAGATTTCTCCCATAGAAAAGTGTGAACAATCAACATTTGCAATGCATTTGGGAACATAGCGTTTTCAGACTTGCAAAGGAGATTGCTTATATATCCTGAGGGAATGCACCTGGAGAATTTAATGCATTTTTAACTCTACTCTGGAATTCAATATATCTACACTATGCAGTTCTAAAGAATGGTATAAATACCTTATATATAAGATCTCATACATTGCTCTGTTTTTTGAATTTTAAAAATAACTTCTGTAGACAAGTAAGTACAACAGCCCTTTCCTTTCTAAAGTTGTTTCTCTGTGTAGAAAAATTGCTTTCCGACATCCATCCCATAATCATGGTTATCTGGACTAGGACAGACACTTATTAACATGTGTCATAGTTCCCTTCCAATCTGAGTGCCTGAGTTTATGTGACATATGTGAGGACATGGGTGGAGGGCAGGGAGGGATAATGCAGTTGGGATACCCCCCAAGACAAATCCAGAGCATGGGTGAGATGTGCACCAAATACCAGTGCCTGGTAAATTATTCCAGGATGCATTGTAGAGTCTTACTGTAATGGGCCACTACACTTCTATATAAACCAGTCAGGAGCGGGCAGCTACCACTTTTTCTAGTTGTCAGGACATACTGGAGAAAAAGTTCTTCACATTTATTGTCAAAAACTAAAGAAATAATTGTACTGTGCACCACCACGATCCTCAACTTTATCAGATTAAATACTCACTATTACTTTTTTTGAGACAACCTTTTTATTTAATCAAAGGAAGTTTCCTGCCAAAGAAAACAAAATGAGAATGAACATATCCATATACAAGAAACTGTGAAGGATCCTAAGCAAAAATACTTTCCTGAGTTTCAGTTATATTTTCTGTTTGTGGAATACACATTCAATGGTTATGGACATTAAAGTCAAGGCAAAAGTATTTAGAAAGTTAAAATGAAAAGCTTTTGCATAAATTAGAAAATGCATTCCTCTGTAAAAAAACAAGAAAAAGTAACATTAAAAAAAAAAAAAAGAAAGGAAAAAAAAAGAAGAAAACACTTCAAACTTTCAGTTTTGGTTATTTATTCGTTTTCTCTTCAGAAAAGTATTGAAAAAAATTCTTAGACTAAAAAGACAAAACAAAACAAAAAGATAAGGTTCATTACAAGCTGAGATCGCACATGGAAAACTAAAGACTTTAAAAGTGATAGTTTTTCAGACTTACATATAGGTTAACATTAATACTGAAAAAGATCTTTGCATGGAAGTGATTATACAACCATAGCTCAACAATATTGCTATATATCATCTATATAATTACAAAGTCATCTGTGACATTAGCACTTATATTTAAATTCTATACTTGGAAAACCTACAACAGAATTAATTCATTACTGTGTTAGAAACCTTATTTTTTGTAATTTCCTGAATACATGACTCTCAACTATGAGATAATCAGATCAGAACAGGGTCACCTTACTGTGTACTTTTAATCTTAAAATAAAATTATTTGAAAGCAAAAGTGAAAGCAAAAGAAAGAAACAATCCAAGATGCAACAAACAAACAAAAATCAACATAAAATTATAAATTTTTGAAGTTAATAAACCTTTGGACTGTTTAGGGAACACTTTGGACTCACAGTGCTTACATCACTTTCTAAGATAGCACAACAAATGTCAATTTGATTTGATGAGTCTTATGAGGTTTACGTATGGTTTTAATTATGTACTGAGTAAAGGACAATGGACTCAATGTGTTGCTGGACTCAAGGCTTTATGTAAGTAATGAGAACCTACATATGTTTTATACAACTTTATACACTACAATATTTAATGTGTGTATATGTATATACATACGGATCCTACATATTTTCTATGAAACTATTTTATAAATGTATCAATACATATCCCATATTCACATATATAGTATAAACATACTCATCTGTTCACAAACATAACTCAACACAGATAAAGAACATATATACCAAAATACACGCACAGATACATAAACTTACAGGTGCACATCTTCATTTTGCTAGTGTTAGTGATGATTCATTTTCATTCTTAATTCCAGTGTTCACATACATCAAAGAATGAGAACGGGACATAACTGACACATCTATCTCTGTATCTACATATTTATCTGTCTATCTAGCTTCTATCTCACTCCTACAGTTCTCTGTAATGACTCCAGTCACTACTAATCAGTTATACTGCATTCCTTATACTACGGTTAACAAGCCAGGAACAACAAAATGGAACATCCCAGTAGGCTGTCATAATCATAATACAAAAATCCTACAAACCACTTATTTGTAGACAAAATCTGTTCTTTTGTGAATAGTTCCCTTGAATCCACAATGGTTTACTCAAACCAAATAACTTTTTTAGGGGGGGGAGAAGGTGGAAAAGAGGTGGAAGGGAAGGTGCTTAAAGTCAGTGGGAGGGGAAACACCCAGTACTGACCATGTTCAGACTGAATGCAGATGTTATGCTGATAAAGTCTGTGTCTTCAGAATAACAGAGGGTGTCATCTAGTCTCCTGTCTTCTCCTGCACATTGAAGCCATGTATTTCTCTCCCAGCACAGCAAATCACAGAGCATTATGTTTTTTTCAAAATCAAGCACTGACTTTTAAATTCTCAAAAAAACACACATTTTGGTGAGATATATTATAAAAATAGCTTTATTTTTACTCAGTGTGAGAAAGGATGACTTTATAAGCCAACTTTCAAATCGTAATATTTTTAGCCTATAAATAAAAAAATGTGTATTTGTTTCTAGAAAAGTGATTTTTCTCATTTCATTAAAATAGGCATTTTTTAGGCTTTTCAGCTTAATAGTAGATTTGTTTCAGACACAGTTGGAGAAGTCCTTTAAAAACAGTAAAGCCACTTAAAAGCATATAAAAACTTACATGAGAAAACTCTTCATTGATAAGCATAATATGAAAGCATACACATTATTTAATATTCTTCAGAAGAAATAAGTTTGTCTATTAAGGAAAAAAGATAATTAAAAAGATTTTGAATCTATCTCTAATGTGTAAAGCTATAGTACTCTGAGCTGTGACAAGAGTTTTTCTTCTTATTTTGCTTTATTTTTCTCTTTTGGAACAAATTTGTCATCTCATAATGCAACACATATTTCTCAAGATTGTTATTTCAGTGCAATAATTACTTTTGTTCAAAGGAATTATAAAAAAAAATAAAACCTTTATCATTGAATGCTCATGTTAAACTGCACTCTGCTTCTTTTCAAAATTCTGTTTTCTTCTAACATTCTGGACAGATTCTAGAATTCTGCTGCTCTCTGTGTACTTTTACAGTGCATAATATTTCATTTGTTTTTCACAAAGAAAGAACCAGTGTCTCTTACTGATTTTATTTTACAATTAAAAAGAATTTACCATTAAAATTTCACTCTTTAAAACATCACTCTTATTTATTATAATTAAAACATAAATATATGACAGGTTCAAGCCATTAACAAAATTTATATGTACACATATGGAACACATTTAATCAGAAAGAAATTGTATTGAATCTACCTTAATATCCTGTTCATGTGGATTTTATGTTAACATTGGTCCCTCTTGATACATTAGAATAAAAATATATTTGTAATTGTATATTGCATTATTTATAAATTTGTCTTTTGTCCAATAAATAACAATTTATGCACTCAGACACTTGATAAGACAAAATATGTGATATAAGCCTAAAGAAATCCGAGAAAAAAATTCAAAACACGGGAGATTTCCTGATCTAAAAATTGGTTAAGCACCTATTTTTACATGGAAAAAGAAACGTTTTGTTTGTTTTCTTGCAATTTGATGAAGGAAACATGGTTCTGTTTACTCTACCATCTGTGACGATAGACTCCTGTGTCCACAACAAAGCAGAATACCTGAAAATACCAGAAAGCCTGAGCTTGATTTTGCATGAATTCCATATGAATCCTCTCTGCCAAATGGGAGGACTTGGTGCATCAAAGGTAAGCCCTTAGGTAAGACAGAGGCAGAGGCAAACTAAAATCAGTTCTGTAGCTGATGTAGGTCCATCAGAGTATGGATCTACAGGGCAGCTTCATGAATCTTAAAAATCTTCCTCATACACAACCAAAGAACAAGTTCTCAGCAGTGATGTCTTGGAATACGATTGTTACAAAGTGAATTTGTAGACATTCATTACTTCGAGAAAAATCTTAGCCAACTAAATTTTCTGATACTATAACTCTACAAGCCATAATATAATTTCACAGTCCTTAGTCCTCACTCCTAATCTTTAGTCCTTCCATTTCAAATTATTTTTTCATTATTTATGTTATCATCTCTTGTGATGTCATTTGGAGGAAAAAACTGAGATTGTGCTAATTTTTCTACAGATTAACTGGAAAATGAACACAAGATTCATAATCACCTTTCCATAATCACCTAAAAGTTTAATTTACAGGGTCTATTTAGCGCTCTCTGGAATCATGGACAGACAGGCCTGAAAGGTGGAAGTGTGGGTAGGTGCTGTGACCTCTGTGGAAGGGCGTCGATCTCTTTCTTGAACAGGAAGCGTTTATGCCTAACTTAACTTATTTTCAGCTAAGGTCACCTCTGATAGATGTCATCTATAGAAAAAGGCAATTTGTAACTCAAGGATCAGCAACATAAATGACATATTACATCTTCTTCGCCATGTAAGCAATTAACACCACATCCTAGCCAGAATTAAGGGTGTTTTAGTATTTTTAGGAAGACATTCATGGAGCATAGTGTTCAGTTAGGAAAGGAGAAATACTTAAGTCTACCCTGAGTGTTATTATTGTTATTGCTACCAATAAAATACTATAACAAATACATACAGAGACAATTAGGACTGTCTATTAAAATAATCTGACAGATGTTACGACCCACCCCAGGAAAAGGGAGGGGGGTAACCCAGGTTCTCATCAATAATTCCCTTGGGGTGGATTAGAGTGAAATGACACAGTGTCTGAAAACATATATATGTAGGGTTTATTTTAAACATATATAGGTAGCGTTCACTGTAACAATTTTGTTTCAACAGGTATGCTAGCATTTTGGGTGTTGTCATATAACAATGTGACATAGAGATAACCTTTGGGGGGGGAGAAAATGCATAGGGGGGAGAAAGACAGGATAAGAGTAAGGGAGAGTAAGGAAAAAGAAAATATGAGAGTGGAAAAAACCATATATAGTCACTGCCCACGGGGTCCAGCGATGACACTTGGTGGTTGCCGCTTCCATGTCTGTCAGTTGAAGTGGTAGCTTTGATCTGCTGGGGGTGAAGGAGGGAAGCCCCCACACGCCAAGAAGTTATGAGTTATTGTCACGGGCCATGCCTCGAACCTCCAAACTCTCCCTGGGCCTGCGCAGAGTTTTTGTGTCTGGTCTGGTTCCCACCTTTCAAGATTGGCAGAGAGGGGGATGTGCTTTGATGGGCCATCAGAGGTATAATGTTTCAGTCTCTGACACATGGTAAACTCGGCTCTTCCTACCTTTTCAGGGCTTGACACCTTCGGCACTGGAGGGAGAGATGGGCCCAACTGCCCATCAGAGGTAAAATGCAAAAGTCAAAGCCTGCAAAAGTCTCCTAGAATGCATAAATCATTAACGGTTTCAGTCTCTGACAACAGGGAGGAGATACAAGAAAATAAAATGCTTTACAAAAATATTAGGATTCAGAGTACATCTGAAGCTGAAAATCCTATGCCTGTCACCACATTCCATATAACTGGTCTTGTTATTATCTTGTTTGGATAATACATTACAGCCATTTTTTGTTTGTTGCAATATGGAAAATCAAGGAATTTAATTCCAATTTTTTTAGTATTTGCTCTGTAACCTTGAATTTGAGTATTTTTAATAAAATTTCTCTCTATATATGAAGATTATTCAGTTATGCATCTGTATTACTAATGAATTTTGAAGCATCATTGCATAATGCACATAAAACAGAGGGATCCTTATCTGAAAGAATGTACAAACATGCACATATGTTTTCTTTTTTTATTATTGATACTCTCCAGTTGGCAAATTCTCTATTAGGGATGAAGTCTAGAACATAACATTTAACATCTGTTTAAGAATCAGTTATCTACTTGGCACCGGGGGCTGCTTTCCTTTTCAGAAGCACTTTGAAAGCTTTATAACTCCCTTCTGTCAATTCCTGAAATGATATGCTTGCTGACACAGACCACTTTTTCATGTACTTAAGTACATTGCAGATTTTCAGGGCATTCACGTCAAGTCTCAAATCTTCAACTTTATGACCCATTCCCTATGAGCTCTTTTCTCTTTCCTGATATATGCTATTTCTACTTTGTTTGGTTTATTTCTAATAGTACGTTTTCAGAGATTGGCAAGTCTTGTAAAATATGCCTCATGGATGCCAATTTTAACAGAATAGTAATAGCAGGTTGTCATTAAAAAATGACCTTGGATTCTAAGTAGTCCATACACTGTCTGAGAGATCATCCCTGCTGGAGGGTAACGATGACATTCAGGAGGATGTTTGGGCACTTTTTTTCATTACAGCTATAATTGCCGTTTTAACTAGTCACTAGACGATACAAACAACTTCAGCCCTAAAAAAAACAAATATCATATTCAGTGCAAGTAGATCTGGAAATTAATTTGGCCCAAAGTATTCTTTGAAGACAAAGTTTTATCTCTGTTCTTTAGGTGGTGACTTGTTGAGGAAGAAGAGAACCACCCACCAAGCACACCTTGCACTACCATCCTGTCACGCAAGAAAAATAGCCTTTCGTCTTGCATGCAGCAAGCTCCAACAGAAACTCCGTAACATCCAGAACAAGTGGTGGATCGATCTAGCTGCAAAAACTCAATTATGCACAGATTCAGATGATCACAAAGGATTCTATGAGGCCCTGAAAACAGCATACGGGCCTACATACCAGGTACAAAGCCCTCTACTCAGCACTGATGGTCAAACGCTTCTAACAGATAAAACCTCCATTCTGAATCGATGGTCTGAACACTTTCAGACTCTTTTCAGTACCAACCGTGTAGTCCAAGACTCTGCAATTCAGTCCATCACACAACAACCAGTGAAACACGAATTGGATACTGCCCCCACTTTAGGAGAAACCCTCAAGGCCATAAAGCAGGTGCAAATCGGCAAGGCAGCTGGGGTTGATGGAATTCCACCCGAAGTCTGGAAACACGGGGGCCTTGCACTCCATACCAAATTTCATGAGCTTGTGGTGCGCTGTTGGGAACCAGGCAAACTACCATCAGACCTTCGTGATGCAGTCATCATCACTTTGTATAAGAAGAAAGGAATTAAATCAGATTACTCAAATTACCGTGGTATTACTCTGCTCTCCGTTGTTGACAAAATCCTGGCAAGAATACTCCTGAACAGACTAATACCCACTATAGCAGAAGCAATTCTACCTGAAAGTCAGTGTGGTTTCAGAGCCAACAGGAGCACCACAGACATGGTATTTGTTCTCAGACAACTGCAAGAGAAGTGTAGGGAACAGAACAAAGGTCTTTATGTAACCTTTGTCGACCTCACCAAGGCTTTCGATACTGTGAGCAGAAAAGGTCTCTGGCAGATTTTGGAATGTTTAGGTTGTCCCCCCAAGTTCCTTAAAATAATCATCTCACTTCATGAGGATCAACACAGCCAAGTCAGATACGGCGACATGTTTTCTGAGCCCTTTCTAATAAAGAACGGTGTGAAACAAGGCTGCATTCTCACTCCTACCCTATTCACAGTCTTTTTCAGCATGATGCTCCAAAGGGCCACGGCTGACCTCGAGGATCAGGACGGTATCTACATTCAATACCGTATTGATGGAAACCTTTTCAACCCAAGGCGACTGAAGGCCCACACCAAGACCTTAAACCATCTTGTCCGGGAGCTGCTTTATGCTGATGATGCCGCCCTTGTTGCCCACACAGAAGTAGCTCTGCAGTGTTTAACATCCTGCTTTGCAGACGCTGCTGAGCTCTTTGGGCTGGAAGTCAGCTTAAAGAAGACAGAAGCTCTCTATCAACCGGCACCTCAGGAAGTCTTCCATCATCCCCACATCACCATTGGCCAATCAGAACTCAAATCAGTCCAGCAGTTTAATTATTATGCAGCCTCATCTCCTCGGATGGTAAGATTGACGGGGAGATAGACAACAGGTTAGCAAAGGCATATAGTGCCTTCGGAAAGCTTCATAAAAGAGTTTGGCGAAATAAACACCTGAAGAAAAGTACCAAGATCAGTGTTTACAGAGTCATAGTGCTGTCTACTCTCTTATACAGATCTGAATCGTGGGTCATCTACGGTCACCACCTGCGTCTCCTAGAGCGCTTCCATCAACGCTGCCTCCACACAATCCTAAACATCCACTGGTCAGATTATGTGACCAATACGTCATTTCTTGAACAAGTAGCAATCACAAGTATTGAGGTCATGTTGCTGAGAACACAGCTGCGTTGGTCAGGGCACGTCTCCAGGATGAAGGACCACTGCCTCCCTAAGATCTTGCATTATGGTGAACTTGCCACTGGCTGCCACAAGAGAAGAGCCCCGAAGAGAAGATACAAGGACTCCCTGAAACAACATCTAAGCCATGGCCATATTGACCACCATAACTGGTCTACTCTGGCCTCCAGTCAGGAGACCTGAAGGCACACCATCTATAACGCTGCTGATGCTTTTGAGAAAGCACGCAGGATCGCTCTCAAGGAGAAAAACAACGCAGAAAGAATCGTGCCTTGCAGAATATACCTCCTAAGGAGTCTTTCTGTTGTGCCTTTTGCAATCGGACATGCCTGTCTCGTATTGGCCTTTTTAGCCACCAACTCGCTAGCAACAAACGTGGGTAGTGCCCTTCCCAAATCTTCGTTCGCAAAGCCTAGCCATGATTATGGTGGAGTTTGGGGCTGATTGCCACAAAGGCAAGAATGCAAAAGGCGTCTGCAGACTGACTGTTACATTCATAGGCATAGTCACAGACCTAGAAATGACATGGAAGGTCTCAGGTTAGGCCTTCCCTGACACCTGTGGCTCTGGGGAGCAAAAAGAGAACAACTTGAGATTCTGAGTTCAGGGTAAAGAGGAACAGGGACCTGAATAGAAACTACAGGGGTTCTGACTAAAAATGGGAAAGACTGTCTACAATGGCTTCCAGACAAAGGCTTATTTACAAAGCTGAATAAACAAAGGAAGATATTGCAATGCCATAGAACTGACTTGGTAATGTGATGCACCTATGAGGTAAAGACCTAAAGAAATGAAATTGTGTGACACCATTGTTACTGTCCTGATTATCTAGGAATTTAAACAGGGAACGATCTGCCCAGAGCTGGTATTATTTGCTAAGCCAGCTAATATGGTGGGAAAAAGAAAAGACATATTTGCAACTGGAACCACTCCCAGGAGAAGGGCATGGCCAGACTTGATGGTGAGGGCTGAAGAAAAAACACAGCCATGCAGCTGAGGGGATGGCCCCAACAGCCAAACCCTGGGGGTGGTGGGATTGAGGTCACAGTCTGGGCCTGACATGCTTACACAAGTAATCTCAATCAAAGGATCAGTCATTTGTCAGTAGAAAATTATGTCTTGAAAAATAACCACTCAACCTTGGATGTCCCATTCTTAGACTGAGCTACAAAAGCCTTGAGAAGGTGAGCCTGAGAATTCAAACCTATCACTCTTGTGGATGCCAAATCATGGACTTGATAGAGTTATGGTTTTGTGACATACCATAACCTTCTTCTCACACTTTCTCATCCCACCTTATAATGCTCTACATCCTGCTCTTTGCTGTATGCTATAAAAAATCCTGCTCCCTTTGTCATAGAAAATAACTACCACATCTCTCCCCCTATTTAAATCCTCCCCACTTTAAGTGTACAATCTACCTTTTTCTCTCGATAATCTGATAAACTTCCTAAAAATATCAAAACCTGGCATTTAGGTCTTAAGTTTGTTGCTTTTCTTTCAGATTCAAAGGATTACTTGCTATGCCAGAAAACTTATCTATTTCTGTTACTCAATGATGTTTTCCTTTACCTGCAAATCTTGCTTATGGTTATGGAAAGACTCACGTTTACATTAACATTTGAACCACATTTTCTCTTAATAACTGCATATCAGCAGAGACAGTGCAGAACCTTGGATGAGACTCCTGGGAAGAAAAAAAAGGGAGGGAGCATCCAGGCTGGCTGCCAAGATTGCTTGAACTGCATCTTAGAAAAATTTCTTATTTTGGTGTCTTGTCCTAAAATAATTCTATATGCTAAGGCATTTCTGGATACTGTTCTTAACTGCATTTGAATCATGTATCTTGTCTTTGATGGAAATTTTGACCAAAAGATTATCTGCATACATTATATTACTGTCTTTTCCTCCAGTCCATAGTATACCCATGAACTCACTAATTGCTTCTGAGAGATATGTAAAGTTAAACTCTGTTAAACCTAGTGAGATTTTTCATAGATGAAAAGGCCATGGAGTTGAATGCTCAGTTGTGGGCAAAATTACAATGCTTCCATGAGAAAACAACTACTGTACAAACAACATCACTGCCATCAGCAGCAAGTCCATCTTACTGGGACCATCAACAGATTTTGTGCTACATTTCTGACTGTTAATGCTTATCACACACTAAAACACATACTATTTGACTTTCACACGTGTTTGACACTACTTCTATAAAATAACCTCTGATGACTATCTGAAAATTAAAGGGTCATCTAAGCACAATTCAGTGAATAGAAAAAATATCTAAGGAATAATTTGATAATTACAAAGTTTGAATTTATTCAGTGAGCAAGAAAGATTATATTTTTGCTTTCTTCTTTTGTCCTAGTTAAGTTCTCTCCCAGAGTTGGTTCAGGTGAATTTTCATGTATGTATATTCTTAGTTAAAAAATAAGATAAGTAAAAAAGGTGGACAGTAAATAGTCGTTTACTTTTGTATCCAAATTGGGTTAGACTGTAAATTTTATTTTGAAGCTTAATGCATTCGTATTTCCAAGCAGAGAGCTGATAACACTGAATGATGTTGTGTCATGACTCCAACAGAAATTGAGAGTGCACAGGCCCTCTCTGGATCATTGTTGTAAGGACAGCTGAACTACAGTAGAAAATATTATTTTAAACAATAAGAAGACTTACATTAATGAACTCCTAGATGGTTTGATCAAGGCATTGCTCAAAAGCAAAGTGAAATGAAAGAAACTATGAAAGAACGACTCACAGACAATAGAAAGTGAGTGAAAGCAAAGAAAATACCCTCTGGGTTTCTGAACACTGTAGTGGCTGAACAGGGGAATCTGCCTGAGCAAATGCATATTCTCTTCTGCAGTGAGAATGCATGCTGCAGTAAAACCAGGGCTCAGGCAAGTCTCTGTATTGAGATGTGATGCCTTAGGCAAGCTTCAAGCAATGATTCTATCCTCATATGATTATTCAGGTAAAAAAGAAAGTTCTAAGCAGGTCACGAACAGTCAGAAATATGATTAGCAAAGGAAATAAATTTGCATGCAGCAATTTCCAGGAGTACAACAGGGTGTTGAAAGACAATTTTCAAATGGGGGGGGAATGAGAAAAATGTAATATTCTGTTCCTTTTCAAGCCAAAAATTAAGCAATACTGGGAAAAAGCAGTTAATTAAAAGAAAACATTAAGATTCCCCATTTGTCCTAATGCAGATTACTAATCTTTTCAGCAGAATGTTCTTCTAGAATGAAGTAGAACACTGACAACAGAACTGGACTGTTTGGTGGATGAGGAGTTGTTGGATAGTCACATCCAGAGGGTAGTTGTCAACAGCTCCATCTCCAGAGGGAGATCAGTGACAAGTGAGTTCCCTCAAGGGTCCATACTGGGTTCAGTACTATTCCATGTCTTCATCAGTGACTGATACAATGGGATGGAGTGCACCCTCAGCAAGTTTGCAAACACCAAGATGAGTGGTGCAACTGACACATGTCCAGAATTCAAAAAAGACTGTGTGAAACTATCTAGGAACAAATGAGTTTTATATCTTCAAATGCTCAGGTTTAGAAAGGTCAAATTCCCATTGCAGCATTGTTATCAAGGGGTTCTTTTTAAATTTGTTGGTTTATAGATTGAGGTTCAGAAAAACAGCACTTTGACACAACATTAGAATTTGTAGAAGGAACTAGGAAATCTCACTTTGTAGATATAGCTTTACACCTGTTTTAACTGCAAGTAATAGAACTGATATGGAAAGAGAATTTTCCAGCTACTGACTTTTAATTAACTTATTTTTCAAGGAATTGTAATGTAGTATTCCCAAATCTTCGTTCGCGAAGCCTAGCCATGATAATGTAGTATGATTTTCTGCATAAAACAATTTTATTAGGATAAGTCTTAGAAATTATCTCTGAAAGTGTTTCTTAGACCTAAGGATGAAAGCTTGCATTTTGAGAAAAAGTGAGTATAATTTATATCAATAGTTCAGAACATAATCTCTTATTTTTTCTTTTGTTCTATTTCTCAAACCGCTTTTGTTTTACTGCATTTGATGATGTAACTCCTTAAGAAATACAAATGAAAAAAATCTCCAGTGTGTGTTATTTTGCTAGTGATATTGTGATATAGATAGATTAGTACTCAGATTTGGTATCTAAATATTATGACGTTTTCATAAGTAAGGCATCTAGCAATTATATTAATTTATATAAGGCTTATTTTGAAACAATGCTTGTAAATGATTGCCAGAAAATAACTGATCTGACTATGTGAGAACTAAGCAGATGTTTTTAATAGTGTGAGAAACTGGGAAAAAAAAATGAATAACATACTCCTGAAAACTTTCTTAGTCCTTAGTTTGTTTATTTCAATTTTCAGCACTTTTGAGGATTTATAAAAGATTGGTGTTCTCAATAAAAAGAAAAATGGCAAACCAACACCACCTTGCAGACATTTTTAAGCTTTAGAAAAGTGGATTTCTTTCTCCTTGCAACAGGAAGCAAAAAAATGCAAACTGGTTTTTAGAGTGTATTTTTATGATTCTGATAAAACATGTCTGGATTTTTTCTTATTTCTGAGCATATCTTCACACAACTCCTTCTTAAAATAGATATTTTCAAATGTTGCTTGAGCTGTAGTGCACTCTTTAACAAAAGACATTTTAGAAAAATGCAAAGCATTCTCAGTTTTATAAAAGAATTGCATTACATATTCTTTTTTCAGTCAATGCTCTTCAGATCTCTAGTATGACACTTGCAGAGTTTAGTACTTGCTTTGAAAACCATCCATTCAATTTTTTTTTCAAAGTCATAATACAATAGTTAACACTTGGGCACCTCCTTCAAAATAAAATGTAAAGAGTAATGATATACAATTTAAATGCAAGCATTTGCTGGGTATCAGATTCTTTGTAAATCTGCTGTCTTTGTAGTCATCAAAAGGGAGGTCTCAGAATTCTCCTCAGTGTGAATACTCTGTATATACAACTCAAAAAAAAAATAAAATTATATACTATCATTTTAAGTACAACAAAAAATAATCCCAAATGTCTCCTGAATTCATAAACAAGAGGTGCAGAAATAGAGCAAAGAGTTTTTGCATGAGCATATTGACTCAGATGTGTACTTTGCTTTTTTTCTAGTGCCAAATAAGTCTTCAATTTGACTTTGTTTAAAATGCATACCTCATCTTCTCACCTAGGGGACACAATGCTCTGAAACCCCATTCTCTTTTGTGTCTTTGGCTGTTGGAACCGAGATTCTGTCACAGTCATAGTCTAAAGGGACAGCATAAAATCAAGAGAGCCTTTCACCTTCTGACCACCATGGAAGATCCTAGTTGCAATGCCATAACATTGCAAGAATATATATTTAAATTAATGATTGAACCACTGGCTTCTGTTCCTAATTTCACAGTGACTGTGACCTGTAAAGAATGTTGGATGTTTCATTTTCTGTAAGAAGTCAAAAGAATGTTGGATGTTTCATTTTCTGTAAGAAGTCAAAAAGAGACCCCTGGTGGCCTAGTGGTTAGCATGCAGGACTCTCACTGCTGCGACCCGGGTTCGATTCCTCGGTCTCCCGGGCAGATGGAGCCCGTTAGCCCTGTGAGGCCATCCATCTATGAGAAGGTCACTCTAAACAAACCTACGTCCTGAGGACCTCACTGCCATTGTCCAAGCTTGCTTGGCCCCGGCAGATGAACCTTAGGATTAAAGGGTGGGCTCAGTTCAGCGCAGGCTGTGTCTCACCTAAAAAATCCATTGCGCAGGCTGGAAAGGTAAAAGACCTTTCCCCAAATCTTCGTTCGCGAAGACTGGCCATTATTAAGAAGTCAAAATGATTTCTTCCATGTGAAGATGAATGAGTTGCTCAAGTGGAAGAAATGATTCACAGACCATAAGGGCAAGACAAATCCTATTTATAGTCTCTAATTCCAAAGACTTCTTGAGTCATGACTACAAAACCCTCAGACACCAGTAAAGGATTGGCTTCCAAAGTACAGAAGAGTCAAAACAGCACAGTAGGTTGGAATTATTTTTGTAGGAATTAGATTAGATGACTTCAAGAGCTATCATATATCATTAAATCAGTCCTGTGACAAAACCAGTATTCTGTCAGCTTCCAAATTATCATTCATTGGCTGTAGGATTGAGCATGCTTGAGTGTCTTCTTCATTAGACCCTATTTGAGGTAGACTTGATGGCTGCTGCAAAGCCTTTTCATTTTAACTAGTACTCTTTTTACACTAGCACACTTGTGCCAATCACATTCCTCTGTTTTCTCTCCATGGGTTTCCTGACTCCTCAATTGCTCCTAGTTGCCTCTTTATTGTTTGTTTGTAGTGTTTGCTTACAATATGATCATATCTAAACCCAATGATCAGTGCTAATACCCTACCAGCACTACTGTCAGAAGTCAAGTGACTTTTCTTCCTCCACCTCTACATCCCCTTCCTAGTGCTGACACAAGGGTTTGTACAGCCAGCAGCCAAAATCTGTACAAACATCTGACATTAAAATCTATGACCTGGGTTTTTAAAGGCAGTGAGCTCCTGAATATGCAGTTAGATATGTAGGCATATTTTGAAAATGTTGTTAGGTTGTTATTTTCATCTCTCTGAAAATAATATTTTTTCACAATCCATCCCTTAGTCTCTTAATATTCAAAATTTAAGCTTTAACTTTTGCCTCCTCTGTTCATCGTACCTAGAGCCTAGCAAACAAAATTTATGTGTAGAGTGTTCTCCAATACCCATTGTTGTTCTGTAGATAAAATTAATCCTCAGAGAGTTATTATTTTATTTTATTTTATTGTATTGTATTTTATTGTATTTTATTTTATTTTATTTATTTCCCAGAGATTTTCAACCACACTACAATATAGCTACAGTAGTTTTGTAAACATTGTTTAAATCAACAGTTCACAGCACATTACACTGCACTGGAGCCTGTCAAATGTTGGAGTCCATCACAATAAATCTCATGTCACATTACATTGAACTGTGTCATCTAGGGACTAAAGTGTAATGTGAATGTCAAATTGCCATCTATGGTTACACTTCCTAAGGGAAGTATTAGAAGTCCCATTGTTAGAATAATTTAAAATGAGACTAAACAAAACACCAGAAAATTATGCTGCAGGGAACAGCCTCACTTTGGCAGGAAGGAAGACATAATAGGGTGGGGTTTATTCTAGCTTCAACTTTTGTTACCTTACAAGACATGACGTGGTAAGTTTTGTTTTGTTTCTATGTCATGCACTGCTTTATAGACCTGTATTGTCCAGTAGTTTTTGCTTCTTATGTAGTGTCATGTAAAGACATCACTACCAATTATACAATATATTGTTCTAAACAGATCACATTTAGCTGTTCTAAAAGGGATTATTATCGAATGCTACAACTGAGTTGTAGATGTTTGGCTTATTTCTCTTTTTTTTTCCTGTCTTGTTTTCTTAGCTATAGGATCAAGCAAATAAAACTTGAAGGGAGGAAGACAGAAAATTATCAGATATTTTCAAACTTTTGTGGAAATATTTTCTTCTGCAATGATCTTTCATTGACGTTCAAATTAAATGTAGGTATGATAATATAAATGTTGGGACCAGAAATACTTGAAGTGGGGGACAAAACTGCGGCAAAATACAACGCATAGAGTTCCTTTAGCTTGATTTACTCGTACGCTCATCTTGGACAGAGAAGTGGAGCAGGAAGAATTATTGTGCTACTGTTGGAAATTCCTAATAATGCCATCAGAAAGATTTTTTCCTTGATTCTTGGGACATAAAAATTTAGCTGTGCTTAAGCAACTGAGAAATTCTTCTTCAGTCTTCTCATATAAGTGTGGTAGAAAATCCAACATTGCAATGCCAGGAACTGGAGTAGAACGAAAGAAACAATTAGCCTGCACCTATTCTAGTCAAAATGTCAAGCCAGGCAGTACAACACTGTACACATTCATACAGCTAAGATCTTCTATCTCATAAAAAGCATAGCTTCATCCAAAATGTTGAAGAGAATGATTTGAGGATAGCACAGTCTAACACCTGAAAAATCTGCACATTGTACTGGGGGATGCGAACTTTGGCAAACTCCTAAACTATAATATTAAATATTAAAAATATTAAGTAATGACTACACCAGTCGGCATGGTGATGTTGAAACTGAGAAAGGAAGAGAATAAAAACCAAATACAGACACCAGTCTTCATGGAAAAATATTTTAGAGACCAGAGAAAACAAAAAAAGCAGGAATCAAATACCTTCCTTTTTCTAGTCCAACTCAAACAGAAAGACTGTACTATACAACAGGATTTATACTACAAAAAGACAGGTAAGTCTTTTTTGCATTCCAGTTTTGAATGAGATGCCTGAAGATTTCCTCCCACTGCTCCTCAGTAGTAGGAAGTGGGCTGTGTAGTTTTTGGCAGTCATTAGTCATGGCCAGAAACAGTTTTTGTGCTAACATAGTGTAATTTGGCTGTTTTGATAGAGTCCTGACAGAATTTAAGAGTAATGCATAGAGGGATGACTAAATTTTATTTGAAATTAATTGTAGGGTTGACTTAGAAAATATTAAGGAGTGATGTTTGACATAGAGACTGGTGCAGGGGGATTGTATAAATATTCTGTAGGTATATATGGATAGATTACATGTTGAAGCTAGAAATAGGTGCTGTTTTTGCAGGTAGGATTGATCAGAGATTCCTCCCTCTTTGTTTCCAATGCAGTGAGTCCATGAAAATCGCATAAAGAAAATTTTATTTTGTCCTCCTGTGTCAGGAAGATGTTATGTGAACAGAGATAGTTTTAACTGCGAAGTAAAGAACTGTGCTGCAGACACAGGAATGAAGGAAAGTGTTGAAAGTTTATTGACCTTTGCAATTGCCAGGAACAATATTTTGGGGACAGTTGCAATGAGTAAACCCATACCTCATATTGATTCAACCAAGGCTCAGAGATAGAATTCACACTCTCATCCCAAGGGTTTAAAATCTACAGTCTTCTAATACAAATGCAGCCACATTGCATGAAGAAATTATGAGTTCTTTAACTCCTTCTTTTCTTGTATGGTGTGTCAGAGAATAGAGGAACACAAACTCTTCTTTTATTCTTTCCATTCACAATGTGATGATTTTTCCACATATTATCAAAAGGTTTATCCTGTGTCTTCATCTATGACTAGAGGATATTATCCTGATGCTATTTACTTGATCAATAAGAAATATTTCTCCTCCTGTTAGTAACCAGTTTAGAACCTAATGAAAAGGTTAATATGTCTGATTATATTGTCCTATTGTACAAGGTTTTCTTCTGATAACTGATTGAGTTCTCAGAAGCATGATGTGGTTAGATTAACACAAGCTTTTGGAACTTTTGGAAGTGTGGAAAAGTGTAGAATGATTTGGCATTATGCAGTTATTTAGGTACATACATGGCATTCCTAATTACTGAGCATGTCTATATGAGAATATTTTAAGATTGTAGTCAAGGTTGTGATTCAGAGAAAAATAAAGTAACAATAATACCTACAAAACATAACATTGGTTGAGAAAAGGACTTAGTGCATTCTTCAGTTTGAATTAAAAGGAAAGAGCTGATACAGAACAAATTTGCAAAACCATAACCTGCCTGGAGATTCTATGGCAATTGATTAACCTCTGTAGGGAGTGAAATACATTTTTGACCCATGAAACAGAATTTCTGTTGAGTGTCAGTAAACAAGTTTCACACCGAAAAAAGAGCAGTCACAGCCAACTGTCTTTTTAATCCGGCAACTAAAAGTTAGAGAGTTAAACTTTTGTTTTAGTTAATGCCACATCTTCTTGCAGATTCAGCATGTACATGTTTCTACAGGGAAAAAAACATCTGCCATGAGCAGTGAACTGGCACGATGTAAAGCATGTTAGCTGACAATAAGATTCCATGCTCAAAAGGCCAGGTTTGTTTTGTTGTCAAGTCAAAAATCAAAAAAGTACATTAATAAACTTTACATGATGATTGACTATTACCAGAAAAGCAATGACTAATTCCTCAATACTTAAGGTAGTGCTGTTGAACTTATTTGAATTTCACTGGAACTTAATGGAGTGCTATCGTTTGCTAACATCCATATCTTGGATATGTTTCTGCTCTCACCAAAAGTTTCCCTACATATCTAAGCTTATCTGGTTCATTTCTTTTCTTGACGTCAAGACCCAAATTTGTCAAGTCACTGTAAGCAAAGCAATTTGCCCAAAGTTATTTGTAACTCCTGCTAAATGTACTGTTCCTCATAACTTGTTTGTTATGAAAGACCCATCATGCCAAATTTTCACAGTGCAGTAATAAGAAGATAAAATTTGTCAAAGATCCTACACAAATTCTGTTTGAAAGCAACTTGTTTTATCTTCTTGAATAGTTTGGTGCGGGTTTTTTCCCTAGAAAAATGCCAAACCTGGTTTCATGTGACTATTCACTTCCTCACAGTACATTAAATCATCTTTATATTGGCTTTTTGTAGGAAAAAAACCAAAACCATACGTTTAGATGTGAAAGGATTCTTAATGACATTACAGATAGGTGCGAATTTAAGCATATGCCTTACTTTCAACACAGGGCTCATCCTATTAATTTCAACCTATCTGAATGGCTCCTGGAAATGTTAATGTGGTGTCAACTGTAAAGACATAGTTGTCTTTGTTCCTTATCTTTTGAAATATTCTAAATTATTTCACCTAAGATACATCAACCTGCTAACAATTTCTAACTCTTAGTACTGATTATTATGGGTAGTGAATATGATCATGCTTTCTATTCTTTATAGCAGTGAATTTTAAGAATCTGTATTATTAGCAATTATCATTATGTCCATAATGGGGACTGAGGCATCATAAGTTCAGTAGAGTTGTCAGCCACTACCTACAGGCAGACAGAAAAGTGATTCAATAAAAACTGTGTGTAGAGTCCACAGTTCAATAGCCTGTCCTCCTTCTGAGATCACATTCCCTGACAGGTCTTCAAAGTGATTTTCCTAGAAATCCATCACACCTTCTTTTTCAGCCTGAAAAATGTCAGGTAGTTACCCCACATTCCACTTACAGAACGATTAGCCATGGAGATTAACCACTCTTATGAGCAAAAGTTTACTCGACAAAGTAAAGGTTAGGAATCTATGCACTGTGGTTTAACCCCAGCTGGCAGCTCAGCCCCATACAACCACTGGCTCACTCACCCCGCCACAGTGGGATGGGGGAGAGGATCATAAGTGTAAAACAAAAAGTTCATGGGTTCTGATAAAGGCAGTTAAATAGGTAAAATGAAAGCTGTACACACCACCAAAGCAAGACAAGGAATTGATTCACCACTTCCCAGGGGCAGGTAGGAATTCAGCTATCCCCAGAAAAGCAGGGGTCCATCAGTGACTTGGGAAGACAAATGCCATCACTCTAAACATGACCCGCTTCCTTCTTCTTCCATCAGCTCTATATCTGAGCATGATGCCATATGATATGGAATAACCATTGGATCAATTGGAGTCAGCTGTCCTGTCTATGTACCCTTCCAACTACTTGCG
This sequence comes from Neopelma chrysocephalum, assembly GCF_003984885.1. Taxonomy (NCBI): domain Eukaryota; kingdom Metazoa; phylum Chordata; class Aves; order Passeriformes; family Pipridae; genus Neopelma; species Neopelma chrysocephalum. Next base: position 4,401,321 of record NW_020897742.1, on the reverse strand, counting down.
CAGCCCCAGCCTCCTCACTGGTGGGGTGGTGTTGAGGACCAGAAAAAGCCTCCATGACGTGTCAATATTTTGAAGAAAATTAACTCTCTCCCAGTCAAAATCAGTACACTGCGTTACATCACAGACAGTAAAGTCATCTAGAACCAACCAGGTCATAGTAACAGTGTTAAAAGTTCCTTTTTTGACCCAGTTGGAAGAAAATGTTTACTGTAGGATTTTAGAAATTTCCACATCAGATACCTAAGAGTATTTTCACTGGATTCAGTACATTATAAGGAATGATGAGGAATCTTAATGAGTCCTGAAAATAAATAGAAGATAAAAATTGAAAATTTTGTTAATAGATTGATATGTATATTTTGATGTCATCAAGTCAACAGCCTAAAATACAGATACAAACTCTCTCCCCTCAAAAAAAAGGTACTGATCACAAAAAAAAAATTGATTTGATGGTAACATATGTAAAGGATAAATCTCTGACACTTAAATACATATTGAAACCATCATAACTATTTTTTATCAGAAGGGGGAAGATGTGAGAAACTTCTCTGTTTTCCCATCATTCAGTTAAGTTTCATTTTCAGCTTCCTCATAGATTAAAAGACTAGAATGCATTTCATCAGTGTGAAGTCCCTTTATACCATTAGGTGCACATTTTTCCTTTGGCTTCCACCATATATCTTGTGACTTATTAGGCATAGTAAAATCAAAGTAAGAGATATGAAGAACCTGTAGGAAGGAGAACAGAATGAACAGAAGGATCTGTCTGTGGTGAGATTTAACTGGATACCCTTTGAAATAGGTAAATAAGTTCAAAAAAAACCTAATTAGGGAGGCTGTATTTATTTTCTGCATTAAATTATTCTTTGTTGTCTAACCTATTTGAAACTGGTAAGGTACTATAGTGTTTTCAGTTGTTTTGTACTCCCTTTTAAAATGCTTTTACAAATGCCATTGTACACTATAGCTTTCTGAGGAAACTCCTTATTTTATGCTTTATTATTCTCTACTCCAAAATATCTAGCTCTTATTGTAGCATATGTACAAAGTTGACATTGGTACAAATTAATGAAGGCCTATATTTTTATTTACGGTCAAATAAAACAGATCCTCTGTTGTATGGGGATTTTTTCTTCTTTTAAAAAGACATAGAATTATAGAATAGAATCATAGCACAGTTCAAGTTTGAAGGGACCTTAAAGATCATCTAGCTCCAACACTGCTATGGGCAGGGGCACCTTTCACAAGACCAGGAGTGGTTTAAACAGTATGTGTTTTTTTCTTTTTAAAAGATATTTTTTTCCTGGCCAACAATGACAGATCTGTAGAACTGTGTAATTTTGAAAGGTGGAACATCTATCAAAGTGAGACTGAGCATTATTTTCATTATATCTATTAAGCATAATGCCACTGTCATTTTGTATGAATGGAATGATTTTTCATATGTGGAAGAGAGATTAATACAGTTTTAGTACGTCTAAAAGTACAACCAGCCCTCATTTATTTTCTGGAATGCGTTGTCTGTTTTGGAAACAAAGACAGAGAAATAAGACAATACAATGACTTCTATATACTACATCTCTAATGAACTTCTATATACACCAGTGTAATACTGAATATCATGATAAAACATTAATTCTGCAGATTTATCATATTGACTCTTGTCCTTTTTAGTTAAGTGCATTTTAAATTTCATTATGCTTGTGAGGTAGAAAAAATCCTAATGCCTTTATTTTAGAATAGAGACAGTCAAGTATTTAAATATATTTAGACAGCAGAAGATGCAAAGAGAGGTACACTGAGATTTTTCAGAAATATTTTAATTCAATATGTTTAACCTTAGTAATAAAAAGACAAGGGTGAGTGGCATTCATTTGTTTAATTTTAACAGTAAAATGTAGATGTTTATTTCTGAACTAGTCATTTATACAGTCAAACTGGAAAAATAGGCATCAGCAGATGGTAATTCATTTGAACTGCTTTCCATCTGTATTTTTGAGAAATTGTCTTTTGGTCATACTCCATTAAAAATGAAAGTAGTCCACAGGACTAGATCAGATTTAGGGATAGTGAATAGCTAAGTATCAGTCTGTATGTTCTTCTAAATAGAAATTTCTCTTCCTTTTCAGACAATGAGAGCAACAGAATTCTACAGACGATAATTAATCTCATGTAACTGCTTTAGAGGGAGCCTCTGTCACTCTTTGGTCTCTATATAGCAGGGCTATATAGTTAGTTTAAGCTAAATATTAATTTTTAAATGGCTAAAATTAGGGTGTATTAATTCTATCTCAAGCTACTTATATACAACAGGTTTTCAGGGTTGGGGTTTAATTAGCTTGATATGGAAACAGCAGAATTCACACTTCTGTGCTGTCAAAAGCTCTGTAGTAAGATGTGTTCCTTTGAAATTCTTTTCTACTACTAATAAATATCACATGGACTTCACCTTTTCTACCTGACAAAGTTCCACTCAATTGCTCGCTGAAAAACTGCTGAAGGAAACCAGTACTTTTCCAACCAATATGACTGAAATGAGGTTCTTAAGTTCATGATGAAGTTTTAAATAAATTGTTCAATTCAAAAAAAAAAAAAAAAAAAAAATCAGCCATCTCTCAGGGATGTCAACAAGAATTTCTGGTCGTTCTTTGAAAATAAAACTACTTGGTTTGTTCATAAATAATGTATGGACTCTGCAGCAAAAACTGAAAAAATTACAAGTTCCTTCAGGAACACAGTACAATAAGGCAGTATGATGTAGTATATTAGATCACTTTTTCAACCTTGAAAACAGGAATATTTCTCCTTATTTGTAGGTAAAATCACTGAATATATGCATCTCATTTGGTTTTTGGAACAGTGCCTCTAAGGAGTAGGATCTCTCCTGAGGTGGCAGAATTTAGCGTTTTACACTTGACTCTTGAGGATGTGGCCCTGAAACGTAAGTTTTAAGGATAGACATAACTAGACTTTCAGTACTACACCTTTTTTCTCTTCAGATCTTTTCAAAGGCTCATATTAAAAGACTTGTATTCAGGAACCCTATAGGACAGGTTTGAACTTGTTGTTGAATTTGTTTCCTGCTTTTCACCTGTCAAGGAAAAAATTCTATCAGCCTGTTTTTCAAACTTTCAAACTTTCTATTTGTAAATGAGCTCTTTAAAACAGAGACAACACTAATTTTGCTATTTATATATCACTTTGTTTTTCTTCTTTTTGAATTTGTCTAGTTTCTCTCTGTAAAAATTAGTGTTTCTCTCATCTAACTCTTTTTTTCTTTTTTATACTAAACCCGTCAATGTTATTTTCATGTGAAGTCGCAGAGGTTTTATACCATTAGAAGTAAATAATCATACCTATTCACCCTCTCTGGGCTACTCATCATTTTAAAGTCTGTTACAGAATCTCAGTTTTGTGTTTTCAAGGTTATAGAGTCCCAGTCTATTTACTCATTCATCACACTAAAGCTAATCCACTACTTTGATCATTCTTGTTGCCCTTCTCTGTCTTTCTGATTCTACTGTACTTTTTAGGTAGAAGGTCCAGATGGATTCCAAAGTCAAGCAAGAAACAGGCAGACAGACAACAGATTCACACAAAAATATATTTACTTTTTTTTATCCTTCCAACATTTCGTTTGCTTTTTTGACCGTTATGGAATACTAACACAATGTTTTGATACATTTTATTCAAACAAACCACCATTGCCCATAAATCAAACAAAAACCACTATGTTGTTTTCTATAAATTACAGACTGTCAACTGTGTGGAATGGATTAAAAGCAACCACAATGGAGATATATTTATCTATCTATCTATCTATCTACTTGATATCATTACCCTATACTTTTTTTATAGGTAATTACAAAAGTAGACATTCATGAGACATGATTGATCTCTTGTAAGATTTCGTGATAACAGGAATCCTGCCCAGGCTATATCCACTTCTTCCTGTTCAGGAGGGGGTGTCTGGACAGTGCATCTGAACAGTCAGCTCTAACGTAGATATTTCTGGTAGATAAACACACCTGACTGCAAGTCTCACTGAAAAGTTCCACACCAGAAAAGCACTTTTGATTTTTGTTTTACTGTTGTTTTTTTCCAGAAGTTTCTGGTTTTCTCCTTTTGAACCTCAAAGTCACACTTTACTGAATTCCTGCATATGAAGTAGAGAAAATGAGTTATGCTAAATATTTAATTAAAACATATTGGGGAGTCTATCTCTCTGGAACAAACACATTTGACAACTCTGATTAAGGATTTTCTGCATGAAAATGCCAGCTTTCAGTTTCCTTTACTCTTCAAGTGTGCTGTGTTTGGAGGTCAAACAAGAGAATTTAGCACTTGAGTGAAATGATCACTGTTGCACTGTCAGCTGGAGGGATGTGACAAAGTGCAGTGACATTTACAAACCCTTTGATTGCTAAAGATGATTAGGTGCTCTGGCTAGTTAGAGGAATGTTTATTGTTTCTTTGCAACAACTGTAAAAGAGTCAGTCATCAGATTCTATGTGGTTTGTAGAAAAGGGTACAATAAAGGTGAAATGTCTATTTTAGAAAATATTAGGAATAAAATCTAGGACACTAACTTGCTTGACCTGCTTTTTCAATGCTCAGAATCATGAGCAGAGCCTGGAATATCAAGGTGATCATGAAACTGCAAAGTATGTATTAATTTTCTATAAGTTTGATTTAACAAATGCCACTCACAAGAGACCAAACCTCATGGAATAACGATAAAGCTTTACCTACTTGTATAAGATTTATTTGTCCACAACTTAGCTACTTAAGGTAGCAGCTCAAGACCTCCTGGGTGCTCCCTTCCACATTCACTGCCAATTCACCATTTACCTGTTATGGTCACTTGACAAACATGATTTATTATATAGGTATTAGATAAATAACAATCTGACACAAACCTTCCCTGAATCATGGTCAAACTCCCAGTTTATATCCTCAAAACATTTTGCTTACTTATGGGAAAGATTTATTTTAAAGTATTTGTGCTTATGGAATTAGGGCCATACCTAACTGTACTGGTACCTTAGAACTTTCTGATTGTTTGTCTACAAGGAATTCATTTTCATGGCTGACCTGAGAATTTCAAAGTGTTCATCTCAAACTACAAAATATAGAAGACATGTTCCTCCTACTTCACCTCCTCAAATGTGGAATTAATTTATCTAACACATGGAAGCAGAAATAGTATTTGTATTAAAATATATGAGTATATTACTTCAAATGTTACAATAATATACTTTCTTGTATGTGTTTCTCCCTCTAATGAAAGAATTACAAGTGTCAATCATATTCCTAAATGCATAAATAAACCTAGTACCTGAGACAGACAGAAAGAATGTAGTACAATTGTTTTAGAGATTTCCTTAGAGTTAGAAGTGGTTTCCTTTTTCAAAAGATTACAAGCTGCTTTTCTGTTGTGGGACTAGGTGGTACCATCTGCCTCCTACATGCAGTTGTTATTATTATTTTGCACTCATGGACATTTTACAGCAGCAGCTCTGCAATTAGATGGTGATTAGCGAGTTGTCCAGTTTTTAAAGAACTAGGTTTGCAGAAAACAATGCACCAGTTGCACCTCTGTCCAGATGTTTTGTGCAGATGGTGTACTGTTTGCTAGGAGGTTTAAATAAAAAAACCTTGATCTGAGGACATGCTCATGCATGACTTGAAGAAGTGGATTAGTCTCCTCTATCTTTTCTCCATCTTTCCATAACTAGTTCTGAGACTGGTTTTGTACTTTTCTTTCCGAGATTATTTTAGTTCTTACGAAATCTATTGGAATGAGTATGATCAGAATTCTTGATGGCCTGAGCCTAGCTTTATAAAATGTAACATTATGCATGGTGTCCTTGACTGTGATGAACAGATTGTGTTTTTATGAACACTAGATAATATTAAAATAAAAAATGAAAACAACATGTAGCCAAGGATCTAAAGAATAAAAAATTCTGTGAAATATGAATCATCCTTCTGAGAGTTGAGTTTCTGTGACTATTATGAGTCATCTCTTCTTATGTTGCTATTGACCACAGATAGGGCCCTAATAGATCTACTCCATATAATTCATTCATTAGCTAGAATATATATACTTTATCCAAGTGTTGAATGCTAATGTAATGCTATGACTGTTCTGTTGACCTATTTAGTATAAATTTATATTTCTTTTGAAATGCCACAGCATTGGTCGCACTTCATACGGATGACAGGTGCATTATAAAATATATCATTATCTCTAATATTATTTGTGACTAGAGGACACAGCTAAATTAAATCATGCCCACAACAGAGAAGTAAGATTTTTTATTATTATTAAGTCCCAATCCTTGCAACTGCAGGCCTTGTAGCTACTGTCACAATTTAGAAATTGTCTGGTGACCAGGGAAGGAAATGAAGCACCTCTGAAAATCAGGGTAACAGGTCTGATTAATTGATTAACTGATTGAAAATTTAGGACTAAATGGAAGTTTGACTTAAGATAGAAGACACTGAGGCATAAATAGCATTATTTAATTTTCAAACACTAAGAAGAAATATTTGTGTCACTCTGTCATCTGCTTGGATCATACAAAAAATGCATAACATGCCAAAAGTTGCTCCTTTGAGCACTGTCCAGAGCAGAGCATGCATCTGAGTTTTCCCATCTAAGGGAATAGAAGCTGTACTACCCCTGCTTGGTACAGAGAACGATTCCTCAAGTAAGTAATGGGATCATCAGAGGATTGGAAAACCTATCCTATGAAGACAGACTGAGAGAATTGGGGTTGTTCAATCTGGAGAAGAGAAGGCTCCAGGGAGATCCCGTTGTGTCCTTTCGGTGCTTTAAGGGGACTTATAATAATTAGAGAGAGCAACTTTTTACATTTACAGGACAAGAGGAAACCATTTTAAACTAAAAGAGGGAAGATTTTGATTAGGTGTTAGGAGGAAGTTCTTTACTCAGAGGGTGATGAGACACTGGAACAGGTTGTCTATAGAAGCTGTGGATGCCCCGTCATTGTAAGTGTTCAAGGACAGGTTGGATGGAGCTTTGAGCTGCTTCATCTAGTGGGTGGCAACCCTGCCATGGTGGAGGGCTTGAAGATAGATGATCCTTAAAGTCCTTTCAAACCCAAACCTTTCTATGATTCAATGACTCTATGAGTCTAGGGAGGGTTATAGCAAATTATCTGTGGTCTCAAATCTTCACTAGATTTCCCTAGAAACCTAGAAGGGCTTTCTTCACCCTCTTTGTCCAATGAATGATGCTGATGACTTCTTCCTTCTCAGCCTGGGGTATATTTTGTTTTGGATTTAGAAATATTCTTACCAATGGGGTTGCTTGGTCTGGTTTGGTTTGTCTTTTTACAAGGATGCAAGCTCTTCTAGGTTTGAGTTCCCTGTTTTGTTATGTCTAAAAATGATTTTACCTGCTCAGTACAAAACTGTGCCCCCACAGTGACCTTTGATTGATGAGTGTAATCTGTGATACCATCCTATGCCTGCTTTCTTTGCATTGCATTTTATTTTGGAGGTAAAAAACGGTTCAAGTGGAATTACTATTTGTTATCCCTATAAACTGAATTTAAGCAACAACAATAACTAAAAAATCCCCTAAAATTAATTCACAAGACAAGACAGAGAAGTCCCGAGACTTGCACTATGAGGTCAATTAAAAGTCTTTCAGGAGTCATGGTGAAATTTTATTTGCTGGACTACCACGGATGGGGATTCATTACTGTACAATATATATTTTTATTTTGTTATTTTATTTTGTTATCTTGAGCAAAAGTTCACTATTAATTCAAAGGTTGGGTCATTTTATGGAAGTTATATAAAAGGAATCTTAGGTGTTAGAAATATCCTGACCAGAAATTAAAGGTAAATCTGTTATTCCTGCATTTTAAATTATTCATTATGTTTCTCTTGTCCCTCTTGCTCTATGACATAAACAGCAGATGGATCCAGATGAATCACACTAATTGATTACTTACACAGAGAAAATGATTACATTTGCTTTATATTCCTATTAACATACACTGATTGCATGTGCTACCACAAAGGAATAAAAAAAAAAATAAAATTGCAAGAATCAATTTATACACAGGCCTCTATGTCAGAGTTGCTTAATAAGGGTTAAGAGTTTTTATGTGCTACAGATATGAAGAAAAGTGTAATACATGATTATGAAATTTGTTCATCACTTTTTTAGTGACCTTTTTTACGCTCTATTTCCTAACAGAAAAAAACTTAGGAAGAGAAATTTTAATGGTATGGTGATTTATACATTAACAGTAAAAGCAAATTTAATAATAGACATGTTTTTCTGTACACCTTTTCTTAATAATAATAATGGCCCATCTTCGCGAACGAAGATTTGGGGAAAGGTCTTTTACCTTTCCAGCCTGCGCAATGGATTTTTTTAGGTGAGACACAGCCTGCGCTGAACTGAGCCCACCCTTTAATCCTAAGGTTCATCTGCCGGGGCCAAGCAAGCTTGGACAATGGCAGTGAGGTCCTCAGGACGTAGGTTTGTTTAGAGTGACCTTCTCATAGATGGATGGCCTCACAGGGCTAACGAGCTACCATCTGCCCGGGGGACTTGGGATTCGAACCCGTGGTCGCAGCAGTGAGAGTCCTGCATGCTAACCACTAGGCCACCAGGGGTCCCCACACCTTTTCTTAATGACATTTAAAACATACCTCTACCTTCCATTAATTAATTTGAGTAATTAAATTATTTTAATTTAATCCCAGTTGTCCATTGTCAAGTAAATTGTAGCTCCTTATATGAGTTTGAAAATGTCATATGTGTAAAAAACATTATTTTATGCTCATCTGGATGGGTGAAAAAACTCAGACATGGCAGAACAATCAAAAATTTCTTTCTTTTTGACATGTATTGCATGCTTTTTAATTAATCCTTCTAGAAGTTCTTTTCTATTTTTATAGCAGTTATCACTATTTTAGAAATAATAATTGTGATTTATCATTAGTCCAATAGGAGTTATCAAGTAGTTTGTTATTTTGCTATTTGTTATTCGAAAATAATCTATGGTAACTAAAATAATACTTTCAAAGGTAACACAATTAGTCAAATACCAACATAATGGGTAAATGAAATAATTTTACTGAAATTATCAGTAACAGGATTTTAGGCTGCACCTTCGAATACAGCATTAAATTAATGTAATTTCTGTTACTCTGCCATATTTATACTCAATTGATCTGTATGATGTACCATGACAACTCGATAGGTTTATATCAAGGATTACTATTTCCATAAAAGAGTTTTGCTTTTAATTACTGAAAAGTGTATAGTTCTAAGAGTCAAACAAGACAATTTAATTTAGGAGACTGGTCATAATTAACAAAAAATTGAACCAAAATCCTTATGACATTGAAAGAAAATGTGATGCAACTCCATTTTTGGAAAGACAGAAGAAGAAAAGAAAGTCCTACAGCAACTGAATATAATTTTAACTCTGAAAATAGTGTATATTTCAGTCTTTCTATGTTTTTCCATTTGGATCTTTTATTTTGTATCATCTGAAAAGTCAATCATTGCAGAGGTTCAAAGCCATTTCATTACAATTTAAGTACAAAAGTTGAGATAAACTGTTATAATTTTACCAATTTCTTTGAAAGAGATATCTCAAGAGAGACATATCGGCACCAGTATAAAAGAAAAAAATTACAACAGTGACAAAAGAAGGTGATAAAAGGTGATAAAAGAAGGTTTTTATTTTTTTTTCCCTCGCAGAATCAGAGAATGATTAAGGTTGTAAGTGACCACAGTGGATCATTTGGACCAAACACTCTACTCAAGCAGGGTCTTCCTGGAGCATATTGCACCGGATTGTAACCAGATGATTCTGGAATATATCCAATGAGGGAGACTCCACAACCTCTCTGGGCAATCTGTGCAACGATCACCTGCACAGTACAGAAGTTCTTCTTCCTTATGTTCAGATGCAACTTTCTGTGCATCAGCTTCTGCCCGTTGTGCTTGGCACCACTGAACAGAGCCTGGCTCCATCCTCTTTAAACCCTCCCTGCAGACACTTATCAACATCAATGAAGTCCCCTGTTAGTTGCCTGTTCTCAAGACTGAACAGGCCTGACCCCCTCTGCTTTTCCTTGTAAGAGAGATGTTTCTGTCCCCTAATCATCTCTGTAGCCCTCTGCTGGACCTGCTCCAAGAGCTCGATGTCTCTCTTGTACTGAGAAGACCAAAACTGAATGCAGTAGCCTGGATGTGGCCCCACCAGGGCAGAGTAGAGGAGCAAGGGGCAGGATCACCTACCTAGACCTGCTGCAAAATTCTTCCTAGTGCAGTCCAGGATATCATTGGTCTTCCTGGCCACAAGGTCACACTGCTGGCTCATGGACGCTAAAGTTAGCTCTCCTGAAGTCCACAGTTGTAATCTTACTTGATTCCCTGCTTCCTCCTCTCCCAACCCTGGCCTCTACAATCTCATGGTCACTGTAGCCAGGGCTGCTCCCAATCTTCACATGGCCAACAAGGCTTTCCCTGTTTGTTAGTATGAGATCGAGTAGCACACAATTCCTTGTGGGATCCTCTACTACCTGTGTCAGAAAGTTATCATCAATGCTTTCCAAGAACCTCCTGGAAGCACTGTTTGTGCTTCATGCTTCTCAAGCAGATGTCAAGGTAGTTAAAGTCCCCCAAGGTGCCTGTGATTTGAAGTCTATTTCCAGCTGTCTGTAGGAGACTTCATCCATTTCCTCATCCTGATCAGGTGGCCTGAAATACCAACAACAGTGTCAGCCTCACTAGTCTGCCCTTTTATGCTAACTCATAAGCTCTTGACTCACTTGACACACACTCCAAGACAGAGCTCAATACATTCCGAGTGTTGCCTCACATAGGGGTCTACTCCACCACTGCATCTTCCTGGTCTGTCTTAACAGCACGTAGCCTGTCATGACCACATTCCAGTCATGCTAGCTATCCCACCACATCTCCATAATCACAATGAGATCGAAGCCTTGTGGCTGCGCGCAGATCTCTGGTTCCTCCTGTTTGTTCCCCATAGTGCAGGCATTGGTGTACAGGCACTTTATAGATGTATTTGATTGCATCAACATCCCAGTGGAGCAAAGTGATGCCCCATAGTCATGTTGTGTTTATGTCTGTACGCTTATATTCACTAGAGGTATCTCCTCTTAAGTCTCCTTTTGCTGCTTGGGTGGTGACTACTGTCCACAGTCTTCTTGTTGGGACTTTGTTGTTACCCACCTGAAAAAAAAGTAGCAGGTTATAATCAGGATGGAAGTCTCTTGGTAATGTCTCTTACCTGGGCCTCAGGGAGAGAACACCCTTCCTTATGGATTGGGTCTGGTTGGCTTATTAGACACTCCATCCCTCTCAAAAGAGTCACCAATGACTATTACCTTTCCTTTTCTTTCAATTGAAGAGGTTGTGATGCCTGGGGTAGGCTATCCTGCCCTAGGCGATCCCTCCAAAATTCATCCACATTCTCATCTCCCTCAGATTCCAGGGCATCATACCTATTATGTAAGGGCACCTGGGGAGGTGAGGTAAGTCAGGAGGGGTTTCACCAGCCACCCTGAGCAGAAACCCATTTTCACTGCCCTCCATGTCTGTGGTCCCCTCCTTCTGCCTGGTGGTGAGAAGATAGGGGATACATTGCTTCTGGTAAAGTGGATGGTGGGTCCATCTGTCTAAGGCGGGGTAGAGTGTGGCTCCAAAAGGGTAAGAGAAGGAATGGCAGATGAGGCAGTAAAATAGGAAATTTCAAATATTTTGGGTTAGGGTTGAGAGTTGTGATGTATGTCAGAAGTAGAAATATTTGAATAGTTAATGTATAAATTGCAGGCTTGGCTGCATTTTATTTTGTTTTAATAAATAAATTTTGAAAAGTATATAAACATTAAGACAAATGATGTTCTATTGTTTTATTTCTCTGCTTGAGAAAACAATTGTTTCTTCCTTAACTTTTTTGCACTTAATGACAGATTCTTTCTAATGCAGTTAGCCTTACAATAATCTCTTCATGTCAATCCTTATGATCAACTTGGACAGGCTAGGTGCTGTTAGTGTCTGAGCCATAAAGGTCCTTGTCACGTAAAGCCAGAATTGTTTATCTTAAGTTTGTATTCAGACAGTTAAAACACCAGCTGCTCACTGCTGTAGGCAATATATAGTTTATTTCTCTTTCAATCATGATTTCTAGTACTTCTTGGGAAGGCAACCTGAGAAATTATGGCCATTAATATAAATTTGAAGTCAGAGAAAAGATTATCACAGAAAATTTCCATGCTTGTGCCAGAAAACATTGGCAAACCCCTGTGATTTAAAAAATCTTCTTGACAGTTTAGATTATAATTAAATCACAGACATATGGGAGGCAAATAACTGAATGCCATTTAAGCAAAGAGAAGTTTTAGAAGCAAAGAAACAGGGAAGTTCTTTCTTATTGAATGTCACTTTTCTTCTTTCTCCCCTACTCTTTGCTTTTGTAAGTGAGCCAGCACTGTAACCAATAATTTATTGCTAATATTTTTGTGATGTGAAAAGTAAAGAGATTCTAACTGTTTAAAAAAGGATTTGTATTTTCTTTGTAGTCCAGAATGATAATAAATTATATTTTCTGGGAATACAGTCAGGACATCAGAGAAATTAGAACCTGCTTACCAGATTGGAATACCTTCTGTACTGCTTTCTTGATCAGCAGTTTCTTGAAAACTCTCTTTCTGTTACAGATGTATATAACAGCAAGGATATGGTCTGATTGCCTTTGTTTATAAAATGTCATTTAAATGAGATTTAAAGTATGTAGCAATGAATAAGACGGCTGTGTTGATGACTATAAAGATTAAAAGGAAATAATTGATATCTGTTTTTAAAACATTGAAGTGCCTAAATTATCTGTTATTTTATTTTCTAGATTACCTTTTATCATGCTGTACATGAACCAAATGCAAGCCTCAGGTGGATTATTTTGCCTCCAGTGAAATTTTTCTAGTATTTTGAAATGCACTGGTTAACTTTAAGTCCTGTTTATCAACAGCTTAAATAGCTAATTAAGCTAGACCATAGCTTAAAATGTTCCAATCCTCATTTTTACAAGCATGTAGCAAGTAAAACTCAAATCTCTGATCTTGCCAAAACCATGGAAAATTACCGAAATACTTTTACTGTACATGTGCTTAAAATGCATAATACTTGTAATTTCCCTCAAAAATATTTGAGATCGTGAATTTTTGAGCTCTAATGTCTTATCAATGTGCTTCCTTAAATGTTATTTATCTGTAGGTCTACTTAGCAATTTATATGAAAAATTCAATGCAATACAAACAGAATAAACAAAAAGGATCCACTGAAATTTAGAATATGGGAAAAAAAGTAATTTTATCTTAAAATTCATGTTAGAGGTATGGTTAGGATTCAGAGAGTGTGACATGGCCTACAGCTCCAGGGGCACTGCAACTGCGAAAAGCATGCCAAGGGGATCATGGCACTACACTAACATTGCTCCCTCTCACATCCATGTTTTTGGGGAGCTCACCCTCAGCCCCAAACTGCCATTGGTGGAATAATTTCAAAGGAAGATAGAAAAGGTAGAGAAAAAAAAATGGAAATCTGTAACTCAAAAAAAAAAAAAAAAATTGAAATCTGTAACTGGAAAAAGGTACTGCAAAAAGAGTAGAAAATTCGAATACATATTTTTATAACATGACTGTCTTGATTACTTGGTTTGAATATGCTGCATATTTGCTTCAACAAATTCAGGACAGTTTCTGAATACTCTCTTTACTATTATTGAATTTTTGAATCTCCATTACTTAAAGACAAATATAAAGGACAAATATAAAGGAAAAATATTAGAAAAAAATGAGAAACTGATATTATAGAAGAAGATTAATGCAGATTCCATAATAACCGTCTGTTTAAGAGGCCTCTGGAGATAAAGGGAAACTTTGACCAGATGAGAGCAGCCAGTGCAATGGTGCTGACAGAATTTAGCTTTGCTGCCCTTAAAGTGGGCTACAAGGTAGTGCTCATCACTGGTTAAGGGAATAATTTAGTTTGCATTAATGACAAAACAGGAGGCAAGCAAAATATGTTAGGATGTAGTAAGACCTTCTCAGAGGAAGTGAATGCCTCAAGAACAGATGTAGTTGTGGATTCACTCAAATGCATCAGGAGCTGCCAAATAGGCAGGGAAATAAAAGCTTTATGAGGAGCATGAGCACAATAGAGTGAATGAACTGTTTAGGGAAAGAACTAGACAGAACTTTATTAGTGGTAAGTAATTAGCTAGTAGTAGCAACTTTGTCAGTGTTAAGTAATTTAGAGGTGGAACATTTAGAATGAATGCATGTCCAGGGAAAAAAAGTTTCATTCAGGTTAGGAAGGTAATCTTAAGGCTGAATTCTTCCCTTACTACCACTGTAGTTTAAAATCTGATATTTTGATATTTAGATCACTTTTATTTTAAATGACATGCATAAAGTATGCTTGGAAAGTTTTTCTCATGTCCGTTCATTGATAGGAGTGAAGCTAAGAACCAAAACTTCTGTGCTTTGTGTGGGAAGTTAAATTGATGGATTAGGGAGTGTCTAACCGAGACAAATCTTTTACCATGATTTAGCTTTGCAATAGCTACTGTAACCTTTCACCCCTACGTTAAAAAAGGGATCAACAACCTTGAAGTAAGAGTAGAGCAAGAGTAGACACATTGGCAGATACCACAGAGCACCTGACAAGTTTAAAATCATCCTCTATCTCAGTACAAAATACTTGCACATATCTCCATTCTGTTGTATTATTATCACCAGGTCCAATACTCAGTATTCCAAGGCGTCCTTCAGTGTCACCAAACTTATAAGATCTGACAGAACCAGAGCTAATTAATTTATTTTCTGAAAAAAATGTAACTTCCTCTTCCTAATCTTCCGCACTCTTGTTGTCATTTGAAATAGTTGGGTTTTTTTAAACTCAGAAAATCAGATTCTAATCCTACTTTCATTATAGTAAGACAAGTACTCCCCTTGTATTCTTCTGTGCTTAGCATTTGCTTTCTGTGCACTTAATTTCTATCATTGTGCATCATACACACGTTTAGGTTGTCCCCCCAAGTTCCTTAAAATGATCACCTCACTTCATGAAGATCAGCATGGCCAAGTCAGATATGGCAACACACTTTCTGAGCCCTTTCTAATAAAGAACGGCGTGAAACAAGGCTGCGTTCTCGCTCCTACCTTATTCACACTAAGACCCTGAACCATCTTGTCCGGGAGCTGCTTTATGCTGATGACGCCGCCCTTGTCGCTCACACAGAAGCAGCCCTGCAGCGTTTGACATCCTGCTTTGCAGATGCTGCTGAGCTCTTTGGGCTGGAAGTCAGCTTAAAGAAGACTGAAGTTCTCCATCAACCTGCACCTCAGGAAGTCCTCCATCATCCCCACATCACCATCGGCCAATCAGAACTCAAATCAGTCCAGCAGTTTAATTACTTAGGCAGCCTCATCTCCTCAGATGGTAAGATTGACGGGGAGATAGACAATAGGTTAGCGAAGGCATATAGTGCCTTTGGAAAACTCCATAAAAGAGTATGGCGTAATAAACACTTGAAGAAAGGTACCAAGATCAGTGTCTACAGAGCCATAGTGCTGTCTACTCTTTTATATGGTTCCGAAACATGGGTCATCTACCGCCACCACCTATGTCTCCTAGAACGCTTCCATCAACGCTGCCTCCGTACAATCCTGAACATCCACTGGTCAGATTATGTGACCAATACATCTGTTCTTGAACAGGCAGCAATCACAAGTATTGAAGCCATGCTACTGAGAACGCAACTGCGCTGGGCAGGGCACGTCTCTAGGATGAAGGACCACCGCCTCCCTAAGATCCTGCTTTATGGTGAACTTGCCTCCGGCTGCCGCAAGAGAGGAGCTCCGAAGAAAAGATACAAGGACTCCCTGAAGCAACAACTCAGCCTTGGGCATATTGATCACCATAACTGGTCTACTCTGGCCTCTAACCGGGAGGCCTGGAGACAGACCATTTATAACGCCGCTGATGCTTTTGAGAAAGCACGCAGGATCACTCTTGAGGAGAAAAGACAACGCAGAAAGAATCGTGCCTTGCAGAATATACCATCTAAGGAGTCTTTCTGCTGTGTCTTTTGCAACCGGACTTGCCTTTCTCGTATTGGCCTTTTTAGCCACCAACGCGCTTGCAAGAATAGTGGGTAGAGCCCTTCCCAAATCTTCGTTCGCGAAGCCTAGCCATGATGCATCATACATCATCCAACAATTTGATAGACTCAAACAATTACTGAGGTAACATGCATTACATTCCTTCTGTTTTTTTCTTTTTCTATTTAGTCTTGTACTGAAAGTCAAAATTAGAGCATGACAAATAGAAAAAATATATCAGACTATTTTAGGTGCAGCTCTTTTACTGATAGGAATAAATCACAAATGTTTCTGTTGGTTTGCAATTTTGAAGTTTGGCATTCCGATGATTTTAGTGTTGTTAAGGCTGGACTTAAATCATAGAGCACAAAAGTTTTTGACTTGTATATGCTTAGAGATTGGCATAATGTAAACAATTCTGTTAGAATGAAAGCTCTTGACCTGGTGTGAACATATGTTACCCACAGAAATTTGGTCCCTTTGGTCTAGAGCTTGCTCTTGGATATGCTGTTATTGTTTCCAGCTTTGTTCACAGTTGACCTACCCAGTCTTCATCCAGAAGATAGAAGCGATTCTTAAGCATAAAAGAAAAAAGTATTTTGTGATTCCTTAACAATTTTGAAGAAAGGTATAACTTGACAACTGCTCATAATCTTAGTAACAGATTTAAGGATCGTCAGGTGATGAAAATGCTTCCCTTTAACTTTATTTACATTTTTAATTAATACAGGTTTCAAAAAGCTAACTCTAATGACAACCTTTTTTCTGACAAAAATTAAGAGCCAAGAACTAAATCTTCCCTGATCTCACCTGTTGATTTCTTGTGCATGAATGGAAGCATGGGACTATGGAGGACACTAGCTCAGAATACAGTGCTGGATAAGCATTTCTTTTCTGCTTTACCCAAGACAACCTATAGGGTAGCATTGACAGCAAGAAATTAATCTTCTATGAAGAATTGCTTCCCCACTTCAGACCATAAAATGTATAAAAATCGTGGGTGAAGGCTCTTGATCTCACATTTCCCAGTGCAACCGGATTGCTGTGGATGGATTGGAGATGGGATCCTTCTCTTGTTCTAGCAGAAAACAAGGATGAATCAAAAAAAAAGTAAATTCTGACTTGTTTTTGTCTTTTCTTTGTTCCTGAAAATGTGAATTTTGATATCAATCTGTTACAGGTTGGAAGAAGAATACGATTCATACTTCAACTGTGGCTTCATCTGTACGATTTATGGAACGGACTAATCTATGTCAAGTTTTTGCTGGAAATAACCTCTTTTTCTCTTTTTTCTTTCAGAATTCTGCAAAGTATTCTGGCAAGTGCAGACTGTGCCTATATTTTAAAATTCTTCTAAGATGCAGGATTTGGGCTTCATTTTACTTAGGGACATTTATTTCTGAGCAGTGCTTTCACAGTGTCAAGGCTTTTTCCACCAGCAAGAAGGCTGTGGGTGTACAAGGACTGGGAAGGGACACAGACAGGACAGCTGACCCCAATTGACCCAAGACCATCTGGTATCATGCTCAGTATATAGACCTGGGGACAAAGAAGGAAGGGGAGATGTTCACATGATGATATTTGTCTTCCCAAGTCACCTTACACATGATGGAGCTCTGCTTTCCCAGGGAAGGCTGAACACCTACCTGTCCATGAGAAGTGGTGAACGAATTCTTTTTTTGCTTTTCTTGCATATAACTTTTGCTTTACCTATTAAACTGTCTTTATCTCAACCTAGGAATTTTCTCCTTTTTACAATTCTAATTCTCTCCCCCATCCCACCAGTAGTGAGTGAGCAAGCATCTGTTTGTGGCTGAGCAGCTTATCAGGGTTAGCACACAACAATTAGTAAAATATGTAGAGACCAGAGAGGAAATGGCATAAATAAAAAATAGCTGCTTTGAGCAGAACCAGTTAAGCTCACAGATTTTGAAGTGTCTTCTTAGTGCTGTCTGCTGCACATTTGCTGTTTGGATTGGAGGTCATATGTAGATAGCAAAGCATTCATAATTGAGAATTCTTTAATAAAATAAAGTGTTTATAATATGAAGAAAGGGAATCATGTTTTTGAACATTAAAAAGTGAGTATCATGCTTTCATGTCAGCTTCCCACAGCAGTGGGAAAACCTCTGAGTCCTGCGGAAAAACCTATAAATGGAACATCCATGGTGTTCAACTCTCATATTCCTTCCTTACTACAGAAAAAGTAAACTTTCTTTTCTTACCTTCCAATACTGATCAACATATCCCTCAAGTATACAGGCAAGTCTAAGTGGATTTTGTTTTCTTGCAGACATTTTAAGAATAAAGTTTGTTTGCAAGTAAGAGGATAGGTCAGATTTATTTTTGTTTCCCAAAAGTTTTGCCACTTAGTGCAGACAGATCACCCTTTATAATTTCTTTTATTCCATATGTAATCCCAATATAGGGATCATTGCCATGTATTATATACTACAAGCTGCAAAACGCAGGAAATTTTGATACAGTGATTTCAGCTTGCAGATTAAGACATGCTCATTTTTCTTATAAATATTGAGATATAGTGACATAAACATAGGTTGTCTGGCCTGAAAAATCAGATATCATCTCATTTTTCCAGATGCAGGTATTGGATGAATCACTTTAAGATTACCACTTTATGGGCTTTAATTTTCTAGAGCTTGTTGTACAAATCAAGAGCAATAGCACCAATATCCAAACTTCTTAAGTTGTCTTGATACTTTTGATATTCAAAATATTATGCCAGAGCCTGATAGCTCTTTCTGGACCCTTGGCCAGTGAATAATATCCAGGTTAATCTCATGATTGAAATACTACTTCTTAGCTTGGACTGGTTCATTTTTAGAGAAAACAAGGGCACTCCATGTTTAAAGCAGAAGTTGCATCTGGAGTATGGATTCTCATTGCTTACCTCTTCAGCTTTCTTTGCTGCTGCTGCAGTAAAAGGAGAAGCTAAATAAAATTACTAGGGTCCTTCCTTGGGGGGTATTTGAGATATTTAGAAGAGATATAGAAGCAGATGTGATTTTTGCAGATTTTCAGCTCAAAATGAATGTTGCTTACAAGACATAATTTGGCATCAGGTACTATATCCTGAAGGCATATTAAGTATGCTGCAAATGTATCCATATAGCTTATATGGCAAAAAATGTTCTCAGCATTGCTTCAAAACCGTTTTCCATACCAAATTCTGCATCCAAAATGTATGGAAAAGGACTGATACAATGTATAAAAAGACAAATATGTGGAGTAGGTTAATATCTGGATTAAAATAACCTTGGGGTTATTTGTGACATATCTCACAACTCAAAAGCTTTGTTTATGACAGACATGATTTTCAGTGAAGTTCTTGTGCACTACTGCAAATTTGCAGTTTGAGAAATCATGATGTTATGGATTTTTTTCTAGATGACAACATTTGACTTGTCAATATTATTACACTCTCGGTTTCTAAAACAGAATGGTTTTGATCAAACTGTCTGTTGTGGAGTGGGCTAGCGCCCAAACCGTGCATAAGAATTTTGGGAAGTGCTGGTCATTCTAACTAATCGAGAGTATAGATTATCAGTGCCCCATAACTGGAGCTATTGCCCCAGCACTTTTTGTTTTACTGGCACAATTGCAAGCTTTGAGTGTCCCTGACTGACTTTTTTGCTCCTACTTCGTCTCTTAAAAATTCTACACCATCTGTGAGCTGTATGTGGGTCAACATACCAAAAGGGATCAACTTTATTGGCTCTCATTAAGCAGCTCTAGTGAAAAGCAGAATTACCATGTGAAAAGCAGAATCCCTGTCAGTTAAAAGTACATTTTGGACCTTTCTTTAACGTTCTGAGCCACCAAAACATGCAAAGAGTTGTATATTATGGAGAGGTTTAAGACCAGTTGGTCTGTTTTGCAAAGAAAAGTGAATGGGATTTAAGTATGAGGTCTGGCAAATGTGTATTCTTCCATTTTGATAGTAAGAGGGAGAGATTTAATTTTTCATTTAGTTTTGTATCTACATATTCCATTTTTGTTATCTTCTTCAGCTAATTCTATTTTTAATTTTCCTTTTAAAAATATTATATTGTTCAGGGATATCCTTTTATATATTTGTGATAGAATAAGGTGACAAAACCATCAATGTGAATCTTCTTCTCAACAGAAGAATCCTGAACTGAATTTGTGATGATATTTGCTATAAATCTTTTAAAGTATTAGCCAACAACTTATAATCCAAAATATGTTTAGATAACTTTCTCGCTTCAAGCTGAATTTAGTTTATATGGGAGAAAATTACCATAAATTTTTGTAACTTATTTGTATCTTTTGCTAGAGCCAGTGATAAATTTGAAAAACTATATCAAACTTTTGGTCCTACAAGCTTTTCTTCACAGTTGTCCAGAGAGCTTTTAGTATCTCCATCTTTTAAACTGATCTTAAGTTGATTGGATGAGGATTTGAGCACTGTGTTCTTAACATTTAGAGATCCCTTCCAACCTAAAAACCATAATGATTCCATGGTAAAGTAGGACTAGTTTTTCCTTCTCCTATCTAAGTCTTTTTATATCCAGTAGGTATTGAAATCACCAGAGCATAATTCATAGCCGTGGATTCTTTTTCACCAGTTGACTGGACAAATTTCTCAACCATTCTTACTGTTTATCCTTCAGGTTAGCAGACTGGGGTTAGAAGCAGAAGGACTGGTACGACCCTACATATGGTTTGAGTTTCTGGACATACTGAGGCAATTGCTGACCTGCAGAGACACCAGGCCAAGCCATGCTGCACCTGCCTAAAACATAATCCAAATAACTCATGTACTTTTGAAATAACATCCTTTTGTTACCTACAGATATATAAGGTGACCTCTGGGTCTTCTTGATACTGACCTCTTGTCGCGTTTGATATGAGTAAATGAACTATGACAGCAGCCTGAATCCAAGCCTTTGTAGAAGATTTACTGATCAGGATAAATTCAACCTAGACTCTGTTTCCTTTCTTCCTTAATTCCTCACTACTCATGTTCAGCAGAAGGTGCCCTCCTCATAATACATGTAATCTGGATGGCCACTCTATTGGGAATTCCCATATCTGGGAAAAGCAAATATTCAAGCTTGTCACTTCCTCAGAAAAATCTTCTGACCAGTAAGTTCCTGTACAGAAGGTGCAAGGTAATGACATCGACCCTTGGAGAATTCCGGCCATCAGTGGTCATATGAATTTCCTGTATATTTCTGGGTAAATGGAATATTGATGCCTCCCACTTCCCATCAAGGAATATATAGTGCTAGGTAATGCAAAATCTGAGTAACTTTCTGAAAGTTAAATGTTCTCTAAATTGGGAATTTAGGGGGCAGAAGTATCCAGCTTTTCTGTATTTATTCCCAGTTCTGCTATTACCTCCTGCCTAACTCTGGATAGTCAGATGTCTTGTATGTATTTTGTCTACTTAGAGTAAGTGATTGAATTTTACTACATCTATATGCAGTGTCTAGAAGAGTGATGCTAATTAGCATGCAAAGATACAAACATCTAGAAATAGATCTTGTAATTATTTATGCATAAGGCTACTCCAAAGTATAAGTATTATGCATCATACCCTATTCACAGTCTTTTTCAGCATGGTGCTCCAAAGGGCCACGGCTGACCTCGATGATCAGGATGGTATCTACATTCAATACCGTATTGATGGAAGCCTTTTGCGATTGAAGGCCCACACCAAGACCTTAAACCATCTTGTCCGGGAGCTGCTTTATGCTGATGACGCTGCCCTTGTTGCCCACACAGAAGCAGCTCTGCAGCGTTTAACATCCTGCTTTGCAGACGCTGCTGAGCTCTTTGGGCTGGAAGTCAGTTTAAAGAAGACAGAAGCTCTCTAGCAACCGGCACCTCAGGAAGTCTTCCATCATCCCCATATCACCATGGGCCAATCAGAGCTCAAATCAGTCCAGCAGTTTAATTACCTAGGCAGCCTCATCTCCTCGGATGGTAAGATTGACGGGGAGATAGACAACAGGTTAGCAAAGGCATATAGTGCTTTTGGAAAACTCCATAAAAGAGTATGGTGTAATAAACACTTGAAGAAAAGTACCAAGATCAGTGTTTACAGAGCCATAGTGCTGTCTACTCTCTTATATGGTTCCGAATGGTGGGTCATCTACCGCCACCACCTATGTCTCCTAGAACGCTTCCACCAACGCTGCCTCCACACAATCCTAAACATCCACTGGTCAGATTATGTGACCAATACATCTGTTCTAGAACAAGCAGCAATCACAAGTATTGAGGCCACGTTACTGAGAACACAGTTGCGTTAGGCAGGACACGTCTCCAGGATGAAGGACCACTGCCTCCCTAAGATCCTGCTTTATGGTGAACTTGCCACCAGCTGCTGCAAGAGAGGAGTCCCGAAGAAAAGATACAAGGACTCCCTGAAACAGTATCTCAGCCTCAGCCATATTGATCAACATAACTGGTCTACTCTGGCCTCCAATCAGGAGGCCTGGAGACACACCATCTATAACGCTGCTGTTTCCTTTGAGAAAGCACTCAGGATCACTCTCGAGGAGAAAAGACAACACAGAAAGAATCGTGCCTTGCAGAATATACCACCTAAGGAGTCTTTCTGTTGTGCCTTTTGCAATCGGATATGTCTATCTCGTATTTGCCTCATTAGCCACCAGCATGCTTGTAACAAACGTGGATAGAGCCTTCATAAATCTTCGTTCGTGAAGCCTAGCCATGAATGACAGGGAACGTATGTTAATATTCATCATTATGAACTAAAACTTTCCATTAAATAAACAGTGGTACTATATTTACTTTCCGTATATCAAGGTAAAATTTGATCTGTATAACTGTATTTGTTGTAGTGTGCATTTATCAATGAACTGTTATGTATGATCCTTTTAATATTCTCTAGGGTAAGAGACTTAAATTTATATTTCTTATAAAATAGGTTATGTCATGAATACTAGAGCAAAAAAATGTTCATGAGTTATTTCACTTCATAACTGCATTCTTTTAAGTTTGTGGACATCTTTCATTCCTCTATTAGATACAAAATAGTTTTGTGATATTACTGGAAATACTAGGGGATAATTCATTGGTATAGAAGACCTTCAAGGAATAATTAAAATAATAAAAAAACCACCCAATCCCCCCCCCCCAAAAAACCCCAACCCAACCAACTAACCAACCAAAACCCCACCAGACAAGTGAAGATGATGTGTTTTAAGAATGGTGCTCTCCAAGTTGGTGCTTCCACTCAGACTCTCCAAGACATGTGCCACTCATTCACTCCCTCTCCCCCTCCACCTCCCCCTCCCTCTTCCCCTGCACGAGGATGGAGAGAAGAATTGGGGACACAAAAGGTGAATATCATAGGTTAAGAGAAGAACAATTTACTAGAAACAGAAATGAGATAAGAAAACTAACAGTAACAGCAACAATACAACTAATGACAGTGGGTACAAGAAAGACACAAATGATTCACACACAACCCCCTCAAAAATACCTGACCTCTGCCACACTATGCCAACTCTAACCCTAACCCTAAACCTTCCCCCATCCCCAGAAAATGACATGAGGTGGTATAGAATAACCACCAAGCCCTAGCCACACCCCTTCATGGCTACTGCAAAAATTAACCCAGTTCTGGCCAAAACCAGGACTAAAGACAAAAACAGGGGAAAAAAAAGAAAGATTGTCCTAAATTCCTCCAAATAGGTTCACAGTAATCCTGCTTCTAGAAGCAGAAGGCTATGAATGGCTCCCTTGTGTCCCTTCTGAAAAAAAGATGGTAACTGGGACTCAGACCTTTATTATTAGACATACATTTCATTTAGTGGTTTTTGTTCACTAAATTGACCTCAGAAAGTTATTTCATTGATTGTGCCTTTTGGGATCTGTCACACTGCCACTTCAATCAAATATATGTTCCAAAGGGAACATATGCAGTGATAAACCAAAAGACGAAATAACTCATTATATCTGAGAACTAGCTTTCATGAAACATTATTAAATCATTAAAACGTGATTATTTTGAATACGTAAATAAATAATGAGTTCATTGTGGAAAGTGTTGAAACTTAAACTGCAATAACTCAATAGGGGTGGATTGTTTTCTACTTTTTCTGGACCCAATTAATATTTCTAGGAAAAAGTATTTCTGAAGAGCCTTCCACATTTTTCACTTTATTGAAAACAAGAAACACGTATGTGAGTTTTTAATACTTGAATTTGGTGAGGACGTACATCCTGTTCTGACTTATATTTAACAATTAATACATGGGTAGAATCTTCATGAATGTATAATGAAACTGCCCAAGTATTAATATATATGGGCTATTCATATATCCAGAGATAAAGATGATTACAGGTCAGAAGTTATCATTTGACCCAATGATTATCCAGCTTGACATTGTGATTAATGGGATTTACAAAAAGTTCATTGCTGCTTCTGATAAATTTTATTATGTTCACTTGTCACTAGCCAAGTATTGAAATAAATGGCTGATGTGTACAATTCAGATAAGGAATCTGTGATCAAAGAAATCTAGTTGAAGAAGGAAAAGCAAATACCCTGACCCCTCTATTATCAGAAGAGTTATATAGTCTCCATATATAAATAAATAAAACTACAACATTTATGAAGGATGACACTAAAAAAAAAAAACAACAAACTAACAAATATTTTTAATATGTACGGTCCTTTAGTTTTCCGTGTTCTAATATGAGTCACTGAACAGGAAAGGATAATTGTTATTCATACACATAAGGCTCTTGTTGAGGACTTTCTATGATGGACTAAGATACAGAAAGCAATAACAAGAATTAAAGACAAACTTTTTCTTTGTGAGAACAATCAGGTTAATTAGTAAAAAAAAATAATAAAAAGTTTGTTCCTAATACAGTTATCAAACTGCTGCTTCTCTCTGCTTGTAAAGGCTACAAGGTAGGAGTATCTGTTGAAATGGAGTTCCTCTTCTTCCCTCAAAACTGTTTCCTCTCTGACCTATAGATTATTTTCCTTTTCTCTTCTGCCTTTTGATAGTTATGGGGCATTTTATACAGAAAATACTTAGTGTAGTACTAACCAATTCTTGTGTTCTCCAGAAAAATTTACGAGGTTATATGCAAGTGTGTGAAAGGCTGATTCAAGACATGGTTTATGAGTAGGAACATGTTGCTTTTCTTAATAATGAGTTTAATCTGTTTAAATAATCTGACTGTACTAGTAGGTAATATCTAAAAACATATTTAAAGTAGTATTGTTACTTACATGATTCAAAATAAAATTTGGGTGAACGAGGCTTATTAAAAAAGACCCTGATAGATGAATGTGTTATCCCTATTTTTTAGAGCTGTCATAAATCATAAAATTACTAGGATTTCTGTAAAGCATTTGCTCCACAGTTACTCAGAGGTAAGGAGACTGTATTTTTACATATATTACTTTTCTGCTGTGTGCTGATAAGCCACGGCTGGAAATTACTGCAGGAAAGAAAATCTGTGTAGGATAGTCAAATACAGGATTAATTTCACATCAGTATTAAGGTCTTGTGAAAAGGAAAACTAGATGGTGCTAGAAATTCATTTTCAGTAAATGTAGAAATCCTGAGAGTATAGAGTACTTCATGTAATTATGAATTTACATTTTCACAATATTAACTACATGTTAACTACATTCTACCATAGGCACAACCTACAGGTGGTAAGTCAGTTTGGACCTAGCTACAAAAATCACATTCGGGATGGAAAATACTGGCACTACAAGAGCAAATAACAGCCACAGGTCTCCTCCACCTGCTGCATGTTCCATAAACTTAATTTACGTTCAGGCTCCTCAGTTGGTCATGAACCTGATCTTTACTTACAATGGGAGGGACTTTGTTCCCCAACACTCCATTCTGTTGTCCATCCACTCAAGTGTGGGAAGAGAGTTTGTCATTGAAGACTGAGGCAAAACAATTGTTGAGTACCTCAGCCTTCTCCTTGAAACAGGAGCCAGGCCTAAAAGAGTTAACTGAGATATCTTGGTCTGCTAAGAAACCCCAATACCTGTTTTGCTAGAAGAGCATTTTAGGAGCACTGGTTAATATCATGTTCTGTTCTGCTCACTGGACCAAAAGCCTTATTATAGAAAGAATAGGAGTAGTACACACACAGCAATAAATTAGGTAAACTAGATGTTTGAATAAGATGTAGAAGGCCCAGAGCCAGGATTTTGCAAGCTTGAAGAATTCAGGTCACCTAATTGAAGAGGTCAAATTGAGGAAGACGTCCATGGCAACCACCAGAAGGATGAAGGCTTGAGGAGAAGACCCCCACAGTAGAAGATGTGCATCTCTTTAAAAACTCTGCCCAGAGACTAGTCCACTTGTCCATATGTGTGTTAAATGATGTAACCCTGTATCTAAAGTGTATAAAATGGCTTGCTTTTACACTTTCAAGTCAAGCAAGTTTGTCCAGCGCGAGCTGGTTTGCTCCCAACATTGAATGAACAAATACCTTGTTGCTAAAGATAAAAAAGTCTCTGAGCAGTTCTTCATACCGGATATTTTGGATTCATACTCATCCATTCTTACTAGTTTTCCAGCATTTTTTATTGGGGAGATTATACCTTCTTTGAACTTCTTTTTAAGTTAACACATCCGTAGAAAGTCTTCTTGTTATTGTTTGCGTCCCTTGCCAGGTTCGGTTCCAGCTTATGAGATTCACCAAAGCTTAAACATGCTATAGCAGAATGGGTGTAAGTATCTGAAGAAAATTAAAGTGTGTACTCTATGTAGCAAAAATATCCCCTGAAGAACATCACAGACATCTGGTAACATATAGGGAAAAAGCAGGGAAAAAAGCATATGCACCAAGTATCAATGGTGGTGCCAAAACTTGTAGATTCTACCTAGGCATGATGAGTTCAGGCAATCAAGGAAAGGATTTCTATCTTACAATGAGGTTCTGTGAGAATATTTTACTAAGTTTTGAAAAGGTATAAACCTATCTATCCTAAAAAGGTTCTAAAGGGAATCATTCGATCTGTTTGTCATTGTAGACACACAAATATAGAGTTTGCATTGTATACATCTTCAGTAAAATATTATTCCTTTCACAATTTTAGACTGTTTATATATGCATATATATATATGATTTATTTACTTATTCAGTAATTTTTCTTTTAATACAATTATACGTATACTTGTTTTGCTTCTTTACTCTTCTAGCAGGCTTTCATTTCTATTTCGTGTGCAGTTATTACATGAATTATGTAGAAGCAATTTTTTTAGTGTGATATCCTGACAAAAATGAGTTTGTTCAACTGTAGTAGCAACACAGTTCTGGCAGTCAGTTATTTCATAAGAGACTTTTATTGCTACCAGAGGAAAGAGAAGTGGATAATCAGTACCCTAAGGGAAATATATGAGTGTTATAATTCAATTCCTAAGTGACCTGGCAATTAATAACCAATAATGATGAGGGCCAAAGAGCAAAAGAATAAGATACGCTATAAATTATTTCAGGAACAGACTGTGTGAGAAAGGGCATCTTATAGGCCAATAGAGAATTCTTTAATACTCCTACGTCTGTAGGTGAACTTTGCTGTACGAAACAAAATAATACAGTGTACCTCCTTTTATGATGAAAAATTATTACATAAATAGTGTTAAATAATTTTTCATAGCTGAAATATGCAAAGCTCAGCAATTTCAGCAACATAGGGTTCACTAACATCTACATATGTGTAAAGTATGGTATGCCTTAATGATAGTGCTGTGAAACAAGATATATTAACATGCAATTTAATGCATGGTAAAGGAAAAAGACAAGAAATAATCTATACATAAATGTAAGTACAGAATAATATAGTATAACAGCACATTATTAGGAAGGGATAATTTGAGCTAATACTGGGAAAACAGATGTTCCTACTTATCTGTGCTTTACTATTATTCTTGGATTTTCATTTTTTTCCTATTGCATTTTAACCTGAATCTTAGATATGTAATCATAAGATACAACAGTGTCTTATTGCTGGGCTCATCCTGACACTCAAATATTCAGATAAAACCTTAGCTGAAAATGGATGATGATACAGATGGAAAATTTGTAGAAATACAATCTCCTGAGTGCCTTAAAAAAAATCCTAATTTCCTTAGATTTCAGGTAACTGTGCTTGTGTGTACAAACATATAGCTGTATATACAGCTTATACATTAAAATATGGGGGAAGGACTTGTTTTAAACGCCTTTTTAATTTGTATGCTTCTCTAATTTTTTTTATTTAAAACAATTTTCAAGTATCAACACAGTCAAGCTGCTTATCCATTTGGAAAACAGACAAAGCAAATATATAAAAATGTTTTTAAAAGCCATATCCACAAACATCTACAAATAATCATTTAGGTTGGAAAAGATCTTTAAGACCATTGAGTCCAGTCATAAACCTAGCAGTGTTAAAAGGTGAAAACTGTCTAAAAAGTATAGAAATATTTACTCTTGGTAGGGCAAAACTGTTATTTTCCCATAAGAATGCATAACAAATATAAATAAACAAATTATCTACATAAATAATAGAGTATAAAATAAACCTCAACTTTACAATGTCAAAAGACAAAATTGACCTTAAAAATTTGGATAATTTCAGTAATGCTGATATGAAGCAAACAAACTAACTAAAACTTCTGAAATGTCATTGGCATTCAGGAAAAAGTTTTCCGCATAATTGAAATCCGGGAATTTTTGAAGTTGTGATTACACAGCACCAAGGAATTTAATCCGGAAAGATGCCTTTATGTAGAAATGTAACATCAATGCCAAGCAGCATAAATATCAAAAAACAGAGTTCACCTATACCAGGAAAATATTTCTTTACCAAGCAATATTTTCAGTCAGTGGAGCTCAATTTCTCTGTACAGCTAAATTGGTAAAAAATACTATGGCATAATTTTGGTTTAAATCACTTCCTACTCTTCGGAACAGTTCCTTGACATGACTTGAAATCCAGTTTAGGGCAGAGACAGTTCCAATACGTGGTCTGGAACTAACCTTTGTAGTCTGCCAGCAAAGAGAGAGAAAAACTTATGCTTATTTGGCTTGCTAGTACAGATTCAGTCAATATTCTGAGAACTTATATAAAAATTAAGTTCATATTTTCCATCTTTTCCTTGAAGAATTATTTCATTGCAAAGACTTATTTTTGCTTGAAAATGTGTGTGAAGGGAAGGGTGTCCTATTTGCTTCCTCCCTGTGTATTAAATAAGCAGTTTCATGAACTCGAAAGATTTTTACTTCAAGTGTCTTGTTATTATGATGACCAAATGTTTGTGTGGCTTTTTAGAACTTTGATCTGTATAAGTACAATGATTTTAATGTAAATTTTATGGTTATTTTCCTTACTCCCCGTCATAGTTTAATCCCAGCCAGCAACAAAGTGAGCTGCTCTCTCATACCCCCACAAGCGGGACAGTGGAGAGAATTATAAGAGTAAAAGCTGGAAAAGTTGTAGGTTGAGATAGAGTTTAATAAGGAAAGGAAAAGCTTCACATACAAACAAAGAAAAATGAGGAATTAATTCACCACTTCCCACGGGCAGGCAGGTGTTCCGCCATCTCCAGGAGAGCAGGGCCCCATAACATGTAACAGTTACTTGGGAAGGCAAACAACATCACTCTAAACATGCCCCCCTTCCTCCTTCTTCCCCCCACTTTATATACTGAGCATGATGTCATAAGGTGTGGAATATCTGATGAGATCAGCTGTCTTGGCTCTTTCTCCTAATTTTCCAGTGACCCTCATCCTCCTTGCAAGAATGGCAGAACAAAGAGCAGAAAAGACCTTGGCTCTGTGTAAGTTCTGCTCAGCAATAACAAAAACATCCCTACATTATCACACTGTTTTCAGGATAAATCCAAAACATACCCCTACACTAGCCACTGAGAAGGAAATTAGCTCTATCCCAGCCAAAGACCTCAAGACCAGTATTTGGAACTTTGTCAACATGGAAAATGTTTTGAACGTGAGCAAGGCTTGAGTTATATGATAATTAATTCTACTCTTTAAAACAGTGGTGGCTATTCTCAATCAGCATTTTATTTCAGTCCTTCTACTTTATTCAGGTACCTCTAAATTTCTGCAGTGACAAGAACATGGAGGAAGCTAATATACCTGGAATTGCCTATTCTTCTTTTACATTCACAATAATAAAATTAAATTGTTTGTGCTGCTTTTCAGATGTCGGGTGTTACAAAGTGTTTTACAAAATAATGAATTAAAGGTTGGTAGCGCCGTGCCCAGTAGGCAAATAGAGCTTCTATTATGCTACAATTGTTCACACATAGATGTAGAATTGCAACCTGATTTTATATTGAGAGCATGAATGGAGGGGACACTGAGGTTGTTCTCTACTCATTATATACAGTTCCAACAGCTCTAAAAATTTTCAACTGAATAGAAGGTGTACAAGGCAGAAAGAACAGTTATAGATGAAGAAATTAGCAATATCTATGTTTTGCCATTAGTATATTTAAACCACCAGAACTAGCTAACATAAAGCCTATGTTGGCATTGTGATTTGTCAATATGCAAAAAGATTGTAGTCACAGAGAAAAAAATGTTCAACCGTATTCAAAATTTGTTTGCAAATTACCATATCCAAATTTATCATCAATATAAAGAAACTATTGTAAGTGAAGTATATGAGTTCTGTTAAGTGCTAATGTAGATCTGAATAAATAATTTATTCAGTGCCCCCTTTGTCCAGACTTCTCACACTAATTCCATCTGGTCCCTTTCTGTCCCACTTTAATATTTTTCTTTTTACTGTGAGTTGAAATCTTTCTCCTGCTGTATCATCTCATAGAGAAGTGATTTATGTAAGAAACTAAACATTTTTTATTAACAGGAGATTTAAGTCCTGATTTAAAGGGAAGGACTGCAGATAGGGGGAGCAGTTGTTAGTTGGAGGTCTCCCCATCCAGTTTACTACAGAAAGGCTTTTGTAAGCCTTCCCAGGGGAAACTGCCTCCAAGCTTCCACCAGCTCTGGTATCGGGTCCTCCAGGAGCTGCAGGTGGATCTCTGCTCCCCTGTGGACCCCCATGGACTGCAGGAGCACAGCTGCCTCACCATGGTCTGCACTATGGGCTGCAGGGGAATTTGGTCTGGCACCTGGATCACCTCCTTCCCCTCCTTCTTTACTGACCCTGGGGTCTGCAGCATTGTTGCTCTCACATTTTATCACTCCTCTCCATTTGTCTTTCTTTAGCAGTTTTTTTCTGCCTAAGCCTGTTATCCCAGAGGCACTGCCACCATCAATGATGGGCTCAACCTTGGCCAGCAGTGCCTTCATCTTGAAGCTGGCAGCTGGCTGGCATTGGCTCTGTCAGACATGGGGGAAGCTCCCAGTAGCTTCTCACAGAAGCCACCCCAGTAGCCTCCCCATTACTAAAACCTTGTCATGCATACCCAAAATATGGATTTTGAGAAAAATATCTAGCTTTTGGCCAGACCTTTGAGATTAACACAGAAAGTGGTGGCAATAAAGGTAATGATAGAAAAGGACAGCCAAAGGCTACAGGATCTGCTCTTTAGAGAAGAACATCACATTTCTATAGTTGTGACCTACCCCTGCCATCAGATTATAAAAATAATTTTCAATTAATAAATTTGGTATTGAATACATTAAGCCAATTACAACAATAATTGCATAACAATAACCTAAATATTAGATAGCTATTCTGAAAAACACAGAGGAAAATAAAACACTAAAACGTCAGAACAGTTATTCCTGTAAGGTCCAGCAGTGATCTATGCCTATATGGTAATGTGATATATGTGTTAATAATTGCTTTGCAGCTTTTGATCACTACACTGTATTGTTACCTAGCCATGGGATTGAATTTGAATTGAGAAAATTGAAACCCCATGCACTGAATGAGTATAATAGACTGCTCTGTGTGTAAACTACATTTATTTGGCTGCAACCAGCAAGATAAAATACTTAATCTAAAAAAAAACTAATAATCACAAAACAGAAATTCATCACTATAACTCATTTCTCTGGTATGTTACAAATTAAAAAATAAACACTAGAGGAAACTATACACAGAGAATCCCAGAGGCTCTTAAACAATTCAAAACGGATCATAATTTAATAGCTGAACAACTGTAATATTACTTTATTGATGGATTATGCTCATAAATTGTGACTGTGTGGGTAAATTATATTTTTTAAAAAATCAGAAGCAAATAATAGAAATATATTTATAATGCTGCTATCGAAATTCAGTTCTTAAGTTTCATAATTTTGTGTTTACCTTTCTCATGAAAAAGTTTCACACCACAGTTAAACAGTCATTATTCACCTCTAATTCATGTAGGTGTTCATCCTGCTTTCACTGAAATTAGGAGCATAATTTTATATATAAATGGTAAAAATATTTTTTCCATTTGATGGAAATATACTGGATTTAAAATAAGATATATATTTTAGATAGCAAAGATTATGCGTTTTAATATAATACAATACAATCATAGAATCATAGAATCATTTAGATTGTAAAAGGTCTCTAAGGTCATTGAGAACAACTGTTAACCCAGCACAGCCAAGTCCACCACTAAACCATGTCCCCAAGTGAGACATCGACATGCCTTTTAAATATCTCCAGAGATGGTGACTCAACCACTTTCCTGAGTAACCTCTTCCAATGTTTGATAACTCTTTCTATGAAGAATTTTTTTCCTAATACCCAATCTAACATTTCCCTGGCACAGCTTGACACTCTGTCCTCTCCTCCTGCTGGTTACCTGAGAGGAGACTGACCCCCACCTGGCTACAACCTCCTTTCAGGGAGTTGCAAAGAATTATGAGGTCTACCCTGAGTCTTCTTTTTCTCCAGGCTAAACATTCTCAGATCCCTCAGCCTCTACTCATATGATTTACTCTCCAGACCCTTCACTAACTTTGTTGCCCTTCTCTGGACATGCTCCATCACCTCAATGTCTTTCGCATAGTGAGGGGCCCAAAACTAAGCACAGGATTTGAGGTGCAGCCTCACCAGTGACAAGTACAGAGGAACAATGACTTCCCTGGTCCTGCTCACCACACCTGATACAAGCCAGGATGCCATTGGCCTTATTGGCCACCTGGGCACACTGCTGGCTCATGTTCAGCTGGTATATTTTTTACTAAGGGAGAAAAAACATGGATATTTCTATAAATAGAGTTATAAGGAAAATGAATACTCAGTTTAATATGAATTACTCACACAGACTCTCATACTGATTAATAAAATAATCTTTATTCTCTGAATTAAACTACTGTGGTCTAAGAGTACATTAAATTTGAAGACTCCTTTTCAAGAACAAATTTATTTGTCTTGGAAATTCTCCTGCAGACAAACTGCAAGACAGTCTTTGCAGTGGGTATACAGTTACATTATTGTCTAGTCATAGTCAATAGAAAATAGACTATCACCTTCCTGATGAAAGTTAGAATACCTATTGATCTATTGATTTACTTGTTAAACTAACTTACAAATTTTCTGCTCTTGCAAGCATTGGTACCTGTATAACTGGTCCAAAAATAGTAAATGGTATCACTTTTCAAATTAGGTTTTCTTTAGGAAATCTTACACACCCCAACTTGTTCAATGGGCCACCCCTCCTTGGCCCTCAAAATCAGCATATCCACAAAGTAGAATGATATAAACATAGTCTCCAAAGATCCTTTGGATTTTCCTTTGTCCTTGGAAAGAGGTGAGAAAAAAAATTTTTTTACACTTAGTCAATATTTACCTACCTATTTTAACTATGACAATAAATGGTAGTGGGGGATAGAGTGAGACCGTGAAAAGGACAAGAATAGCTGCAAATTTAATAGTTGTAGTTGTTAGTCTCAGTTAAGCCAAATTATACAAATATTTCCACCCTTGATATTACATAGGAATAGCCATATTAGATTTGATTATATAAATCATGGTATAATATAATCAGGTATATTTAAGTGCTTAAATAACCACAATCTGCAATTCTTTAATTATAGAGCTTGTAAACTCAAAGAAGGATCTTGTTGATGTTGATAAACAGAAGAGTACCACAGCAATGACAAAAAATCCAATTAAATGTAATTTACAGGTGACTGGGAAGATTCACAATTAATTGATGGTCAAGCAGGAATTTGAAAGAATTAGAACTATGTTGTGTCTAAGCCTATTACACCTGACACATTCTGAACTGCATGTGAAAAAGCTGTAACTCTTACCTTTGTGTGCCTTACTAACATTTAAATAGAAAATTAAAACATTTATAAGCATTTATCAATTTTCAGTTGTATAAGCACTCGGTAAAATATAAACCAAGATCTTTTCACATCATGGGAGAGAATATAAAATCAAATGAACATGCACACAGATTTTTTTTATGCTAGTAATGACCAGTAAATCAGACTTCAGAAAATCTCTCTGTTTTTACTTGTCATGCTAGCAGTAGCTTAAAAATTATCATATCTATAAAGGATGGGAATGAAGCTCTCAATTCTACTCATACTTTTTACATAAAACAGTTATTGGATAAAAAAAACACCCAGAATCAATCCAGGGAAGGAATATATCTCACCCTTGATGATTCTCCTCAAAATTTTTCCTCATTAAAATAATTTCTAAAAATTCAAATTTCTTCTTTTCTTTAAAACAGATGAAAGTGAACCAGCTGTTTTCCATTCATGATTATAACCACCTATAGGTATAAAAACTGTGTTTTTTAAAATCTACACACTTGTTCAGGCATAACTTCACTCTAACTGAATTAAAAAAAAATGTAAACTCCTTAGCCTTTTAACTTTACAAAAATATTTAATATATACATCTCGAAGAGCCTATCCATCACATATGATTATGAATATGAGGAGTATGTATGCATTGAAACATCAGTTGAAGCTAATCAGAATTCATGCTTTTTTGTTGAACTGCATAAAGATTTAAGCAAACTCAAAAAATAATACCATGAGAACTATTTTAAGACATAAATATCTGGATGTGAATCCAAGAAGTAATGAGCAACGTATTGGTAGTAAACCTTGCTATTTACCATATTGAAAATATATTCTACTTGAATTTCATCTTATTAGCAAAATATGCTGTATTTCTTTTAAGTAGTGGCAAGGACATCATAGTTTGCTGTGCTCAATCATGTATACATATGAATGCTATTTAACGAGCTGGAAATGCAAGCAGATTATTTTTTTAGTTATCATTTACTGAAATGGTGAATTTCTCTAGTGTAAGAGTGCAATTATAACCACCTGATCATATTCATCATCTGCTCCCAAACAAGTTGACAAGATAAGAAGGCTTACATTTAAAATGCTCCATCAGACTAGAAGATTTTTATACAAGGATTATAATAATCCCAATTTAGAATAGAGATCAAAGTCTATATTTTGTGACCTCAGAAGATACTTGGACTACCTTTTTCCTGTATTGTGAATCAGGTAAAAGCAGCAATAATGGAGTTTCAATCGTTTATCAAAAATTAATCATAATCCAGATAGCTGTGTCACTAAATTGTGATTGGAATTTGGCATTTATGGAAATTTTGTGTGCAAGATGATTTTTTATAAATTTATCCTTTAGTTTTATACACAATTTGAAAAGACAATAATTTTTTCTTCCTATTAGAGGTAACTAATTATGAATTATAACTGTATTTTAAATAATAAAATTAATTTATAGATTTTTTTTCCCAATTCTCTTTAGACTTTAAATAGGACAGGAAACCAAAAATCATCAAAATTACTCTATATGAGTAATTACCTTTGTATTGCATCCAGACATTTATTTTTTGAGAAATAGATATACTGTCATTTATAAGTCTCTTGATACAAGAAAGTCAAATGGAAAGGGCTTTTTACATCTGTTCAATACTTTCTGTTATTTATATCATAATCCAATTGTTGATGTCTTATCTATCTCAGAATGTAAGGTATGTGAACCAAACTGCAATATAGCTGAATTACTCTGGTGACAATGCTTAGGCCAGGTGAAAATTCTTGCTGGTCCATACATTTTCAGTCATAAGAGCAAAAAAGTGAGGCAAATAAGGGTTTGGAAAATTGCAGTGAGATTTGTTGCAGGAAGTTAGTCTGTTACATGAAAATATCCTTTCTATTATATGAACACTTAAGTGTCTAGACTTCATATTTTCAGGAATAAATCAAATACAACTTATTCTATCTCTAACTTAATTGAAATAAAAAAAACACAAAAAATTATTTGTTATTGTTAATTATATTTTTAACATTAATGTCATAACTGTCATGATTTTTTGAATGGACAAGAATGGCAATCTCAGGACTTGAAATTCACTTCAGGCAATGGTCACAGAGGAATATTGTATTAGTTGAGAACAGAGAAATCTATTTCTCATGATTTAATTAAAAAGAAAAATTAAAAATTAAAACTATGAAGAACAGTCTTTGCTGTACTAAAATGGGAGTGATTATACCAAAGAAAATTAAGTAATGTTAATATAGGAGTAATTACTGAAGAGCCATGATAAACTTATCGAGAACTAGTCAGTGTTCCTGAAAATCTTTTGAGACAGAATGACTGACTTGACTGATTCTGTGGTTTATAGTTTTACTTTACTCAAGCTGTATGAAGAATGTATTAATTTTCAGGTATTTTAATTCCCTTCTTCTTCTCTTGTTGCTTCATACTGAAATGAGCCAAATGAAGCCATTTAAAATAATTTTTGCAAAATGAAATTTGCCCAAAAGATCAGATTTTTAATAAGGCTTCACTGAAAAGAACAAAAAAATATATAACCTGAAATTTCATTTATTTTCAGCAAATACTCTTCCACAAACGTTTCAGTTTTGACATCACCATTAAAAATAAATTTAAAAAACTCTATCCCATATCCAGTCTTCTCATTTTTTCTAGTCAGAATAGCCCTTGATCCTTTTCTAGGGTGAAAAATGAACCAAAAAGGAAATAGTTGTTCAAGAAGGAAGATTCTGAACAGAGAATGAATATGTTTAAGCAATAGTTTGATATTTTTCTAACAGGAATCATAAAATTTTTCAACCCAATTCTAAAAAGAATTGCAGTAAGTCAAAAATTAATTTTTCAGCATATAATATTTTCACCTGCAAGTCTTTGTCAGACTCTAGCAACCTGAAAATTTAGTTGCTTCATCACTCACTTTTGTTGATCCACTAATCACTTGCAATGACTGTTGCTGTTGCTCTCCCTCCAGTCTCTCAGTGATAATGCAGCATATGGTTTTCCTTACAGTCTTGTGGCCCCTATACAAAACCAAAAATATCACCACAATAGGATTGCAAACACTGATTTAATTCCTCCAAGAATTGCTAGTTCAGAATAGCTGAAAAGGGATTCAGGTTCCTATATACATTTACACTTTCAAATAGACACTATCCCAATACGCTTCTACCAAGCTGCCCTAGTCTAACCTCTTGTTTCAATATTTTTCCTACTCTTTCTTGCTGCTTCCACTAGCAGAACACATGCCTTTAACGTCTCTTAAAAGCTGGAGATGCTTTATAGCCATATAGCCATTCCATCTCTGTCTTGATGGAAAGAGTATATTGAATACTTTTATCTTTTTTTGTTTATTTAAAAAAAATTTAGAAAATTAAACCAGACAGCTTTCCAGCTCAACTAGGATGGAAATCATATCACAATCAAGCATAGGTAGAAGAAGGAGAGCAGGTGGGTACAGAGATAAGAAGGATCTTGGCAGTTCCAATATGCATGAGTTCACAATGGGAAGGTAGTCATTAGAGTACATCATCAATTCTTTTTTATAGCCATGCATCATCTACCCTCCTTGTTGAGATCATAAGGCTGTTGTTGACTCAAAGGGTTAACCACAGTTTTTCATAAAATACTCTACTACATAATGCCGATGTGACTGCAGACTCAACTCCATTGCTGATCCTTTGGTACCTTTGCCACCCCATCCTTTTGCAGCCCACAAATCACTTCTATAAGAGGTCACTGCATGTCCAGAAGCTCCCAAATTACCTCTCATGTTAGGACAATGGACACCTGAAAGACTCATGCTCTTGCCTGATGTCATTTCATCGATATGGCACCTGCTATTAGCAAATCCAAAACAGTAACTGCTTCAAATGAATTTATCCTGCTTTGCTATCCATTTTATACTGTGCATTTGTTTTTAATAGAGCCTTATGTGGTTCATTGCTCACTGTGGAAGTGTAATCATATTTTTTGGCCCTTCATAGTAAGTCAGTATCAATGACAAAAAGACCAGAGCTGAGAAAAAAACTCTAGAGCTGCCAAATGCAGGTTTTGGATCCCAAAGGCTGCAGGGATTTAAAATACAGCTGAATCTGGATTCCCAGCTACAGGCAGAAGCTTCAGGCCAGTGGCTGCCAGAGGCCGCACTGTGAGCATTCACAGACATCAGGGGACAGAAGGAAATAGGAAAAAATTATAGGGACTTTTTTAATGACTTGCATCTGCTATCTATGAAATTTCCCAATGTAGGCAAAGAGCTGTCAGAAATTTACATAAAATTTTCAGCCAGGATATCCCTTGTGATTTTTTTGATTCACACAGATGAGTGAACCAGACTCAGCTGACACAGGTAGTAGCCATGGCTTTACTTTATCTTCTGCTCCTGTTCTTTTTTATATGTCCCTTTTGCTTTTGCAAATACTAAGTAAGGAGACTAAGAAAAGAAGAGTGATTTAAGTCCATTCCTCCATGAAAAACTTATTCCCTGGCCATCTGGCAACTCCTTAGGTGGTAACTAAAGATGTTCAGTGATAGATGAGGTCGCATTTGTGAACTTTATGAGCCATGGTAGTAAGAATCTAAGTGCCCTGCCAAGTAACAATGACATAAAGGCTCATTAATCTTGTCTAGACCAGCACCACTGTTATAGAGGGTTGTTTCCCTGTCCTGCTCTAGGAAGGTGATGTGAACTGAGCCACCATGTATTTTACTAGGCATCTGACAGTGGTGATAGCTGTCCAAAGAGACAAAAAAAAAATTCCTATAAAATGGTGGAGTACCATCCTTCTTAGTTGCTGAAGCATAACTGTTGGGGAGTCTGGATACATAGATGTGTGTGTTGCCAGTATAGTCAGAGAAGCTGGGAGGTTTGCTTGGGCAAAGCCTAATGTGACTGCTCACAGCACTACTGAAAGGTAACATGGATCAGGAACAGGTGATGTTACTTTCCAAATAATTTCTCAGTCCTTGAACTGACCATCAGCAGAAATGGAAGTTGAGGTTGCAAGCTTCTAAATGAACCATTTAAGTTTTCTTCTTGACAGCCACTCTTATTGCTACACTGGTCATTTTCCAATTTCTTATGCACAGAACACAATTTTTCTAATCCTGTAGTTTTTCTTCTGCTACAGTTTCCCCATATTTTGCACAGTGACCCTGTGCAACAAGGCATCGTTGTTCTAATGAAACAAATAATGGAGGTAAATGGTAGCAGTTCAGTTTAATTTTCACCTTTCCCCCCCCCCTTTTTAATAAGTACAGACCCGCCAATTTGGGGTAGTGTACCACTGACTGTGAACAGCTCAGTTCAGGTATAGAGCAGAGCTTCTTAGAGCAATGTCACTGATAGATGCTGCTTGTTGCTACTGCTGCTGGCATGGTTGCCCAAGGCAGAAGATAAAAATGTTGCAGTGCCATTAGTGTGCTCCAATGAAGCTGTGGATTAGTCCCACTTTGGGATAGAGGACTCATTTTACAGGGGTTGATCTGACCATCAGAGCAGACAAAGGACCCTCTCAAAGTGATAATATAAAATGAGTCATAACAAACCTCACAGGAAAAGCAAGAATGGCTGAATACAACAGTGTGAGAGGGAAGGCAGCCTATCTGTGGTGCATGCTCACAAAATGGAACCCTCTACCTTCTTGCAAGTCCACTGGTTCCTGCTTGTAAGAGTCGTGTACCAATGCTATTTACAGTCTCCGCTTTCCACAAATTGAAGATCTCTAGTGCATGTATCCAGTACCAATTAGCATCAAAGCAAAGTTTTGTTGTCTACCACATCCTTTGTAGGTTTGTCTGGTACTGAATAAAGCTCCTTTCACCTTTTACTGTTTCATTTTATGTATCTTCATGAGTTGCTCTTGGTTTAAATTTCAGTTCTTGAATGTCTATTTTTAATCAATATTCAGTATATTTAAGACTGTGTTCTTATGGTAGAACAGAACTTCTTTAAATTAAGTTTTCTTTTTTTGTATTTCAGTAAGTATTTTCTGAGATTTGTTTTCACTTCCATCCAGATTTAATAGCATTCAAAGCTGTGTTTCAAAAAAGTCAGAAGAATCACAGTTTACATATATAAGTCTTTAATGTCTCAAAACACTAAACTCTGAGTAGTTCCGAATTTGTTAAAACTCATTTATAAACTCATTTTTAATTGATCATTAACGAAACTATTCTCTTTTCTTCGTAATGATTTTAGGAGAGGTGGCTCTTCTGAATTTTTTGAATAGGTCAGATATTGCCAGGTAACTAATTCTTTAGAGAATATAAATAAATAAATATAAATTATCTCTCATAGGTTTCTGTATTAATTACCTTTCCCGTAACATTAAGAGACTTTACTATATTGCACAATCATTCTTAATATTCATAGAATCATAGAATGGCTTGGGTTAAAAGACACTATAAAGATCATCTAGTTCAAACCACCCTACTGCCCACAGCTTCTCTGGGCAACTTGTTCCAGAGCCTTACCACCCTTCCTTATGTATAAACTAAACCTGACCTCTTTCAATCCAAAGGCATTCCACTCTGTCCTATCATCACCTGCTTGCATAAAAATTGTTCTTCTCTTCTCTTCTCTTCTCTTCTCTTCTCTTCTCTTCTCTTCTC